>NW_016690190.1:3873272-4058176 GCF_001604755.1 Lepidothrix coronata
AGTGAAAGTTAGTGTTTCAAGAAGAACAGGCAGTGCACCTGCACACATGCCTGTGTGCATCCAGATGAGCATCCAGAATGGGAGAGAGAGCAACATGGGTAGTCTGACAGCAAGTGCTACACACCTCTAAAAACATGACAGATATTATTTTTTAAGCCTTTGTTTAAATCTTTCAACTCGTACTTGTCTTTGTTTTTGTGACCTTCTAGAGATATCCTCTGAAAGAGAGCAATATGGTTTCCCGCTACAAGAAGGAGTTCCTGGAAATAGAAAAAATTGGTGTGGGGGAATTTGGCTCTGTCTACAAGTGCATCAAACGCCTTGATGGATGTGTTTATGCCATCAAACGCTCCAAAAGGCCTCTGGCAGGATCCTCGGATGAGTGAGTGTGCTAGCTAGAAACTGCCAGTTGAAATGATGGGCATGTTCTTGAGAGGTGTGATGGGGAAGGAGGGAGTGTAGATCTCAAGGTATCTGAGGGATGGCATGAGCAAAAATTGGCTGCTGTTGCACTTCAAAGTAACAGAAGAGTGGGAGAAGACAGCACTGTACAACTATTGGATATAAATGTCTAAGGAAGGAAGAAGTCCTATGCATTGCAAAGTGAGATGATAGCTTACCTGAACTCCTTGGGTCTATCTAGACATTTTCTTTAAAGTGATAACTGTCAAGTAGTTTGTTTGTGGAAAGTCCCTGCCCTGCTTTATGGCCAGCATTGGTCACATCTGTATTGACCAGCTCATGGTGTCCTGCATGTTAAAGCAAAGTCTTTGAAGGTGCTGCTGCTTTTGCCTCTTTAACAAAATACTTGCTCAGTGATTATTTTATTTGGACAGCTGCTCAGCACACTTGAGCAAGGGCAGGTTTTTTTTTCAGCAGCTGTGAGAGCCAGTCTGTCTGTCAAAACTCAAGAGAAAGTCCTGCTCACCTCTGTTCCCCCTTTCTCAAGCAGACTCTGCCACTCTGTAACCTCTGCTTTTTCTGTGTGTGCTTCTCTAGGCAGCTGGCACTGCGTGAGGTTTATGCTCATGCTGTCCTTGGACACCACCCCCACGTTGTGCGCTACTACTCGGCCTGGGCAGAGGACGATCACATGATTATCCAAAATGAGCACTGCAATGGTAAGAGCTGGGATATTGTCAAAGGTTGAGATCTCAGGATGGGTGCAATTGCCCTCTTAAATATGGGACATTTTGGCTTACAACAAAGCAAACTGTACCGGGGCTACATATCCATGGAGAATCCCGTAAGGGCTCATAAGATCTGAAGAACATGAAGCTTTGAATGGTTCAGTGTATTAGAGGCAGTGAATACCCTCTAATTTCTGGGATTTTAAAACTGTTCCTCTGTGTTGGCTGGCCTGGAGAAGCATTCCCCATGCTGATGCTTAGAGCTCTGTCTGGGACTGTCCAGGTAACATCTGATATAAGTGACTCAAGAGCAGATAACTTAAGGGCTATGTACCTCAGCAACAAACTTGTCTTAATGAAGGTGTATAACGATTGGAAGAGTGGCTACCTGGTTGAGAGGAAGGCATCTTGACTAGAAGAAAAGGGTTGACAACTGCAGAGGAATGGAGCAAATAATGAGGCAAAGTGTAAATGGGGTGCTGCAGGCAGGGTGATACACTCTTACTTGAGTTTGCCCTTGGCCACAGCACTGTTTGAGAGAAATTTAAAAGGACCCATCTGGCCACCAGGGGAGCTGAAGGCAAATATGTAATGCTCATCTTTCAGCTGCACCTGCAGTCCTGGGGCTCAGTGAAGAGCTGAGGTGATAGGTGTTTGGAGTAATGCTTTCAAATGTGGTGGAGGGAACCATGAAATATGGTGCTTGTTGCTGCAGCATTGACGTATTGCTTGTGTTCTAGTGGATGAGTATCTGATACTAAAGGAGAAATGGTGACAAGTTGGCTGATGGAGAGAGGAGCCATGATATTTATTAGTGCTAAAATAGCCAGAGTGCCTCAATGGAGACCCACAAAATTCTGTGTCTGTGTTAAATGTTACATTCTTCAGTCAAAACTCTTCTAGGAGGAACTTAATTTCCTTGCTCCAGCATTCATATACCTGCTTCCTGCTTGTAAGCATGGCAGAAGTAATTAATTTTTCCACTGTTCACTTGAAGCACACCATCAGTGTCACTACCAGGCCAGCCCCCCTGGTGCTGCAGTTGCTCAGTCCTTGGTGAGCAGGAGGAAGGGCATTCTGAGGCAATTGAAAGGCTGAAGCTAAATGATGATGTCTAGAACATATATAGAGCATATATTAGCTGGTCTGGTTGGGGTTTGCCAGTGCATCCTTGCAAGCCTGCAAGTGTTCTAGGTGGTAGTTTCTGCTAAGCTGTTACAAACGTGCTGCTCTGTAAAAACCTTTGTGAGGTCTCAGACTGCCTGTTTTCACCTAGGTGGGAGTCTCCAAGATGTGCTGTTGGAAAATGCAAAGCTAGGGCAGTATTTCCAGGAAGCAGAGCTGAAGGAAATATTGTTACAAGTCTCCATGGGGCTAAAATACATCCACAACTCTGGCCTTGTGCACCTGGATATCAAACCTAGTAAGTATAGTGCACTTCTTTGTGGAAGGTCTTCCTAGTGACCCTTCAGGGGTAGGATCTGTAACAGATCCTTCTGCTTGGACCTATCATAATGCTTCAAAGGAAAGAAGACTTGCCCTAAAAGGTAAATGTCTTGTGGTTTCTGTGTGGGTTTTTTGGGTGGTTTGTTTGTTTGTTTGGTGGTTTTGTTTTTGTGGTGGTTATTTATTTATTTTATTTGTGCTACTGCTGCTGCTTTAAAAGTGCTTCTCTGGTAGTCGGCAGCATTTTACTTTTGTCTCATGATCTCCATAATCCTGGCTCATGGGAATCACCTTCATACCCGTGGAGCAAGTAGGGCTGCTAATGAACACGGGGACTTCCTTATTTGCTTCTGCCTTGTTGCACAACACTTGACTTTTGTATGTGGAGCTACCCTGAGGGATTAAGTTCCTGCAAAAATAGTAACAAGGTTTCGTTTTTGCAGCTGAGGATGGGCACCTCCTGGGCAGTGCTCCCCCCCAGTCGCAGAGTTAATATTCTTATAGTGGAGCTCCTTTTTGCTGCTGAAATCATGCTTTTAGCTTAGAGGGCAGAGGGAGGGGAGGTTGATTTCACTAGGATATTTTCTGCACAAGATACAGCTGTCTTCCGCCAGCTGTGTTGCTGAATACGTGAGCTGGGCAGAAAGCTGGTGGGAAGCATGTGCACAGTTCCTCTGGCTGCAAAGCTTAACTAGTGTGACAGGCGGGATTTTTGGAAAGTTGTCAGGCTGATGCAGTCTGACTACTGATATCACACTTGCTAAACTTTTCTGTCTTGCAGGTAATATCTTCATCTGTCACAAGCTGGCAGTTGCAGGCCCCTCTGGGCAGGAGAGTGACAGTGAAGATGAATTCTCTTCTGGTGTAGTGTATAAGATTGGTAGGTTTTAGCCAACTTTACAACTGGTTTAAGATTAGGGCTGCCCATTAATGCTTGATACTGCTCTGTCCTGCTGGCTGAAGAGACTCACATACAAAACTGATAGCAAAGTCCTGAATGCCCCAGTTACCTTCCAGAATTAATTCCTCTGAGGAGACAGCTCCTAGAAAACTCATGAGCTTGTTTCCAAGCCCAGATTCCTGAGTAGGAGCAGGCTTGCTCTTTTATTTAGTATTTCCTTGTTGCTCTTACTGGTGCCTATAAGATGCAGGCTTTTATTGATGGAGAACTACATCAGTTTCTTCATTACATTCCTGTTGCTTGTTCTTTGTCCCAGGTGACCTTGGACATGTGACATCAATAACAAACCCTCAGGTGGAGGAAGGAGACAGACGGTTCTTGGCCAATGAGGTTTTGCAAGAGGTACAGCTGCTGGCAGGGCAGTGGGGAGCAAGTGGGGAGAGATCAACTGCAGTGCAGTCATTAGTATAGTGTGTTCCTCACCTTATCTCCTCTTTCTTCTGTCTGGTCTGGCTGTGAAACCAGCAAAATTAATGCTTTATTATGAACAGTATAGGTATGGGTCTTATCATGTAAATATTTACAATACTTTATAAGTTACTATCATTGGATTATTGCAACTATTGCCTGTGAGGAATTAATGAGACAAAACCTTATCAGTTTGGAGACATTTGATTTGCACACTCAGCTGATATTAAACTGCTGGATGTGATTACTGAGGAATATATTTAGCCAGACAGATGCCTTGTACAACAAACACTGAACAGGTAGTGGGGAGAGGTGAGAGGCACAACACACCTCTTAAACTTGACTGCAGTCTTGTCACTGGCCAGTGGAAAAAAAGGAAATCTGTATTGAACAACCAGCTTGGATGTGTTCGTCAGCTCAGGTACTTAAGTGACAGTATCTGTTTGTGTTGCAAGTGGCTTTGGGAACTGCTAGGTCAGTGTATCAGATGCAGCTTTGAGTTGGGCTTATTGCCTTGTGGTGAAGGGTGGAGGTACACATCTGGTAGGCCACCCTCTGGAGTTGCTGCAGTGATCATAAAGTGGGCTGCAAGTTTCTTGTGGCTGGGTGAAAGCCAACATGCTGTTAGTTACAGTACTATCTGCTGACAATGTTTTTGTCCTAAAGAGAAGGAAGCGGCTCACTGGAACGGTGAAGCCAGTGCCATAAACATACTTGCTTGGCTGTTTCTTTTTGAGCTTGGACCCCAACCCACCTTTTGTTTAGTATAGCAAGATGTTCCCTTTCTATAACCTTTCACCTTCTGTCTGCAGCAATACTGCAACCTGCCCAAGGCAGACATCTTCGCCCTGGCACTCACGGTAGCTCTGGCAGCTGGTGCAGCACCGTTGCCTCACAACGGGACCATGTGGCACCACATCCGCAAAGGCAACGTCCCAGCGATCCCCCAGAACCTTCCCCGGACCTTTCTTGAGCTCCTTAAGGTGAGGAAGCAGTCTCTGACAGAATGGGGGCTTTTGCAGTTGTCATGTGGCAGGAGTGTTAAACTCTGAACTCCTTTGCCTTCTAGCTCATGATTCATCCTGACCCAGTGGAAAGACCTTCTGCCACAGCTCTGATTAAACACCCTGTTCTCCGTCCTTCATGTGGAAAAGCTCTGGAGCTCCAGGAAGCGCTAAATATTGAGAAATGCAAGACGGCCATGCTGGAAAGGTAGGACTGGCTTGGGCATGAAGGGGAGAAGGCATGGGCATAACAAGTGCTGGTCACTAGCCTTGAATGTAGGGTGGTAGTGCTGGGAGAACACAGATGTAGAAATACCCAGGCAGGTCCTGTGCCTGGAGCTGGGAGGATGGTGAGGCTGTAGCAGGGACTTGCAGTGCCCAAGCAGCTCTGCTTCAGTTCTGGCTCTGAGGAGCTGGCTGAGTTAGAACAGTGAACTTCTGCACTTACTGCAACCACTGGTGATGGAAAATATTGATACAGGAAGCAGCTGGGGGCAGATGAGGAATTGATAATGCACTGAGATAGTGGTCTGGCACAGAAGGAAGGGAATATTCAGGTGGTGGCAGACATCCTTTTTCCTCTTGTTCCCTCTCACTGCTGTTGGCAATAATGTTTTGAGGTGCTGGGACCTGCCAGGAACTGCCCCACCACCCCTCTTAGTGCAGTAGTCATCTGGAGAGTAAGTTTTTTTTTGTGTAGACAGAAGAGCAGTGTATTCTCTGGAAGAACAGCAAGGGAAGAAAGGCCCAATGGAAAAGAAGCATGTGCCTTTATAAGTTTTGCCATTCACAAATTTCTGAAACAATGGGAGAAAAACTGAGCTAGGGGCTCTTCACGCTGGTGCCAGTGTGTTGCTGACCTGATACATAGTTTTCTTTTGGTAAATCTCTAAAGACAGTTACAGTAATCTTCATGTCACCCTCTTGGGTGAAAAGCTTCCTCCTTCCTGCAATGCTGGAGTATTACAGTAACCCTCTTGCGCAAGATTGTTCATAGCTTGCTTCTGTAACTGGTGAGGATTCGTGCATGACCCAGTTTTCTTCCTCTCCTCTTCCTTCCATCTCCCCCCTGCAGGGAACTTAAAGCAGCTCGCCTTGCCCAGACCCTCATGAAGGACCAAGCCTTAGGAAGTGCCAAGTTGCAAGAGTCTGAAACCTCTTCTAAGCAGAAGAGCAAGCGCCTGGTGGGAGGGAAAAGCTGTCGCTCATTTAGCTTTACTCTGGGTTACTGAATTTTTGTGTTGTCCAAAAAGCTCTGACTGCTGAAGAGCCCTGTGAAAGCTGAGGGTCTGCACCGACCAATGCTCCATATTATCTCTCCCTGTCGTGTTCTTTTTTCGTAACCTCCTTAGTTATGATGAGGTGTTGGCTGAGGGAAGAATGACTGGCTTACAGGTGTTGGATCAGGGAATTTAAGGTTATTGTCCCCAGTCTTTTAACTGTTAAATTTCTTGTGTAATTGCTCTTGACTAAGTGTAGCTCTGCCAAACAAGGGAAAGGATGGCATTTTCTCTCCTTACTTCCCTCTTTCTTTAGTTGGGCCCTGTTATTGATGATTTTGTGGTCTTAATGCTCTGACTGAGTGTATCTTTAAAGGGGCAATAGTGGCTGTACATGGAGACAGCATCTACAGCAGGGCCCTTCTAGGAGTGAGTAGGCAGACTATGGCTGTGTTAACTACACATCAGGAGACAGGCTGGTTACATAGCAGTCCTGGTGGACTTGGGATGCAATTGGAGTGGCGTTTCACTGATGGGGGACAAAGAGTAAAAGGAAACACTGAGTTAAGGAATGGAAGCTGAAGCAAAACTTTCCTTCCCTTAGCTTTCAGCAACAAAATTCCTATAGCTGGGTAAGCTTATTCCCTGATGCCTGAGTTGTTTTCTGTCGATCGGCAAGGACTCCTTGTTCAAGTCGGGGAGAGGTGGCTGTGGTGTGCTGGTAGCTGGGTCTGGTACCCGCTTCTCTTCCAGTACCTCGCACTTGGTGCAGCTGCCTGCCCGCAAACTGCACCCTTTCAGCAAAGATGAGGGGAATCAGAAAGGGCTTTTCCAGGTTTTTGGAGTTGCCCATGTAAATTGTGGTATGTATTTCGTATTTATTAGACCTCACACTACACCACACCCTCCCCCTCCCCTCTAAATGTATATTTGTGGGTCCTGGTCGGCTGTGTCCTCTTTGGACAGAGTGCGCTGCACTGTTACGAGGGAGAGTGTAAACTTGGCAACTCGCTTATTTCCAGTTTTTATTGAAGTTTGTTTTATGATGCTGGCTTTTAACTGTTAGATGCTATATTTTCAGAACTGAAAAGCGCAAATAAACATTTTATCTTACTTTTTTTAACCGATGACGGAGTGACTTCTTTTTTTTTTTTCCTCCTCCCCCGCCACCGGAGAGCTCCCTGTCCCCCGTGGGCCGGGGGGGGCGAGCCGGGTGGCCGTAGCAGTCGCCGCCCGTGGGCTCTCCAGCCCCTGTCCCCCGGGATGGGGCGGGTTTCCGCCCGGAACCTCCCGTCGGTCCCTTTCCTGTTCCGGGCGCGGCTGCGGCGGGAGAGGTGCGGAGGGCGCGGGGTCGGGGCGGGAACGGGCCGGGCCGGGGCTCCCTCGGGCGCTGCTTCAGCCCTGCTTTTCCCTCCGCAGGCTCGGCGGAGAAGCCATGTGGCGGCGGCCGGCGTGGCAGGTACGGCCGGGCGGGGCGTGGGGAGCCCCCCCGGGCAGGCACTCGGGTCCCGTGTGCCCGCGGCGGGAGGAGGAGGAGGAGGAGGAGAAGCAGCTCCTGCCGCTCTCGTGTGTCTGGCAATGACTCTCCGGGCACGGCAGCGGCCCGGGAAGGGCAGAGGCGGGAATAGCCCAGGGCCCCGGGGCCGCTCGCCCAACCTGGCCGGGGCTGCAGCCCGTGAAGATGTTCTTGTTTGCGCTCGTATTTCCAGGGGTGCAAATGCCGGGCCTTCGTTACTGAGTTACTGGGAAAATGGTGTACTGAAAGATCTGGCTTTTGCGTGGAATGAGCCTGAGATGATTTGCGTGTGTGTTAGTGAGGCACACAGATGCACCAAAGAGCTTTCGTTTTGCAGATTGCGTTTCCTCTGGTTTAGGTTCTCTGTTCACATGTTACAGGAAATGAGCTTTTTTTCCAGTTCCTGCACATGGGCCTCTTGCGGGAGTGTTCCTGGGCTTTTCTTGTTCCCTCCTTTCTTCTAGGATGGGATATTTGCTGGCATCAAGGCAGCTCCTTTACTTTTTTCCCCACTTGTTCTTATTTGTGGCACTGGGGTTTTTTGTCCTTGATTTGCTGTCTGCTCAGGAACAGGGGTTGTCAGTGTATCCTACTGCTCGTGACTGCAGATGGATGTACATTTGGGCATGTCTTGTTAATCTCTGAAGTAAAGCAGAAAGCAACTATCAAAACTGTTTTTATTTCCTAAAACCAAAGCCAAAAGAACTGAACAACCACTGTACTTCAAACCTCTCCCCTCCTATTTATATATTACAGAATAACAGTAGTTACTGCAGGTCCCAAAAATAATTGCTGGAGATGTACCTGTGGACCACACTTTCTCCTAGGCAGCTTTTTAACGCTGCTTTAACCAGATATTCTTTGAATAATCTCACTGGCTTCATTTAGCTGAATGAATTTCTTTTCTCAGTCCCCTCCCCTTAGTTACAGGGAAAAGAACATACTTGCAGAACCTCCATAAGTGTTCAGAAAATGAGTCATCAAGGCTTCTGAATGCTGTTCATACTTTGTGTCCTGGAAACTAACATGTGTCTGTTCCTTCAGGTGTTTCGCCAGTTTGTGAGACATGAGTCTGATACAGTTGCCCCATTGGTACTGGAAAGATGTAAGTAGCTCCTGAGATGCAACTTACTGTTACTTGTTGTGTTTATCTCAGTTTTTGGGAGGTCTGAAATATGGCAGGAGAGAAACAGGTAGGTGTAGTCGCTCCTCAGTGTAGTAACTAAGAACGTGTTGTTTCAAACACACAGGCTCTTGAGTATCATAGAATCGTAGAATCAGCTGGGTTGGAAGGGATCTCTGAGATCATCAAGTCCAACCCTTGATCCACTACAGCTGTAGTTACTAGACCATGGCACTAAGTGCCACATCCAGTCTCATCTTAAAAACCTCCAGGGATGAAGAATCGACCACTTCCCTGGGCAGCCCATTCCAATTCCTGATTACCTTCTCTGTAAGGAATTTCTTCCTAATATCCAACCTAAACCTCCCCTGGCAGAGCTTAAGACCATGCCCTCTTGTCTTGCTGAGAGCTGCCTGGGAGAAGAGACCAACCCCCACCTGGCTACAACCTCCTTTCAGGGAGTTGTAGAGAGTGATGTCTCCCCTGAGCCTCCTCTTCTCCAGGCTGAACAAGCCCAGCTCCCTCAGCCTCTCCTCACAGGACTTGTGCTCGAGTCCCTTCACCAGCCTTGTTGCTCTTCTCTGGACCTGTAGCTTCCTATCTGGTCTTTGTCAAGTCAAGCAGCACTTTAGAGGGGACAGGAGAAAAGCCCTGACATAGAGTACCACCTGCAAAAAGCAGGTGGTTGTACTTTATCAATGGCAGTGAATTGGGCCTGCTGTTGTCATGATTTTTAACACCTGCCTTTAGGTGTCTCATGTACTTGTTTCCCAGATTCCTCTGTGCCTGGGGGACTTGTTTGGGTGCTGCTGCCCCACTATGATTTCCTCCAGGTGTACACTTCAGACTTCAGTCTTCAGTTCACATGCTTTTGCAAGAATGATACTCCCCTGATCTCCTCCAGCTGTTCTTGAACATGGAGAAGGGATAAAATGTGTCTGCCTAGGCCTGGTACCTGTGTCAAAACTAATCACCCTCTAAATCAGAGGATGGAGTATAATAATCCAACTGTATTGTTTTAAAGGTACTGTTTTAAGGAAAAAACAATGTAATGCTATGGTTTTATCATAATGAAAAAAACAAAAGTCCAGTCAAGTAAATGCAAGATAGTCTTGTGACATATGGGTATGTCTGTGGAAAAAGATGTCAAAGGAATATTTGGCTGAGTTACTTAGTGATAATGACAGTACAGGCACAGTCAACCATCTGCTTGGGGCCTGAATAATGCAAAAGTCACAAGAGCTTGAAAAGTGGTTAGGAGGTGCAGAAAGTCATGGTTCTGGCCCTTCACAAAAACTGCTGGTTTGTGGCTTGCACGATTAGAAGCATCATAGTTCACCTGTATATGTGTTTATTCTCTCTTGTTTCAGCCATGAATCGTGTCCAGTTACTGGGTCGGGTTGGACAGGACCCTATCATGAGGCAAGTGGAAGGAAAAAATCCTGTTACCATATTTTCTCTTGCAACCAATGAGATGTGGCGGACAGGGGATAGTGAACTAGGACAGGGAGGTGAGTCTGCAGCGAGCAACCTGCTTTTGCTGTGTTCTGAGCTCATGTTTGCATGTTCAGCAGCACCACGCTTTGTCCTTGTGCTGCTGTGTAAACCTCTTGGGTGCAGGAAGGTTTCTCTGGGGTCAGTAGAGATGCTGGTGCATTTGTGTGTCTCTTACTGATCCCCAGCAGCGTGAAGAGAGATCTGCCTGTCAACCTTCCTCTGGGGAAGAGAGTGTTGAGTTGGCAGTTTGTCACTGTTGGGGTTTGTCAGAGGTGTAGTGGGTCCTTTTCTCTTGTTTGTATTTCAAGAGAGAAGGAAAAACAAAAAGAAAAAAATATGCATTTTGTCTTTGATTCTGTCATCAGTCTGAAGCTACAGGTGTCTTGTTTTCTCTAACTTCTATTCAATGTAGATCATGTGTGTGTGGGGAAATTATAGTATGAGCACTGTATTCCAGGAAAGGTGATCTCCTGGTTTGAACTGTGCTTCTGCACAACACTTTCATTTGGACACAGATGAGTGGAACATTGAGTTCTGGAATGAAGTGGGATATTGAGTGCTAGTATACTTCTGTTTTCAAGTCACTTCTCATAAAAACTGATTTCTGAGTCTTGTACCAAAAAGAGTTTGGCATCCAACTTAGTTATTTTTATGTAACTTAGGTGATGTCAGTCAGAAGACGACGTGGCACAGAATCTCTGTCTTCAGGCCAGGCCTCAGGGATGTTACCTATCAGTATGTGAGAAAGGGGTAAGTGAATAAGAAATGTGGCTGAGGATTTAATGCCTTAATAATTGATTAATGTAATAATTATGGTGACCAAGAACTGTGCTAAGACAGAGGTGCCATAAAATGTCAGCAGACCTGCTACAAACAACTGCTACAAATGCCTGTGTACTTAGATTCTGAATTCAACCTTTTCATCAGGAATAGTGATGAAAAGGACAAGGAGTAATGAATTCAAACTTAAAGAAGGGAAATTTGGATTAGATTTATAGATGAAATTCTTTACTGTCAGGGTGGTGAGGCACTGGAACAGGTTGCCCAGAGAAGTTGTGGATGCCTCATCACTGCAAGTGTTCAAAGCCAGGTTGGATTGGGCTCTGAGCAACCTGACTGAGTGGAAGGTGTCCCAGCCCATGGCAGGGGGTTTGGAACTAGATGGGTTGGAAGGGGCCTTAAAGACCAAACCATTCTGTGATTCTAGATATAGAGTGGAAAACAGCAGCACAGTTCTCTGACCAGAACTAAATTGTTTTTTTCAGTTCTCGAATTTATGTCGAAGGGAAGATAGACTATGGTGAATATACAGATAAAAACAATGTGAGGCGACAGGCCACAACAATTATAGCAGGTAAGGAGCGACATATCAAGGTTCCCCTTGCCCTTTTAAGATGGAGAGGGAGCGAAGGGCCTCTGAAATAGAGCTTGGTTTGTCTCCATCCTCAGTATCCACACTCTCAGGGATTTTGAGAGAATGAATAGTCTGTACCAGTAGATTTCCTCTGGCACTGCTTGTGAAGACACAGAGTATACAGTTGCAAACTGTTTGCATCCTTTGCTCACAGAAACCAGTTGGTGCAGGAGGCAGATGCTGTGTTTTAAGAACACTGGAATGTAGTACTACAGGTCAGGCAGATTCCTTTTCTAAGCAGAGTTTGTTTAGTAGCTTTATCTCAGTTTGCTGGAGTTTTTTCTTCCTGTTAAAGACTGGAGACTTCACTAGCTTTAAGGACCTCTGTGGAAGATTGTTTTATGTGCAGATAACTTGGTGGAGAATTTAGAAACATGTTGCTCTGGTAGCCAGTAGTGATAAGAAGAGCATAGAATGGGTAAAGAGTACACTTGTGCCTTGGATAGACACAAGGAAGAAGAGAACTAGAAAAAACTCTTTCCTTGAACATTTAAATAGTGTGAGCATCCTACATCTTTATTGTGGGTAGAGCTGCTACCTTGTGGCTTTTGAGGGAGGGGTAAATTATTTGGGTATTAGAGCAAACATTTCTATTACACAAGTACACAAGTCTAAAAAAGCTAGGACAGATGAAAAGGAAGGAAAAAGAAAGGGAAAAGAACAACCATAGTTCTGGATGTTCCTGCAGCCTCTTTAAAACAACAGAAATCAAACTTTCACATGAACAGTTCAGCTAGCAGTGGTGTAAGTTGCTGTTTATAAATTGGTGGAGGGGAGAAGAAAGTATCTTTCTTTAATTAGTATTATCCTAGTGGTTTCCCTGTGTTCGAGAGGCCCCATCTCAAGGTGCTTTTGAAATTCCTGAGGCTTGATGAAATAGGAGCTTCCCATAGGCTGTTGACATGGTTGTGCAGACTGAAAAAGGCAATAAGCTGTATCTGATACTGATTATAATCAAAGAATCAAACCGTTATTTTAAAATGTGTCAGGTGTCTTTGGCTGCTCCTTTTCATCAGCTTTAGCACACTTGTTTCATATGACCACACTAATTTGTCAGCTTTCAGGGACATAGAAGGAGAACCCTGTATCAGACCCTCTTTTGTTGTATTAACTGTTCTGTTCTGAAATATGCAGCTTATTTGAACACAAATAGGTGGTCTTTGTGGATGTGAAGGCTTGCAACAGGGCAAAACAATCCTCAAGATTAATTTTTTGATTTCTTTTCAGATAATGTGATTTTTCTGAGTGAGGGCTCTCCGAGAGATAAGGTGTGAGGTCATTAGTGCTTGAACCCAGGCCATTCAATTCCTTTGGATTTTCAGTGCTTCATAATTCTGTAATCACTTATATTACTGTAGTTGCTTTAAGAAATAAATAAAATGTTTGTTATCTATAGGGTATCTGTGTGTTTCTGTTTTTCCATGTGCTTTCTCTCTGTTATCATTATTTGGATTCCTTTCTTTTTTGTTCTTAAGAGAAAAGGTAACCCAGGCAGCTGTATTAATTCCTGAGCTGATGAATATATAAATGGAAGTCACTCTTTGCATATTCAGCCATTTTCAAACCTTATATCCTTGGCTGCCTTAACAATCTCCTCCTGACTTGTGGGGCCTGACAGCCTTATCCCCTCTCACTGTTGAAATCCATTCTCTGTTCTACAGGTGTCATTCCCTGTTGGTTTTTTTTCTCCACTAAGCCAGTTAGACAGTAGGTTTAAAGAGCTGTTGGCCTCAACTAGTGCTCAGCTGGAGGGTTTTTTTGCCACAGACCTTGAGAAGGCCTCCTGTGCATTTGCATCTGCCCCTCTGTTGATATCAGCAGCTGATCAAATCAGGTGTTGTCTTTCAGCAAACCTTGCTTTGATCATATGTTTAGGTCTTGGTTGTTACTGTATTTGACACGGGATGACATCAGCATTCCCATCCAGTCCCTCGTTAGGGTGCTGTGCCCATTGTTTGCCATCAGGAGGAGCTGGAGGAACGACTGCCTTGGCTGTGCCTTTTCAGAGGTGTGTGAGAAACGTCCCTGGTCCAGGATTCTAAATATGGGAGTGGCATTTGTTTCACTTCAACTTCATTTGGTTGTCAGAAAGACTGACAATTACTTAGCATTATTAGTAGTAAGTTCCACAACTAAAAGATGTTTCATTTTATTACATGAAGAAGTGGTAAAATTCCCATTGTAACACAGTGTGATGTGAACAGGGAAAGAAAAATGTTAGATGTGACAATTTCCTGCCTTCAGAGCTGGTGGGATTTTGTATCTCATCTCTCTCTGAGCTGAGTACAGAGCACATTTATTTATAGTCTCTGCAGCTCTTCCCCCTACAGAATTGTGATTTTTTTTTTCTTTTAAATGCTCTCTGTGAGCATTGTCTGTACGAACAAAAACTTCAATTCTTTCAATTCAGCAGTTATTTCTGGTTGAAGTTAAAGCTTTGAGTATTATCTGAGCCCCTGCCACTGGCATAGTGAGGTACTGCAAATGCTTAGTTGCTTCAGTGGGTTGTTATCCACAGGAGATTGTGGTATCTTTTTAAATGGGAAGTTCTGACTTTAATTCCCTTAACTACTTGTTTAATCTGAGCCTGTTGTATTGCTGGGAGAATTGTGATGGTGCACTTACACAGTGGTGATCCAAGCATAGCTTGTGTTTGGTCCACACAAATTTTTCCTGCTTGCTGAAAGATGAGGTTTGTCTTGAGCTTTCTTCTAAGAGGCCTTGAGTGAATGTGCTGATTTTTCTGTCCATTCAGTGGTCACCTCGTTTGCACTCTGCTGTGGTGGTGGAGTTCAACACAGCTTATGACAGTGTCTGCTTTGGAGCTTGGGAGCTGGCTTTCCACTCCAAACTCAGAGCAGAAGTGGCAGAGTGGATTCCCTTTGCCACTCACATGGAGTGGCCAGAACTGCTAATCTCTGCCCCTGGCTCAAGCTGGAGACAGCCAAGCTAGCACAAGGCGTAGGATTAGGTGACAGCAAAGAAAAATATTTGCTCAAGAGCTGAGTTTTCTTGCTTTTCCAGTTCTATTTAAAGTAGCTAGTACACTTTTAAAGATTGACCTGGTAAAAAGGCTTTGAGCACACACTGAAAAGCAGTGCATTATTTTGAGTGTTCATCACAACTCGGCAGTAGGGTAGATTTTCACAAAGGATTCTGCATTACTGATAGACTCAGTTACAGCAAAAATAACCAGTGGCAAAGGTGTGTTGTGTGTTCATCTCTTATGTCTGCGTTGCTGCTATGAGGCAAAGTTAATCTGTAACTTAGGTTTTGGTTATGAGAAAATCCAGTGTGAAATCAGCATTCCTATAGCACCTGGGGTCTTTTGGCTTTTCATGGCTAGGTACCTGTTCTGCGAGGAAGTGTTACAGAATGGAAGTAGTATCACCTGAGTAAAGTACAGCGATTCTTTGTTTGTGACTAGGCAATGAGTATTTTCCCACACTGTCCCCTGGAAAATGCTTGTCTGTTAACCTCTTGTGTAAACTTGATTAGGCAAACCCTGAGTGCTTGCATCAACCAGGACATTCAGAAGTGTGTGACCTTAACAAGGAATTTATTTTACATATCTGTGAAGATGATTGGAAAAGATGAAAAAATAGAGGTGATTTGTTTTTAAAATGGCAGCATATTTGCCAAGTAGTTGGAGCATTTCTTAGCAGCTCCGAGACAGAGTTTTTCTGGTCTGCAATGCAGCTCCATGGCACTCAGTTATTTCTGTCAGCTTGGTCTAAGGTGTAGGAAACAGGCTTCTCCTGTGTTTGTTTCTGTGGCTGGTTTGAGGAACACACTGTAGGCATTGTGCCTGTATCACACAGCAAAGAACACTCTCAACTGTGATTCTTGTTAATCTGCAGAAATTGCTCTGCAGGAATTATGAACCATACAACAGAAGTAAGAGAGGATGCTTCAGCCAAAGAAATCGAGTCCCACTTCACTGAAATAGCCCTCTTGTTAACCTCTGTGGGGTTGGGGGAGTTGTGTCTGTGTTCCCAAATACAGGTCACACTTTGGTTAAAGACCAGCAGTGCCTGTGGGAGCCCATGCAGAGGGGCCATAGATTGCAAAGGCAAGAAAGCTAAATTAGTGATTTGAGAAGCTCCTGGGTACAAGAGCAAGGAGTGTTCTGGTAAAGTGTAACTTGTGTCAGTGTACCAATTATGTGGGTTTAGTAGTAGGCTGTCTTCGGTATTGGCTATCCCATTTTCATGAGTATTCGTGTCAGAAAAGGAATAAAATGCCAGGATTGTGGGAAGAAAACTTCACTATTCTCAAGCACGCCTATTTTTAACTCTGAAATTTCTGTGGTGGATGCCTTTTTGCCAAGAAGTTGAGCGTGTCTGTATGTACAAACTAAGACTTGGTGTCTATTTATCTTGGCGATGGTGAGCTTCTCTGCACAGCAGTGTGATTTAGATCTCACACAAGACATTTTCTTTGTTAGTGCATTACCAGGTACTGGGTAGTGTAAATAATGTGTTTGCACAACACTAAACTTTCACGGGGTTTCTTCAGAAACATCCTCTTGTGGGAAACATGTTAGTGTGTGTGAGATTTTTCTTCTGCTTGCTACTTTAAGTCCCAGGTAAAAAAAAAAATCAGCTCATTACCATACCTTGGCCATTTCACAAAAATCTCCAGCAACTACTGTGACTAGAAATTGATTGCTTGGTCGTTCTGTGTGTTCTTAGTCCTAAAGTTTGTGCCCTGCACTCTTTAAGAGGTGCTAAGTTGAAGAAACCACCTCTAACTGTGGCTGTTGTCTGTTGCTTTCAGGAGATTTTTATTGGGAGCTGGTCAGAAATCTGGCAATTGTTATCTGTGGGCTCTGTTGCTATTTGTTCTTTTCATGCTGGCTGGCTTCTCAAACTGATTTGAACAGAATGCCTTTAGAAAATGGATGGTTATCTTGATCCTGGTTGTCACAACTCAGGAAAATGTCACCTGTAAATATTTAATGAGCCTTTGTGCAACTGACCGGATCGAGAACTGAGTAATGATGCAGTTGCAGGAGTCGTGGCTTCTGTAACCTGGATCTGCAAGGAAAAGAGAGCACTTTTCCTCTGTCAGGCTTTGTATTGTTGCTAGCTTTACTCTTTGATATTTTAAGTAAGTGGTGGTTTTTTAGAGCTCTGCCTTAACAGCCTCCTCTTTCTTAGCTAGCTTGTTTTTCTGTGTAGGTTTTTTTGTTTGCTTTTCTGCATGGGTTTTCTGCTCCTTGCAGAAAGGGGACAGAATGCTCAGTAAACAAAAGCTGAGCTCTCCTCTCTCCTACTTCTGCAGACAATAACCCCCCCACACCCTTTTATAATCTTTTAGATTTTTTGGTCAATTCTTGCACTGTTTCCCCGTGCTGGAGAGTGAGTTCAAACCCAGTTCAGAAGACTCTGGTGAGGAAAGGGTCTTACACAAAAGAAAACATCAAAATGGTCTCAGATGAGTTGGAACTTAAAAATACTGCCAAAGCTGCTCTAAGAGGAAAGTAATGAAATGTGGCGAAACAGCTCTGATTTTCAGCAGGCTAGTAACAATTGAAATCCACAACTTAAAATCCTCCAAGTAACATGGGGAAAAGTTAGGATAGCTGTATCTGTATCACATTCTTGCTGGTTTTGTGATGCTTTTCACAGTGCCTGATTTCTGGTGTAGTGTCAATCTGTGAGCACATTGGACTGCTATCCCATGTATTGTATCAGGACACTGAATAATTAATATTCTCTGAAAGGATTAATTCCCTCTGCTCTTGTCTCATCCTTCTTGGTGCCCTTTACATGCTGCCCATTCTTAGCTGAAACTTGCTAATACAGATTTTGTTTCCCAAGAAGAACTTGTGCTGCAGCACAAACACCTCTTTGTTGGTCTGTCTGCTCTTAGTTGCCACCATACGAAGCAAATACATCATATCTCCTTACAAAGTCTCAGGTAATTGTTTCAGAAATGTTGAAGCTCAGAAATGACACGTAGCCTTGAACACTAATTTTAACAATCTGGCAAGCAGCCTGCCCACTTAGCAATATCTACTCACCAGCTACTGGTATTGTGGTTTATATTTATATTGCAGCCCCAGAAATGGGTAGTCTTTGTGTATCAAAGTATTTCAGTGAAAGTCTTCCAGGATGCTCCTGAATTCTCAGGAGCACTGTGTCCCATAGTGGCAGCTGTGCCTCAATGCTACAAGAGAGAGCCCCTGGGGAAGTGCAGAGAGGAGAGGGACACAATTTTATGTGATGCAGGAAGAGAGGAACCCATTGGGAAAAGCAGTGCACTGTTTACCCAGGATGCCTAACTTCCCATGAGTTCCTTTCTTCCTTTATGCAAGGGAGAATGACAGTATGCATGTGTTAGACTGAGAAAGTTCAACCTAGTATTCTCTGTCGAATACCAGTCCTTGGGAGCCCCTTGTTCTCATCATGTTCAGCAAACAAAGCTGCGGTCACTCTGTCAGCACCTTCTTTTGAGGTGGCTTTTATTTTGTTGGCTTACAAGGCAAACATGGGTCTTCCTTTAGACTTCTCGTGTGGGCAAAACACTAATTTGGTGCCCCAGCCCAAAGAAATTATCTAGTCACAGCAGTGATTTTAGAAGGATCTAATGTCAGAGTGATGGAGAGCCTTTTGTTAAACAGATTATCACAAGGCCACAAAGGCTTTGAAAGTAAGAACACATCCAGTGCAAACACGGAGGCTCCTGGATAAGGAACTGACCTTTACAGGTTTCACAATCTGCATCTCTGGACTGGCACAATGAAATTGCTTTGACAACAGTGCCTGGCAGTGCCAGGACACAAGTTTGTACCTCTGGTTGGGCTTGCCAAAGTGGTAGGTAGCAATTCAGGTGCTGGTAATTTGGCTTTAGATGTTTTCTGTGCTGCTGAGGGCAAATACAGGACTGTCTTATTTCACAGTGATCTAGAACAACTCACCTTTGTAGGAGATCTCTGGTTGGGGCAGTTAGGGATTTTTCCTTCATATTTTTAAACAGTGTAGCGCTTTAAAAAAAAACAACTTGTTTTTTAATCAAACTACGCAAGATTAATAAATCTTAACAGGAAAACCCTGATTAAATCACTATCGTTCTTCTTCTTTTTGTTGCTGTTGTGCCTGATGGGTGCTGGGAAATCCCTATGACTCTGTTTTCCTCGGCGGGGAAAGTCTGTGCTCTCCTTAGGGAGGACTGGATCACTTGTGCTGCAGTGATCACAGGTGCTTGCTATGTGGGGGAATGGAAGTGGCCTGGCACAAGAGGGGGAGCCTAAACGGAGGTCTAGGAGAGAGAGAATGCACCAGAAAATCCAGGTATGGTTCCTGCATAATGCAATGTGGAAATGCCAATTATGGTTGACCTGGCCCTGAGCTGCTCCAGGAGCTGCAGAGAAGCATGGAGGAACTCCCAGTTTTTTGGAATTGTAAACATTTGGCATCTTCCATTTTTGAAGAACAATGAAGTGTCATTGTTACCTCAGCTTGGCAGGAAAGCGAGTCTTAAAATACCAGAATTTCCCGTCACTGGGATTATTTTTACTGCTGTGGATGAGCGCCCTGGGAAGGATCTCAGGCAGGCGACAAGAGCTGGGAAGCGCAGCTCCTTGTAAAACTCCTAGTTTTCACCAGGTGCGTTCTGAGGTGTCTTCAGTAAACAGGTGAACTCTGTGCTCTTGCTGCCTCCTTTCTCGCTGGACTGACAGCGCAGGCGGCCGCTGGTTGCAGAC
This sequence comes from Lepidothrix coronata, assembly GCF_001604755.1. NCBI lineage: Eukaryota > Metazoa > Chordata > Aves > Passeriformes > Pipridae > Lepidothrix > Lepidothrix coronata. Next base: position 3,892,703 of record NW_016690190.1, read on the forward strand.
CTTAACTTCTCTAGCGCTGCCTGCGGCCCGGGGCCCGTGCGGGGGATCCGATCCCGTCCCGTCCCATCACATCCCAGGCCAGGATCCCGGGCAGCGCCACGACCCCGCCCTCCAGGCCCGGCGCAGTCTTGTCGCTGCCCCATTGGCTGACGCGCCCGTCACTCCCGCCGCCACCGGCTCGCCATTGGCCGCGCGGGGCACGCCCACATTCCACAGCTGGAGCCGCTCGCGGTCCCTGCGCCCATTGGCCCGCGGGCCCCGGGCCGGCCGCGCTGCTCGGCCCCGATTGGCGGGCGGGGCGGCGGGGGCGTGTCCGGCCGGGGGCGCGGCCGGCGGGGGTGACCCGCCCGCGCAGTCCCGGCCGAGCGGGGGGCGAGCGGCGGCTCCGCGGCCCGGGGCAGCGGCGGGGGCGGGCGGCGGGGCGGCGGACGGACCGACAGACCGAACGACCGACTGACTGCCCGGCCGGCAGGAGTGTCCGCGGCCGCCATGGAGGTGTGCGAGAGCGGCGGGGAGCAGCCGCCGCTGCTGCACTGGGACCGCAAGCTGAGCGAGCTGTGCGAGCCCGCCGACCCCGACACGCTGCTGAGCCACACGGTGAGGAGCGGCGGGGACGGGGGTGGGATGGCTGGGACGCCCCCGTGGTCGGCCGCGTTTGGGGGGCTGTGGCGGGGTCCCGGCCGGGGGAGGCGCCTTTGGCCAACAGGTGTTTCCCGGGGTCCCTCGCCGTGACCGCCGCCCCTCCGGCGCTGGTGCCCCCGGGCCGAGGTGCCCCGGGCAGGCGGTGGGGGGGCCCCTCTGTCCCGGGGTGTCCCAGCTCCTCCCTTCGGGGGCTCCCGGCAGCCGGGGCTCCCTCTGCCCCCGCGGCGCCGCCGCTTCTCCCGGGCACCCCTCTGGAGCTGCGGGACGCGTCTTCTTTTCCAAGGCGTGACTCTCCCGGCACCGTCCTGCTCCTCCAGGGCAGGAAGGAAGTGACAGAAGTTTTGATGTTTATTTTTTGGGTTTGTTTTTTTTTGGCTGGAATCCCCATGTTTTGGCTTGCGCAAAATGCATAGTTAGGACAGTCCCGAGGAAATGAGTCTTGTTATCTCTGCCCTGTGGTTTCTCTGATTATCTGGGAGGTGTTTCGCAAGTGCAGAGATACACCTTTATAACGTTATAAACCTTTACAACGCTCTGCGGGTGCGAATCCTAAGTGGAAGTGAGCCGGAGCACTTTGGGACAGCAGCGTGGAAGAGTCTTCCAGCCCACTGTTTGTGAGAAGCACGAGGCAGCCAAGCTTGGCGTGGCCGTCGAGCACGTGCGTGGATGGAGCCCCAGAGGAACATGGTGGTGGCGACTGGATCGTGGCAGCGCCCAAGGAAAGGCGCTTGGCAGGTGCTGCCGTGTGCTCTGCGCTTCTTCCCTGCCCCAAAGAGAGCGATGTGCAAATACAATCCCGCGGAGAGGGGCCAAGCCCTTCTCGTGGGAACAGCGGTGATCCCATTGCACGATGGGCGCCCTGCGGAGATCTTGGTGTTAGTCTTGTAAGGCAAACAAGGAAAATCTTGTTTGTTGTGTGTGGTATGCGATAGCCTTACTGATCCGGGATCACGTCCGTCACAAGCTCCAAGCCTCATTTCAGCAGGAAGCAAGCCTGCTGCACGCTTGACTGTCTCTAAACGTTGTTTGGCTGCTTTTTCTCTGAGAGTTCTTGGGCTTTCTTGCGCAATGTGTATCTTCTGGTAGATCCAGGGAAAAGGAATTGTATGTTACGGTGGCTTGGGGTTTTTTAAAAAGGCAGCTGGAACACTTAAAAATGGAAAGCTCTTCCACTGAACAATTGTTTCCTTGAGTTTTTTCATTATCAAGAGGAATGTTGTGAATGAAATGGGAGGCTCTTTGGAGAGCGTTCCTCTTCAGATTTATGGTTGTGGTGGCATACTTCCTTCTGCTTTGTTTGGATCTTTGTGACGGGAATGGACTCGTCACTCTTAACTTTAGTCTTCTTATTTATTGTTTTCTTACGTTCTTTAATTAATGCCCTGAAGGAGACTTTATGCTTGGTATAGGACTTGTGGCTGCGGTGACATGGATATGTGTATTTTCTGCCCTGTTTTAGGGAGCTTGAGACTTGAGTTTAAGCATGTCTTGACAAAGAAAATGTTCTGGCTATCTGGTGGATGGAAGCGTGATGCTTTTCCCTTTGCTGTTTTCAGGTTTTATTGGGGATTTTCAGCTTCAAGTGCTACGATGATGAGTGTTATCCAAGGGACAGTGTGTAGCCGGGTCTGCAAAATTTTGGGCTGTGACCACCTTGGTTTGGAGTAGCACTGCCACTGATTTGTGTGGTTGTCTTGTTTGATTGTTTTTTTGGAGTTTAAGACTTCTTTAGAGACTCTCTTGAAGTCACATAAAAAGTGTGAGATCAGTTTCTCTTTTTGGTTGTTTTTGGAATTCCTCTGAAAAAAGTTTCAGCAAAAACAATCCAACTAAAGGCTATTAAGTAGGTGTAGTGAGATATTATGATCTTTAAAGGATAAAGGATAAAAAAGTTTTATGAAATTCACATTCTCTAGAGGAAAAAAAAACCCCACACTTTTGCCTGTTGAACAACTTCTTTTGTGAAGTGTGCCCTGCCATGTGGAGGAAAATACTGTGCTTGATATCACGAAACACAAGATCTCTATTTACCTCCGGCCAAAACTTCATAAAATCATTTGAAAAAACCAAAACAAACAAACAGGCTCTCTAGATGAAACATCTGTTCTTCTCCTGGCTTCTGCTTTCCATCTGGGAGGACTGGTTTGACCCAGCTGACTCTGCTGTGTTTGTAAACTTACTACAGGGTATTTCTGAAAAGACTGTGGTGATGGAGGAGACTCTCCTATGCTCCATGTACAGGAGTGCCCACTACCTGTGCTGTCATCCTCATGGCTGTGGAACACGTGCCCTGTGGAATCCTATGGTCTTTGCCCACTCCTGGGATGTCTCTTAGCTGGATGTGCAAGTCTGCATCCAAGGGAACTTCGGTGTGGGCTAAGGAAAGGTGTCTGAGTCAGTCAAAAGCCCTAAGAGTGTGAGCTGGACTGGCAGGGAGGAGGGATAAGATGATGATGATGTTGACTGAGGGGAGAGCTCACAAGTAGAAAGAAGGATCAGTGTTGTTCCACAGTCAGACCTGTGTGTGCAGACTGGTGAGGGTGAGAATTCTGTGCCAACTGTCTTTTGTGTATTTTAAGTTAAAATTTAACTTTCTTACAACCATAAAGGCTATTCCTGGCTCTGGTTGATTTGACGCTGGTAGACAAGTGTGAAAGTACGCATGCACTGAAAAACTTGACCTCTATTTTAAACTTTTCCAGCCTGCCTTAATTACCAGGGCTGAAATCCAACCTCCTGGGGATTTACATTTCTCTTTAAGAGCTGATGATTTCACCAGTGCCTGAAGCTGTGTGAGGAGCCATTCCCTCACTCCTCTGGTACTGTCAGTGATGTCATCAGCTGTGCCTGGAGAAGGTGGGACCTTGAGGAGCTCAGCTCTGCTGTTGGCAGGCTGCAGTCCTTCAGGTGGCTCATTAAAGTCCTCATAGTTTATAGTACTCACCTGGATGCCAGATAGCTTTAGAGCATTTATTTTTCCAGAGTGGCTTAGTTTCCCATCCAAGAAAAGGCTGAAAGGTTTCCCAGAGTTGTGTTCATGGCACGTGTCACGTGTTCGCATTATCTAATCTTCCTATGCGCTGTAGCTTGTTGTGATTGTATGTTGGTAACGCTGTACACAGGCATAGTGTAAGGCATCATCATTATTATTATTATTATTATCATTATTATTATTATTATTATTATTATTATTATGTGCTTTTTCATTTTCCTGGTGACCAAGCAGAAAGGAAGCACAATGCCTGCCACTGCCCAAGGGGAGCAGAAGCGTGGCCAGGTGAACTCTTTGGCTTCTTGCTACTGCCTTTACTTTCCATAACACACAGGTGGGCTTGAACTGGGAGAGCTCTACTTGTGGCCATGGGTCTCCATTGGAGTTGATTTGTGGTTGGACATGGCCCAGCTGGGATGGCGTCTTCAGTGACAAGTGCCAGATCTGGTGCAGATGGATAAGTGTGACAAACACGCTGTGACATGCCAACTACCTGTCCCATTCCTGGATGGAGGATGAAAGGCAGATGGTTCTTAGGAGCCCTTGACATTTAAAACTTCCTTATTTAATACTGAGGATGCAGTCTTTCCTCCCTCCCTCTCCCCCCGTTTTCATGGTTATTTTAACACATTGGCCGCTGCTTCCAGATGGTAACAAAATGCAGCCGAACAGGAGCATGGCTGTGATCTTGGCATGGCAGATGTAGAACTGCCACTGCCCTACACATATGTGGGGACAACAGCTGGCTTAAATATTTAGGACTAAATTCCTAGATGTCATGTCCTGAGTGTCTTGATGAGTGGTTAACTGGAAGATACTTTAAATGCTAAGTAGCCCAAATTGTTTATTCTTTAAAGAGCTGACTATTGAACCTGAAACTCATATGAAAAAATTGAAGTTACTCAAATATTATATTGCTGAAGCCGTTGTCTGAGCAGTGTTTGAACTCAGTGAGCCTGTTGCCATGTTGTTGGTGATGCTGTGGGCAGCTTAACCCTGGAATATGGGTGTAGTGCAGGTTGAGATGAGTGGAGGAGGCTTCCTGGGCCTCAGCTACCAAGTCTCCCTGAAAAAGCAAAACCAAAGCAAGCTGCCCATGGAGGTTAATCGTCAGAGTTGTTATCATCATGTAAGATGAGCTCAGGAAACTTTGGGCTGGCCTTTTTTCCTCCCCATAAGAAGCCTCTGAACCTCACCGGGAGCTTGCCCAGTGACTCATTTCCTCGGCCACAAAAACGATGGTTGCCGTTACTTCGTGTTTCTAATGACTTCTGCAGAAAAGCTGCCTCTGAACGAGCTGCCAGGGATTGCCTGTAGTTTTCGGTGTAGGGCAGTGGCAGCTGTTAATTTAAATGGATGACAGCGCTTGATTTTTACGGTCTGTGTGTATTTAATTAAAAGTTGGGTAACCACAGCATGTGTAGATGTGGAGCTGGCTGTATCTTATTTTGTGGTGGCTGCATGTAGCCCTCTGTAAAATCTGGTGTCAATATAGTTGTATCCAGTTTTCATTTCGTTTTGGTAAGGGAGAGAGCTACTTTATTTATTTGAAAGCAGGGTTTGGTCTGTTGCCTACTAACCATAAAGCTGAAATCTCTTGTTCTTTCTTCTCTGTACACCTGCAAATGGAGGACAGGACAGCTGACTTTAGGTGAAATATTTGTGCAGTCAGTACTTGAAAGGATTTTGCCAAAATCCTCCAGTAAAGAGGGAAAACGAGAAAGTGAGACTTTCAAATAGTTGTACACATGCCATGTACGAAGCAGTAGTGTTAAATTTTGTCATTGACTTTCCATATTAAAAAAAATTATCAGCATCACAATTGATGAACAGCAGAATTAGTTGTACTCAGTGCCTTGCACTGAAAACCATCCCCCCCCCCTTGCTATCTTCCCAAATTTAAATAAGAAAGTCATTCCAGGTTGCCAGTGTACATGTCAGGTACTTGTAATGGCTCTAACTGATTTACAATTCCTCTAAAAGCTGAGATAAACACAAGTAGGAGACTTTGAAACTTTACCCTCCTGTTTTCTGACAGTTAAAATTAGAAAAATGGAGGTATTGAGTTGCTGGCTGGTTTCATTTGGACTGGCTGTAACTGTATAGTGAAGTGCTTCATCTGCAGTGAGGACAGGAGCTGGAAAAAATGTTAGTCTGTCCTGGGACTGACTTTGAAGCATGGTAGATAAGAATGAGCCAGCATTTAATGCACAAACCTAACTATTTATTCTTTTTCCTAATGGACGTGACTGATCTGCAATGTTCTCTGTAAATGTTTCCTTTGGAAAGCCAGTCATTACACATGGAGCAGGTTGTGCACGATAGCAGGAGCAAAGGAATTTCACTTATGGTGTTACCAGACAGGGTTTTCCTGTGTCTGGAGCTGTTGAACTTATCTACAGGGAGGGTGGGAGCCTGTGCTCTTTGCAGGACTTTGTGATGTGAAGAGTCCCTTCTTCGAGGTCTTTCATATCTGGGGCTAAGTAAGTTTTGCCTATCCTGGGATGGGGACTAGTTTTTCATTAAAGGAGTCTCACTTTTTAGCATCATCTGTGTCTGTAGAGGAGGCTGGTCTGACTAGCTGCAGATCCTAGGCAGGGATATGCAGTTTGATTTGATCTTTTTGTGTCCCTCTTGCTCACTGATGCACAGTTCATTTGTGTCTTATTTCCACTCCTCTGCAAGTCTGCCTTCATGCTTTTGCTTGCACACTGTGAGATCAGATCATCTTCATGCCAGCTGTGACAAATAAAATAAAAATAAATATAAAATAAAGCAAGGAGGCCTTTGAGCAATGTGCCACCAGCTCTGACTGTCTCTTAGCTTGTCCCTGCATTTTGCTGTGTGGCTCTCACCTGTACCACTGCGCAGCAAATCCACTTTATGTCTGGGCTGTCTGACAGATGTGAGAGGGAAGTACCCACTGCAGAATAAAAGTGCTTCAGTGCCTTAGGAGCCACTGTGTGCAGCAGTACTGTGCTGTGGTGACACAGGATAGTGCCCCTTGTCTTGGGGAGCTTGTAAACTTCCCTTAATAGGCTTTTTTTTTTTTTTTTTTCAGAGCTAAGCCAGAGGGGGTGTGCTCAGCTCTGTTACAGCAGGAGCAGGGGGATGTCTGTCTCATGGATTAGTTCCTTCTCAGTGTGTCTGCCATGGTCCTGCTTGTGCAGGGGCTGCAGACCTGCCCAGGACTGTGAGCAAGGACTGAGGCACCCAGCTCGTGCCATGCCTGGCTGGCTACTCCTCCCTCCAAAGAGCTGTGCGGTCTGTGCCACTGTGGGCTTGTTTTCTCTTGGTCCCTCAGTTGACAAGGCAACTCTAAGGCATGTGGTTGTTGCTTTGAAAGTGAAGATGTGGTGCTTTGGAAGTAGCCCCCCACCTCTGATGGGGCAGGTTTTCTTGCTGGCTTTATACTTGCAGATAGATGCTGCTTTTCTGTGCTGTATCCAAATGTCGGTTATCATCAGGCTCTGCTGTCCTTATTGCTGTCTGTATGCCTTCCTGCATTCCCACAAGTTGTTTTCCAGTCACTTTGTAATACTTGATTTAACCATCCATCCTCTGTTTCCTCTGTCTTGGGCTGTTTGTCTCCCTTTTGGAGAAGGAATGTTTTGTGGGTGAGACTTTAGCAATTATCAATAGACAGTCAGGGTGTTTAACCTGGCTCAGTGGCATTTGTCATAGGCTGTGTTGGCTGCCTACCCTGGGTTTACAGGGTCTTCCCTCTAACTCCTACAATTCCCTAGAACAGCTTGTTTTTTTCTGAGGGAGATAGGTTCCTGGTGGGTCCCTGAGGGGCACTCTCACCACAGAGCTCTTCTTCTGTGTTTTCAGGAGGGCACATTCTTTCATGCTGTTGCTCCCTATTCATCTCTCTCTGAATCATGGAGACTATCTGGATCCCCTTTGGCTGTGTTTTTTTTTCTGGGTGACAAGACCTGACAGTGCAGTTCTGCACCTGGATGTAACCGCAGGCTGTTGTGGCAGCTGGCTGGGAGCTCAGCCAGGTGTAAAGTGACTATTTTTTTTTGTCAGAAATTAGCTTTCAGGGGTATCAGTTCCCTGACACAGCTTACCCTGTAGGCAGCCCGGGTACTGATGCTGACATGAGGGGGCAGGTAGGAATGTTTGACTTGGGAAGTGGTGGTGGAACTGCATTTTGAGCTAAAGGAATGTGCAGTAGGAATAGTCAGAGTAGCTGTGTGGCTTGTGCTTAGATGTAATCCTGATGTGTGCATGTGTGTATTTATTTGATACCAGTAGACTATTATTTGGATGTCACTGGAAAGAAAGGGGATTGCCTGGAGGAGGCAGTTGTTCAAGGATCGATAGGAAAAAGGTTGTTTGATAAGAGTGTGGGTACGTAAGAGAAGGAATGGACAGACATGATGTTCAAAGAAGCACCAATGTTGAATTGGTGGATGGTACCACCACCCTTCCATGATGTTGAGTACTGTTGAAAAGTGGGGCCTGTCTTGGATGCTAAATTGTTTATCTTGCATGAAAGTGAAAGAAATGGTATGCAAGAAATAAGCCTGGCTTAGGGCCACAATTTTGCTGGCAAGTACATTACTCTTCCACTCCACCGAAGTGAGTAATAGGCAGTACAAAAGACAGGTCAAGAATGGTGGGGTTTAACAGTGCAGAGCCAGTGTGGGCATTGCACTTGCTGTCTCCAGTCTGAGATGCTGAGCTGTTCCTAGCAGGGCCTGTCATTCTCTCTGTCTGTGAGCTGCCAAACGTAGCTCTCAACTGCAGAAAAGAAAATCACTGAATTGAGTTGTGTCAGTGCTAAATGTGTGCAGGAAGTGTACAAATGCTGTATCAAATAAAGAGCATTCCCTCTTTTGAGGGTGAGTTGGGAAGTGGAGAAGGCAATGTGAGAAAATAAAGTCCAGTTAAATGGGATAGACCTGAATTACTAGGGCAGTCTCCATAGCTGCCATCTCTCCAAATGTGTAGCTGAATAGTGCCAGTGACCTCTCTGTGCCTTCACTGTGTCTTGGAAACTATTACTTTTTTTTTTTTTGCCATCTGCTGCTAACTGGCTTTCAATCTTCTGTATGTGATCTGGCTCTGCTGTGGTGACAGGCAAAAATTTAATGGAAAAATGTGACGCTCACTTCATCTCTTTCCTCTCTGCCAAAGAAAAAACATTCCTCTGCAGCTGCGCTGGGGCTGGCTTTGTCCTTTCATGCAATCTGTTAGTCACATGGGGTGAGAAATAGAGACCTGGCTGCTCTGATAACCTCTTAGGGAGCTTTGGGCAGGTGTCTTAGGGAGCTTTTGGCCTCCTTCCTTGTGAAATCAGATGTGTCCTGAGCAGAGATGCAGAACAGAAGTGAGTTGGTGTTGGTGGAGGCTTCTCCCCTGTAGTGTAGGGGCAAAGAGCAATATTCCTGATACACTTTAGTGGCTTGCTTGGAGCTGAACGTGCTGAGCTTACTCCTGTCCTGCAGCTCTGCTGGGACAAGCCCTGGCAGTTTGGTGACACTGTGGAGCACTTGTCTCCCAGCTCTTACTGCAGTTGAGGTTGCCTGCAGAGGTAAGGAGTGTGCTTCCTTGGATGAGATGGGCTGATGTCCAGTAGAGAGAGGGAAGGCCATTGGCTCTTGTTCTTCACCAAAGATGTTGAGTGCTGCCCCTGATTTTGGATGTAAGCAGCATCTTCAGCTGTGGCAAAATTCTTTGAAGCACGTGGTGGCTTGTAAAGGAAGGAAAGCATCTTTCAATTGCTGGCATTTGAAGTACCCTGCTCAATTTTCTTTCTCCAAAGTTTGGATGCTCTGATGTGAAGTTGCTTAGAAAAGAATGAAAAAAGAGTTTACACCAGTGCATGACAGGAGGGTGAGAGAAAATGGCCAACAGTGGAAGTGAGAGAGGTTCAGACTGGTAAGGAAAAAGGGCTTCACTGTGAGGATAGCTGAGCACTGGAGAGAGAGCTGCCCAGAGAGACTACAACATCTCCTTCCTTGGAGGTTTTTAAGACTTGACTGGATAAAGTCCTGAGTAAGCTGGTCTCAGTGCTGATCCTGTTTGGGCAGGAGGCTGGCATAGAGACCACCTGAGCCCCCTTCCAGCTGGAGCTATGCTGTGGTTCCTTTCACAGCAGTCCTGGACCCGAGGCACTGCCCTGCTCAGATCTAGGTACAGCATTGCTAGGCAGCAGTCTGGTTTATTTCAAGGCTTTTTGTCTATGCAGTCCCATACCTATAAGGACCTGTGTTATTTCCTTTTTGTGGCTAAGCCTGAAACTGTAGGTGTGAGAAGAGACCACCCTGTGTAGTAGCTTGTGTGACTAGCATGGGGGAGGTTTTGCAGACCTAAAACCTGAAAAACAGCCAAGAAAAATCCCCCAAACTCCAAGCCCTGAACACTGAGCAGATCTCTGTTCCTTCACCCCTGCAGTTCTGCAGCAAATTTTGTGCACAAGAGAATGCTTATCCCAAGGCTGCCTTTTCCCCGGTCTTCTGTCAGTTCTTCTGTTTGCTTCAGGAATCTGCTTGCAATGTTTTGATTTTGTGTGTGTTATCTGGAGACACATGTATTCTCATTTATGGAGCTCCTGTATACCCACAGCAGAGATTTGTGTATATGGAGACCCAAAACTCAAGAGCAGCAAAGAACTGTTCTGCTCCTTCAGCTTCTCTTGCAGCAAAAGCAGCAATGTCACTGTTGACTTGGAAGGCTTGTGATATTACAGGCAGGATGAGATCTTCAGGAGAAACCAAGACTAAAAACTTAAAACTGACTGCATTATTTCTTGCAGCCAGATACCTGGCTTTCTGGGATCTGTCCTGGCCTGCGAAGGATGAAGACTAAGGGAAAATGTGACATCTAAACTCTCAGCTTTCATACCTCCTAATATGAGGCAGTGGCTGGCTTTCTGCAGAACATCTGTCTTTCTCATCATGGGTGTAACTGGCCCAGTCATCAGCACTGATGATATGTCTTGCTCGAGCTCCTCAGTGCCACAGCTCCCTTCCCCTCCTCCTCTCTGCCGTCCCCTCTGCACAGCTGTGTGTGTGACTCAGGGCTGGGGCTGCTGTGGTGTTTGCTGCGGGCTGGTAAGATGTGTTTTTCAGAAAACGGGCATAAAGCAGAGGGGTTTTTTTAGAAAGAGAAGAGACAGCCAAACTGACGCTGCCTACATATGGCTCTAATGCCTTATGTGCTCCTTGGTGCAAATACTACAGGGACTGAGGGCACTCTAGGGAAGTCCATTTTGGCTGCCTGTGGCCATCTGCCCATGCTCTTATGGGGAAGAATTTCCCTCTTGCCTCTCCAGACCTGCATATCTGCCTGCCCCCCTTCCTTCTCAGCGCTCCTGAAGGAGCCGAAGCCGAGACTCGCTGGGAGGCTGCTGCTGCCCACAGGTACCAAACTGGCAGCTGCAGGAGGGCTCCAGATGTGCGAGGTGCTGCTCCACAGCCCTGCCCTCGGGGTGCTCGGCCGGCTGGCCCCGCCGGCAGCTGGAAGGCAGCGCTCAGGCGTGACTCCCTGCAGGAAACAGGCACGGCAGGAATGAGCTTTGGCACTATTTTTAAGGCATGAGCTTTCTGACTGCAAAATTTGTCTCCTCCTCGAGCCTTAGTGTTTTTGAAGTTCTTTTTTCTGTTCAAATGGTTTGCTCCTCATGGCTTTTAGTGGATGTTGTTGCTTACAAGAAGGACTGAAAGAGAAGGAAAAGTCTTACTTTTGTACTGGCCCAGGGTGACTTGTGACTTCTCATTTGGCTGTACCGATTCAGAGCAAAATTTCAGCTGAATTCCTGTCAGTAAAGCGCTGCAGGGAGTCTGCTCTGGGACTTGGGAATGTTTCCCCGTTGCAGTTGCTTGTTTGTTGAGTTGTTAGAAATATGTTGCAAAACTACAGGGGAAGGCTGAACTTAATTTATGTTGCTGGTTTTTTTCCTGAACTACAAACATGTCTGCAAGATGAAAATCAACAAATAAGTGTCACCAACCTTGAAAACTGTGCACTAAATGTCTCGGTTACTTTTCCAAAAAAATTAAAGGCGTTTCATTTTCTACAGATACATCAATAGCAAAAGGAGGGACAAGGAAAACCTCCATTCTTTATTGGACCCGGGCAGGAATATAGTTATCAAAGATGAGGAAAAGGCTGAAGTATTTAACACCTTCTTTACCTCAGTTTTCAACAGTAAGACAGATCGTCCTTAGGACAGCTGGCTTCTGGAGCTTGTAGACAGAGATAAGAAGCTGAATAGCCCCCCTGTTGTAATCCGGGAGGAAACAGTTAGCAGCCTGCTGAGCCACCTGGATCCTCACAGGTCTATAGGACGAGATGGGATCCATCCTAGGGTGATGAGGGAGCTGGTGGAAGAACTCGCTCGCCAAGCCTCTCTCCATCATTTACCAACAGTCCTGGCTCACAGGGGAGGTCCCAGATGATTGGAAGTTGGCGAATGTCACGCCCATCCACAAAAAGGGCCAGAAGGAGGACCCAGAAAACTATAGGCCTGTCAGCCTGACCTCAGTGCCTGGCATGGTTATGGAGCAGATCATCCTCAGTGCAATCACACGGCACCTACAGGATGGACAAGGGATCAGACCCAGCCAGCACGGGTTTAGGAAGGGCAGCTCCTGTCTGACCAACCTGATCTCCTTTTATGATCAGGTGACCCGCCTGGTGGATGAGGGGAAGGCTGTGGATGTGTCTACCTGGACTTCAGCAAAGCCTTTGACACCATCTCCCACAGCCATACTCCTGGAAAAGCTGGCAGCCCACGGCTTGGACAGGGGCACTCTGTGCTGGGTTAGGAACTGGCTGGAGGGCCGGGCCCAGAGAGTGGTGGTGAACGGGGCTGCATCCAGTTGGTGGCTGGTCACTAGTGGTGTCCCCCAGGGATCAGTGTTGGCCCAGTTCTGTTTAATATCTTTATTGATGATTTAGATGAGTATATTGAGTCCACCATCAGCAAATTTGCAGATGACACCAAGCTGGGGGGGAGTGTCGATCAGCTGAAAGGCAGGAGGGCTCTGCAGAGGGACCTGGACAGACTGGAGAGTTGGGCCGATTCCAACGGGATGAGGTTCAACAAGGCCGAGTGCTGGGTCCTGCACTTTGGCCACAACAACCCCCTGCAGCGCTACAGGCTGGGCACAGAGTGGCTGGAGAGGAGCCAGACAGAGAGGGACCTGGAAGTCTGGATTGACAGGAAGCTGAACATGAGCCAGCAGTGTGCCCAGGTGGCCAAGAAGGCCAATGGCATCCTGGCCTGGATCAGGAACAGTGTGGCCAGCAGGACCAGAGAAGTGATTCTTCCCCTGTACTCATCGCTGATGAGGCCACACCTGGAGTGCTGTGTCCAGTTCTGGGCCCCTCAGTTCAGGAAGGATATTGAGGTGCTGGAGCAGGTCCAGAGGGAGAGCAACAAGGCTGGTGAAGAGACTCGAGCACAAGTCCTATGAGGAGAGGTTGAGGGAGCTGGCCTTGTTCAGCCTGGAGAAGAGGAGGCTCAGGGGAGGCCTCATCACTCTCTACAACTACCTGAAAAGAGATTGTAGCCAGGTGGGTTGGTCTCTTCTCCCAGGCAACAATCAGTAAGACAAGAGGGCATGGTCTTAAGCTCTGCCAGGGGAGGTTTAGGTTGGATATTGGGAAGAAATTCTTTACAGAGAGGGTAATCAGGCATTGGAATGGGCTGCCCAGGGAAGTGGTGGATTCTCCATCCCTGGAGGTTTTTAAGATGAGACTGGATGTAGCACTTAGTGCCATGGTCTGGTAACCACAGTGGTAGTTGATCAAGGGTTAGACTTGATGATCTCAGAGGTCCCTTCCAACCCAGCTGATTCTATGATTCATCTTTAGAACACCTTTTTTAGCTTTAATGAAGAAGATATGGAAGAGAGGCATACAGACAAGCCTTTCCTAAGTACTTTGCTTGAGACAGCTTGCTGGCAAGATTAGCTGGAGATGGGAAAAAATCCTACTTGGTTTTAAGATGTGACTTCAGTGTTTAAGAGGGACATTATGTGATATGGTAGCTGGGATGGAGGCACTGGAGCTACAGGGAACTTGTAGCATTTGATTTTGTTTCAAATTTGCAGGTATTGGAGGGGAAAAAGGAACTTGGAAATGCAGGGAAGAAATGAGAATCTACAGACATTTGCATTGCTGGAGAATGAGGGAAGGCACTATTGAAGAAGTTATTGAGTGCAGAAAGCTGTAAAGTCTGTGTGTCATAAGAAGTCAGGGTTGTGACTGGGGGTGGCCAATTAACTGTGCTGCTCCACTGTGGTGATTAAGGTGTTGAAAAGTACAGTTTGGAGGGATACTTGAAAACCAGGTGCTTGCAGGTGTCAGGATGTCACAGATTGGCCATGGGCTCTTCAGTGCTTGACACCTGGAGATCTGAAAGAGAGGCTAATGTGTGAGAATTCCAAGAACAGCAGCAAAAGTAAGGGGTTGAAGTAGCAGCTTTATGAGAGATGTTTACAAACATTCAATGTGTATTTCTTTGAAGGTGGACAGGTGTTTGGGAGAGGATGTGGAAGTGGTTTGATCAGAACACTTTATGTTAAGCTCACATTGCTATTACTGAGGCATCTTTCTCAGTTTCATATGCTGTAATTTTCAGTAAGAGCACCAGAATAGTGCCTGTGAAAACTTTTCAGCTGTGATTCTTGTAACACGCAGATAATGAATATCATTGTGCTCACAGCAAGATCCTTTCAGAGCTTTGTGCTTGGATTAAAATTATCATGAAGGGAATTATGAATCTTAAGATATCATTATATCACTTTTTTTAACTGCTAGTGTCCTCTGGAAGTACCTTTTCTCTTTTTGCCTGTAGTAATGGTTAGAGAAAGGTAAAAAAGAATCAGTGTGAAGTAGAGAGAAGCAGATGATGATCAGCAAAGAATATCCAAGGGGAAAGAACAATGTTGGCAGGTGTAAGGGTAGAAAGGGGACTTTTTTCTAATGGTGTCAGATGAAAATTAACTGCTGTCAGTAATCGGGTTACAAAACTTCTTGGAGCCAAAAAACCTGGATAACTGGAAGTCCAGATAGGCTGAAAGGTCCCAGAGGAGAAGTTTGTCTTGTTGACACTGATTTTTGTTGGGTCATGACATCATGAGGAAATGTCTGAAAATATTAAATTGATAGAGTAAAGAGGAGAAAGTAAAAACTATGCACTGGAGATCCTGGTACCAAACCTGTACAAAATACATGGAGTCTTGTAGGATTCCATAGTTACAGACTGGAAGAATACAGATACAATTTAACCCTGGTCGTTAGGATTTAATGGAAAGCAGATATAGTCAGACAAACCTGATTTCATTCTTCGAGGAAAAAAAGTAAATTGAAAGTAAAAGGAGATACTTTGCAAATAATTAGCTATTTATTTCATTGTATTGATTAAAAAATTGTACCACAAAATGTATGAAATTAAAGGGTTGACTCAAAATAGTTGCTAATGGACCTTTGGTGTCAGAGGATAGATTTGTTGGCTTTTGCAAAAAGGTACCAGACAGGAGGCTTCTCAGGGTTTTCATCTGTGATCCAGAAGCAAAGTTATGTGACTAGGAAAAAAATTATGTGCCTACCTATGGGAGAGGTGAATGCATATTGGAAAACAGGATTTGGAAAGCATTAAAAAATAAAAAGCTAAAAATATATTTGAGTTAGGAAAAATGCTTATTTCTCAATCTTGGCAGCACACCCCTGTTCTCTTCTGGCTGTTATATTTCAACAAAGGACAAATTATCAGATCTTGTAAAAGGGTACCTCATGGAAACATAGTGGATTAGGACATGTGGAAGATTAGGAAGGTTTTGTAGTCCTTTGTAGCTTGAAATGCTATAAAACTTTATTGCTGGGCCTGTTGACTCTCTGGATACTTTAAGGCAGAACATACAGAGCGCTCCGTGACTCCTTTTAATCTGCCCAAATGCATCCCAGCATTTGGTCATTCTCCTAAATTGTTGATTTCAGTGAAGTTTAAATAAATGCTTTAATCACTTCAAGCTATTTTTGAACTGCTGTTTATGATGACACCTCTAGGCACATATAAAAGGGGAAAATGTACAGGGCATGTGGGAAAGGATAAGATTTCTGGTAGAAAAAGGCATTAGTCCCAAAATACAAGGTCACCTTTATGTATATTCTCTCTTGGAATTGAGCATCGAAGATGGCCTTGTGTTCCCTGTGCCTCTGTCTGGGATAGACTTGCTAAAATACACCTGATTGGTGTCAGTTTGTTCGGGGTCTTCAACCCTGACAAGTGAAAGAAGGCAGAGGAAAAGAAGAAAGCAAAGCAGTTATGGTGAGGTCTGAGGAAAAACTAGCAGACTGAATGTGTGAGAAGAGGGAATGAATATACAGACAAAAAAAGCAAAGTTTGTAGCTTTCATCTGAAAGGTATAATTAGTGGAAGCTGGCAGCTGTTAGGATTCCAGTTGTACCGATGGTACCAACCTTTACCCCAGTTTTTAGCAATGGAAGATTGTTCTTTTCCTTCTGCCTCTGTACTTTTCTACACCATCAGCTGGAGGAAGTTTAAAATCCATTGCCTGTGGCAGACCTTACCTTATTAATGCTTATCCAGAACTTCTGCAGCATTTTAACAAGCCTAACAGACTGTATGTGATGCAGGGTCAGTCTCCTCATAGTTTAGAGGGGCCTTGTGTTTAATTTTGACATGCAAGTTGGGATAGGAGGAGGAGAGTGCCCAAGGCATTTGGGAAGGGTGAGTAGTTTCTCTTCCTTGGCATCTCTGTAGCTGGCAGACAGAAGGCATTGCATTAAACTGCTTCCACGGTATGGCATAACCTTCTCCAGTGGTAGTGCTATTTTGGTTTCTCTTTGGAATATGCTGGGAGGAAAAACATTTTGTTCAAGTATAGTGTGGGCAGCAGATGTGGTTTGAAAGTGTTCAAAAGCTGTGTTGGAAACACAGTGATGACCAGGAGAGTGCCCAGCTTCTCTAAAGCAGTGTTGCTTCTCCTTTCAGCGTAAAGCTCCCAGCGTGGCTGTGATGTGATGGGGTGTGTGTGGTGCTGCTGCACTTGTGAAGTGGCCCCTTCCTGACCTGCTGCTCAGCACTGAGTGCCTCTTGGAGGAGGTCTGGCTAGGAATGAAGCTCCTCAGCTTGATGTTCCTGTCAAGCTGGTCAGGCTCTACCAGGAGAGGCTGAAGCTACGTGCTGCTGGCAGTCACCACCCGTGCCTGTCTGAGGATGGAATAAATGAGCAACCCTAGTCCTTCAGCACTGGTTAATCTGTGGAGCAGAGTACTCCTCCTGTGACTGCCTTTGTCATTCTGCTGTGGGAAGGTAACCTGTGGCAGCAGAGCCATAGTACAAGACATGCAACTCCTTAATCCACTCTAGGTGCCTGTGGGCTGGATGTGTGCTTAGCCCACACCTGTGACTGACGCACAGCAGGTTTATCTTTGCATTGCTGCCTTATCTCATTTCTGCATGGCATGTGTAGTAGAGCCGAGCTGCCCATGACAGGAGGCACTGCAGCACATGGCTCCCAGGTTAGGAACAGATCTGCACTTGGACCAGGTGTGCCCATACAGAAACCACATGGAGGGGCAGTTCTGCTGTTCCAGTCTGTGCACTCACCACTGAAGCAGCCTCTGGAGAGCTGGACACTTGGATTATGGCCAAGAAAATATGGAAATAAAAGCAGAAGTGAGGTGTAAAGATCTTTTTACTTCCTCTCCCCATCCTGAGAACAGGAAGTGATTTTTAAGACCTTGACTTTTCAAAGTACTACCAGAAGACCTTGGAGGGATCTCTCTTGAATTACATGTCCTCTCTTAATTGAGCCCTTTAAAGGCGCTTTCCAGCAGCTGTCCCAAAATTCTCAATTCACACTTCTACGTAGGTCTCCACCAAGAGGTCTGGTGTTTGAGCCAGGCAGGCTGTGTTCCATCAGTTTAGTCTAGCAACAGGGAAAAATGTGAGTCAAAGTTCTGTGGAGATGATAGGAAGCAAGAGAGCAAACGCCCAAGAAAATCTGGACCAAGCAGGGGTGTGAAGAAGTGTGGAGGCAAATGGGGTAAGGAAGTGTAATGAGTTGTGCACAGACCAGGGTGTGACTTCAGTGCTCTGCAGTACGTACCAGAGAGAACTGGCTGCGCAGGACTGGTGCTGGGAAACAGCTCTTTGAAAAGCTCAGTCTCTAGCAGATGCTGCACTGTGAGCTTTAAGGTAGCACTGTGGCTATCTATCTGTGTGATGTTTTGCTTCAGACCTCTTGCACTGAGCACAGATACTTAAAACATCTCGGACTGGAGTGGATTTTGCCCCTGACAGGTTGCACCCATGCAGATGCTGATCTCTTGCTCTGGACTTTGGAGGGGAGAGGGTTCTGGTATGGAAGTAGCCCTGAGGTTACACATAGCTTGGTGCAGTGTCTCATAGCAGCTGGGAGGAAGTAGCTGTCATGATATTCTTTTTGTCTCTAAGCAGATTGTCAAGGATTTCTCTAAAGTACAAGGGCACAATTAATGTAACCAGCACATTGTTAGCTTAGCCAGGGACCCAGCAAAGACCTGGTTCCTTCAACATTCTGTGTTCTCCCCTGACTTGGTTTGAGGGGTGGTGCCTGGGTTGTGTTGCTCCTCTGAGTTTCTTCTTGGAAGCTCCATGCAAACCCGCCTGTTTCCAGTTAGTGACGTAGCACTTCAGGAAGCTGAGCCAAGCCAAACAGGGATGTTCCCCACTTAAGGAGTGATCAGGGAACTTTAGGACCTTATGGTCAGTGTACTGACAAACAGTATATTTAAATACTCAAGATCAGTGTTAACTTCTCAGATTTTTCTTTTTAGCAAATAGTCTTTGTGTCCTGGTGGTGTTCCTTTAAAAACAAATAAGAAAATAAGGTGGTGAGGAAGGAGAGGGTTTTTCCATCCTTCTTTGACGAGGAGGGAAAACAAGGTTATAAAATTTCATTGTTTTATAACTTTATGTGGGGAACAGCTCTGCCCCACTTAGGTCTTCTCCACTGTAGTTTAGTGCACAGTCTCTCAGACTGGTGGACAGGCTCATATGAAAGGGCACAGGCATAATAACTGTGGAGAGTGAAAAGTGCCTCCATTATTTTATTGGGGAAGGATACAGCCATAGGATCTGTTGGGGGGGGGTCCAGAGAAGGGGCAGAGAGAAGTAGAAGAGCAGCTGAGAAATGTGTTGTATTTCAGCCATCTCCTGCCCTAGAAACCATGCAGTGTAGGAGGGTGTCACCTCTGCTCCCTACTGTGCTGGTAGGTGCTGGTTGTTTTGTGGAGCTCTCATTGTTAAATTTTTGTGTACCTAACCCAGACCTGCCAGCTCCTGCTGGGTAAATTTTAATAGGAGAATCTCTTCCCTTTACAAATTAAGTTTTGGAGAGCTCTTCAGGGGGTTCAGACTGAGGGACAGGGTATGGATTGGACAGTGGTCAGTTTGTCTGAATTTGGGGGGGGGAAATAGCAAGGAGCTCTTGAAACTTAAAACTTTAATAAAGACTAGTTGTACTGACCAGGAAGAGGTTTAAGAAAGTAGAAATTGGCTGTAATCCTACTTGAAGCGGGAGTTATCAGTAAAGGAGGCTGGATTCCTCTTATTCCATATTTCTAGTATATGCATGATAAACCTGTGACTTAGTAGCAGAATGTTTATCTCCAAACTGTGCTTTTTTTATCTTCCTCTGGCAGACATCATGCAGTTGTGTGTATCGATGCCACTTTGGGAAGCTGGGCTTGCTGGTCAGAGGCACCTCTAGGATGTCTGCATTGCTTGCTTTGGTCAAAGGCTGACTGATAAAGTGTAGTGCAAGCTGGCTCAGCCACTTGGGTTCACATTCTGTCTGGGTTTACAGGGGTAAGGTGGATTGAAGAAAGCAAGAAAAAAAAAGATGGTAAAATGTGCCTTTACCAGAAAGTGATGCAAACCTCAGAGGATCCAAGTGATTCCCTCTTCACCAGGGGGAGGAGTGCACTCAACCTTGGGAAGAAACCTTCATCTGTCCACTGTTGTATTGTTTATGTTAGGGGTGTAAAGTATTTTGGAGACAGTTTCTGTAATTTGGGAAAAGGATAGGAGTGTATAGTCCAAAGCAGAACATATCTGATTGTGGCACTTGCACATTAGCAAAATAGTGTTTAAATACTATAGTTTACATAGCCTAAAGAAATTTTGGAAGCTCTAAGTAGAAGGTGCATGTTTTGCCTAGTTATCATTATGCATAACCATAAGGAAGGTGAAGATCTTGCCCATTAATATTGTGGGATTTTGCTAGATGGAAGCTTATGTGAAGAAGAAAACATGGAAGTGTGAAATATTTTTCAATCTACTCCTGTATATGCAGTGCTTAAAATGGGACTTGATAACTATTTATTAAAATAAAATCATTCCTGTTATGAGTTTTGGATTGTTTCCAGCCAGCCCTGATCCTACAATGATCTTGAGCCATGTGGGAAGTGCACTGCTCCTGAGCCGAAGATAAGGATCCGTGTGACTCATCCTGTTCCCTAGACATTGCATAGGTACTGCCTTACACAGGAGACATGGGTTTGCTGTCTTGTGCGAGGGCTGGAGCACTAACACTGCTGCAGCAAGTGGCATCCCGAGCTTTTCATGCTGTGTAAATAGGGAGGGAAGGATTTGTACCTTCTGAGTACATCTGTGGTGTGGGTGGTTACAGACTCAGCTGGCTACGGGAGGGCAGCTGAGCGAATATTTTACTGCTGTTGTCACAACTATATGTGGAAGACCAGAAAAAAAGCGCTGCAGTGGTCGGACTGCTTACCAAAAGAACATCAGCTGAATTTTATTTTCCAATTGCTTAAGCATGTCTGGATTGTTTCTGTAGTAAGAAATGAAGTCAGGTACTTTGTGCCTGATGGATGGCAGATAGCCCAGAAATGAATAGATTGTTCAGTTTGAGGCTGTCCGTGGCGATCGTAAGCGATCATGAAGTACTTGGCCACCTAGTGTAATCTTTTTTGATGGCATTTGGGAACATCATATGCCAGAAGCATATGTTCCCTTCAGTAGGAAGGCTGGAATAGTCATATGTGTGTGTCCTAACACAGGTGCGCACACACATTTTGGAGAAAGCAGCATTGCTAGTGCCCTCCCAGTGCTTGCAGTGGTAGTCTTGTCAATACGGCTTGCAGGACTGATTATGCTGATTTATGGTAACTCTGACAGCTCCAACCATTAGGGAACTCAGGGTTGTGGAAATTAGCCTGCAAAATCCTACTAGGCACTTAAATTTTGTTATTGCAACATTATGAGACAGTATGTCCTGAGCAGGATGCGCTAGATGTCCTGAGACATTTCAGTCTAATCCATGAGCTCATAAACATGGGGAGCCACACAAACCACAGAGTCTTCTCTAGGGAAGAGCAGTTCACCCTGGAGATACTACAACTACGCAGTGCAAACTTGGATAAGATGTCCAAGACAATCTGCTTTTTTTCCCCTCCTATGATCATGGGATGACAATTCAGTGAAATTGGTCTCTAAGTGCATCTTCACACAAAGAAGTTTTGTGAAGATTTTGACAGAGCTCAAATCGCTTATTTCATGAATTTAAGAAGAATTTATTTGTTGTGGGGAACCCTTAGAGCTGCCTGTTCTCTGTACCAGTTTTGATTCTTCTTAGGGCTGAAGATGAAATATCTGTTTCCCAGACTTATACCCATGGGATAGATAGATTTGCATATCCCATTACAGGAATACTCCAGTTCTTGTTACATTTTAAATGCCCAATGCTGCTTTAGTTTGGGGAGGTCACTTCTTGCATTACCTTATCTGGAAAGTAAATGCTAACATACCTCACTGTGTTTTGTGGAATAATTATGGAAAATGAAGAGTTGCCCATCTTGTCAGAAAAGATCTGCTGCAAGAATATGGTTATTATTTTTTTAATGGAAGTGCATTTTTCACCTCAGTGACATTCTGTGCACCTGAACTCAGCCAGAATGGTCTAATTGTTGCAATTAAATCACAAATTCTACTACCTTTAAGGGAGCAGTGCTCTGTGCGATTTGCAGGGGACAGCAGCTGCAAGGGCATGTCCTGTGAAGTTGTTTCCATCCAGTAGTCTGACTATTGCTCTTGGAGGGAAACTCCTTTTGATGGTCCTGTTAAGAGGGTTCACTAGTTGGTTTACCGTGGTGGGAGCCAAAGCCTGAGCAGACAGGGGCAGCCTTGTGTGTGGCAGCTGGTCACATCTGGTAGCATCATTGGTGCAGAAGCAGTGCTCATGCAGGTGCTGGAGATGTAAGCAGATGTGCTGAGCATCTGCTCTCAGGCAGAACAAGCCATGCAGGTCTGACTGGGTTTTACCTCATTATCTATGTTTCTGCCACTTTCTATGAAGGAGAACTACATCTTCTTTGTTGTCTTCTGGATTTAGTGGCTTTAAAATGAGGGATTGCTGGAGGGGTCAAACTTTGAGGGAGTGCCACACTAAAAGGCAGACTTGGATGCAGCACAGTCCAAAAAGAAATTGTCTATGAGGCAGACTGCTGCTGCAAACAATGTAGTTCTGAGATGTGGCTTAAAAAAAGAAATCCCATATTTGCTGGCAGAACTTGAGCTTTGTAGGCCTTGATGCTTGGGCTGCTGCTGAGCAGCTGTTACAAAGTTGTGGAACCTAGCTGACCTCTTAAATGAGGTTGGTCCTGATGGCCAAACAGGTCATAAATAAAGCAGGTTTCACCCTTAGGAGAGAAAGCAAGAAATGAACAATTGGTTAGGTGTTCTCTGCTGGGAATGCTAGAGCCCTGTCTGGCCCATTTAGAACTCCTAGTGTAACTGAACCTGGAGCAGCTCCCTTGTTCTGCTCTGTCAGAGTGATCTGCGTTAGCTTGAATAGTGGACCTCAAATCCATCTTCATGGACTTGGGTTGGAGCAGCAGATGCAGAGTTAAGCTGCCCTCTCTGAGAGAACAGCGACCTCTGGGAAGGATGGTGACTTCTGTTGAACATGAATAATAATCCAGCAGTTTCTGGCAGAAAGGCACATGTCTCTGCAGGTTAGGCCTGTTAAATATTTTTATCTCAAAATGCCCAATGGTGCAGCAGTACTAGGATTTTCTTGGGATGCCCTTTCGTGTGGACTACTGATCCTGTGGGGTGCTGGAAAGAGGCTGCGATGGCTGAACTGCATCTTTTGGTGAAACAGATAGGATGTAAGGTCAGGCTATAAGAGATTGCATGTTTATGAACTCCTTTTGCGTTGCAGTCTGGTGTGATGGCTTCAAATTCAGCACTGCAGTTGGAACGTGCCTCTTTGTTGTGCTCAGTCTGAGTTTTAATGATAGAGCTGGCATATCCAAGTAGTTAGCATGTGACTTTGCCAGGACTTGCTCAGTTTTCAAGATGTGCTCTCATCCACTGCATATGGGCAGCATTTAGCCTCTTGAGCTGTTAAAGATAGTTTGCCAAAGTATATTTCATAGCTTGGTATTATTATAACACTTCTTCCTGCATGCTGGGTTTTCAGGCATGTCAAGGTTTTCTAAAATATGTTCCTTCAGTTTTGTTCGCACTGGTTTGTGTCGTCTGAGATCCCTGCTTTCTCCACCACTATCAACAGAGAAAAATGACTTCTCAGAGTTTGAAAAAAAACAACTGTTAAACAAAAATGAGGGTAAGATAAGATTGTGGTCATCTAGTCTGGAGGGTGTCCCTTCAAATTCTAAGAATAGGCATAGGAGCATGCCATCACAACAGCCTGCCGCCTTATAATTGCTCCCCTTGCCCCTTCTCTTCCCCATCCACTTAAAAGCAGAACTCAGGAAAGAAATAAGAAAGACAAAAAAGAAACCAAGCCCAAAATGTACCCAGCCTGGGCAGTCTGAGACGGCTGAAGCAGAAGCGTGCAATTAAAAAAAGCTGCGTGCGCCCGGTCCTAGACATTCCTGCAGCTGCAGGCTCCTGGCGCGGTATCCGGGTGGGCTGGATCTCTGCCAGCCCCTGCCTCGGCAGGGACTCTGCTGGGGAGTTGCTGGTGGATGGGGGAGAGGGTGGGATTATTGCTCTTTCTCCGCAGGGCAATGAAACAGGCTTTCCAAGGTCCTGCCTCTGCTCAGAAAGGTCTCACTTTCTCTGTTTATGTGCCTTGGACAGGCTGCGCTGAAGGAAGAAAGGGCCTCAGAAATCTGTCTGAAAGGCAAATGGAGCACAGCTCCCCCCGGCCTGGAGCCCACCTCTGCTTTACACTCTGCCTGCATAGTCCCCGCTCTGTGTGCCTGCGGCGGAACGATTTCACAACAAATGTCTCTGTGTTTCCTTTTGAGTTGGTGGGGAAGGAGCAGGGGTCAGCACCAACAGTCAGGCTTTTGAGACCCTGGGACCACTGAGCGTTGCATGTGTGCATAACTTTTAACCAAGCCCTGTTAAATCTGTGTGGTTTTATTCTGCCAAAGGGATGATGTAAATCCAGGGGGGGGTTAACACATCGGTTACCGGCAGTTAAACATAAAGTGTGAGAGCAGGGCTGGGACTTTGGTGGGGTGAATTGTGGGGATGCTTTTACCTCTTTTGAAGGACAACAACCCTGAATCTGTGCTTTGGGCTGAAGTAGCCCCGAAGCCACCCCGGGCACATACTTGGCCTTGCTTTGCACAGCATTGCTTTCCCATGCTGCTGCCGCCAGTTGTCTGTCTTGTGCCTCTGCTGGGCATTGTCATGGGAAGAGGTGTCTGAGTCTTACACACCAGTGTTTTAACTTAACACTGCCCAGGAAGGCAATTTGGGCACCTTGTGCCCTTCCTGAGAAGAGAAATGGGCCAGAGTAAAGGCCTGCTCCTGACATCATGAAAGAGTGATAGTCCTGCAGAGAGCTGTAGCACAATCTTATTTTAAACTAGGGCTCTTTTTCTGGTTTTTTTTTCTAGAACTTGTTTGTCTGAGTTTTTGGGCAGTGACTGAAAGGTTCAGGTATCCCAGGGCTAGGTATCTTACGCAAAAAGCACATGGAGTGCTCTGGGTGGCTCTTGGTGAAGTATTGTCCCTTTCCCCAACATCCCCAGGGCTCTTCCCATCACAGGCAGTGTGCTCTTGTGCCACCATTGGCAGAGGCTGAACAAGGTGAGTGACTGCATGACCTTTTTGCTGGTGGAGGTTATCTTGCCAAGGACAAAGCATGGGTATATCAGCAGAGGAGGCTTGCCTGTGGTGCTCCTGCACCAGTTGCACAA
Organism: Lepidothrix coronata; assembly: GCF_001604755.1. NCBI lineage: Eukaryota > Metazoa > Chordata > Aves > Passeriformes > Pipridae > Lepidothrix > Lepidothrix coronata. The sequence goes on from NW_016690190.1 coordinate 3,917,514, forward strand.
GTGTGCTCTTGTTTTCGGGAAGAAAAGAGTTATTACCATGGGAATTTGAGTGTTGAAAGGCAAGATAAGGGGCTGTGCACATTCCTCTTCTGCTCCCCAGTTGTGTCTTTGTGTCTTTTATGCCTGTCTCATCACTGAAGGCTTTAGCAAGTCTGTGTTGTAGTTCATGTAAGGCCTGGTAGGGACCCTTTCTTTAGTCCTCTTTAGGTGCTGGGTTTTTTTCCTGAACAAAACACCAACCTGAGTACACCAGGAGAACACCTGAATATAATATGCATGGGCATCCCTTAGCAGTGAGAGATTTCACACCCCTTGGCTGGGTCTGTCGCTGATTTTCTTATTGCTCTGGTTACCCCTCTTGGAGATGTAGAGTAGTGGTGTTGTCTGATAATACAATACATTGCCTGGCAATACAGAGATGTGGTATGAAAAGTCCTATCAAGCTTTTGTTCCTGCAGTTACAGCTCTCTGTGTATGGCCTCTACATTACAAACAAAAAAGCCAGAAATACAAATTTCTACACATCAAAAAAGGCTGTTTCTCAGAGTGTATCCCTATTTATTACTTGAACTTTTAAGCATGGATTTGCATCAGGATCAAATGAATCATCTGCTTAAATAAAAAAGGCTAGAGCACTAAACCTTTAGAAGCATATATTGTCACTGCTTTTATTTAATATTTTCATTTTGGGTGGGGAATAGGCAGTTTGAATTGCTATTAGTGTGGACAGCTGGTTTAAATCTATTTCCAAGTTCTGTCCTGACCTTTCCTCACTGTTTTAACAAATCGTATCAAAAGAGGAAAGTTCTAACTGCTGCTACGTGCACCAGAGATTGAAGCATTGTAGGCAGGATGAGGAGATTGATGATCTCTTCTACTCCTTCCCCCCATCCCACTCACCTGGCAACTGATAAAATACCACATATGGTAGTTATGCTAAAAGCTGTATGGTCCATTTAAATTTCTATTATCTCCATCTGTTTGCAGGCTTTTCTGAGTGTGCCTGGCTGTCCCCATAAAGCTCAGACTGGAGGCTTGTGTAACTGGATCCTTTCATGGAACAAAATTACTAGGTCTTTCTGTAAAATGGTCTAGTGGGTTCCTTTTACAAAATTATGCCTTTTGGAGTGTTATTAGATATTTTTTATTGCATTATTGGAAAAATAAAGATGACTGTTAGTGGGGAAAAGAGGGATGGCTGCTTTTTCCAAAAGAAAAGCAATTCCTCTCTTTTGTCCTATGCCTGAATTCCCAGTGTGTAATTAGCAACTTGCAACTGTTACAGGACAGGTACAATTCAGCCTATGGAAATCCCAGAAATACTGAGTTTGTGTTTGGCATTGGTACCGATCATGCTCATTTTGACTTGCTGAAGACCAGATCGTCCAAAGCCATCTGGAACCACAACTTGTTGGGAGCACAGAGCAGTGATTTTAAATCCCTTGTTGTTTTTGCACATGCAACGCTTTTTGGGGGAAGTTTGTGGACTTTGCAAACTTGAACTTACTTCATGTTCTTTAGTTTCCTTTGTTAGACTTTGCGGCTCTTGCAACCAAAAAAACAAAAATAATTAAAAATAGAGGAACAGAGGGGAGAGTGCTCAGCAATTCTGAAAACCTGATGTTTTTGTGTTGTTTCTACATAAGACATGGTCATTGTGAGCCTTGATTTAAAAAATGTTCTAGTTTGTAGAACTTTGCTGTAGAGAAGAGAAGCTGCTGAAGGCCTGAAGTTGTGTCAGGGGAGGTTTAGGTTGGATATTAGGAAAAGGTTTTTCCTAGTATCCAGAGAGTGGCTGGGCACTGGAACAGGCTCCCCAGGGCAATGGTCACAGCCCCAAGCCTGACAGAGTTCAAGAAGCATTTGGATGATACTCTCAGGCACATGGTGTGACTTTTGGGGATGGTCCTGTGCAGGACTAAAGGTTGGACTCGATGATCATTATGGGTCCCTTCAACTCAGCATATTCTGTGATTCTGTGAAGGGTCTGGAGCACAAATCTTCTGAGGAGAGGCTGAGGTTGCTGGGACTGTTTAGCCTGGAGAAAAGGACACTCAGGGGAGACCTTATCATCCTCTACAACTATCTGAAAGGATGTTGTACTGAGGTGGGGGTCAGTCTCTTCTCCCATAGAAAATAGCCTGAAGTTGCACTAGGGTAGGTTTAGATTGGATAAGAGGAAAAATTTCTTCATAGAAAGCATTGTCAGGTATTGGAACAGTCTGCCCAGGGAAGTGATTGAGATTCTATCTACACATGCATAAACATTATGAATATGAAGCTGTCTTGGTCAGAAGGATGTCAGAATGCTTTACTCGGGAACCATTTGTTCTTGTATGTTAATTTAATGAATAAAAGATACTCCATGCTAACCAACTGAACATCAGGTACCACTTTCAGTTCATCAGGGCAACATCAGTTCAGCACTTGATCTTCTGGCACACTGATGCATGTCCTGAGAACTTGGTTTGGTTTCATTCAGTGATGCTGAATTTAAGAGGCATGAAGTCGGTACTGTCGTCTGTAGCCAGCTTCAACGCCCACAAGAAGCAGCAGTTTCAGGATCACTTCTCCTCTTTCTTTTTTTTCCTTCTTTTAGTTGAAGAACCTTCCTGATATCACACATTTGTCAGCGTACCTTACGCAACAGTTTTCTGTGTAAAATCCGCTGCAACTTTCAAATTCTTCAAGAATCCCTCCCAGTCCAGATGGTCTGTAGCAGATGCTCATCCGAAATGTTCCTCAGCCAACAGTGCCGTGGTAGAAAAATGATCTATATTTAACACACACAGACACACAAGCGTGCACACACACATATATATCTCTGTGTATATATAGTCCTGGCTGGCTCTGGCATTACGTGTTGGTGATAAGCAGTACAAGGTTCCCCTGATTATTTTTCTGGCTCCCTACCTGTGTTTTCCTAGAGCCAAACAGACTCATTTAGCTCCGGGAGGGTTTCCCCCCCCTTCAGGTGCTCTCTGCTGGAGCTGTGTGGTGTAGGGGGCTGTGCTGGGTTGGGGCTCAGCAGAGGGGGTCTCGCGTGGCCGTGCACCACAGGTGGCTTACAGGCTGCACAGAAGAAATCGTGACACCTGAAATTTGAATGCAAATCGTGATTTCTGAGCTCCTGAGGTTGTGCTTTACCTCTCTGTAGGCCTCAAAGCCTGAAGTACTGTACTCAGCATGGGTAAGGCTGCACCTCGATCCTGTCTTCAGTTGTGGGCCCCTCACTACAGGAAAGACATTGAGATGCTGGAGCATGTCCAGAGAAGGGCGATGAAGCTGGTGAAGGGCCTGGAGCACAAATCTTATGTGGAGCAGCTGAGGAAACTGGAGTTGTTTAGCCTGAAGAAAAGGAGGCTCAGGGGAGAACTTCTTTCTCTCTACCTGAAAGGAGGTTGAAGCGATGTGGGGATGGGTCTTTTTTCCCAAGTGACAAACAATAGTCAACAAGAGGAAACGGCCTCAAGTTGCCCCAGGGCAGGTTTTTGATTGGATAATAGGAAAATTTTCTTCACCAACAGGGTTGTCAAGCACTGGAACAGCCTGTCCGGGGAAGAGGCTGAGTCACCCTCCCTGGGGGTATTTAAAAGATGTGTGAAGATGTGGCACTTAAAGACAAGGTTTAGTGGCAGCACTGGGTTGGACTTAAAGGTATTTTCCAACCTAAAAAATTTCAAGTGCTTTTGTGGGTCCCTCCCTCCTGGCCTCACACAATGTCCAGTGCTGTGCCCTGCAGCAAGGGTCTTCATCTGTTTCCCAGTTGTCTTTGGCTTTTTTATGATCCCGATAATTTTGGCATTGAATGTGATGCAATCATCCATGCTGCTACCCTTGAGATCCCTCATGCCCAGAGAGTATCACTTCATTACTGCCCTTAGGCGTGTGGAAGGAAGAGGCAAAGGGCAGGGTGTCTTTGCGTCAGGGGACAAGAAGCCTGGGCTGGCTCAGGCGGTGTGGGAAGGCACATGGCTTATTCAGCTCCTGCCCAGCCCTCTAACCACAAGGCCATATTTCTTTCCTTAAAAGAAGGAAATTACGTTGATAAAGTCTGGAAAAAAACACTTCTTTTACCCCTCCTCTTTTAAGCTGTGGGGCAATGGTTACACAAGCCGAGGGGCCCCTGGAGGCTTGGGGTCTCGCTGGCTGGGTGCTGGGACAGGCGTCCCTGGGCAGATCCCATGTCCTTCCCACACACACCCCCAGGCTGGGCCTCCCCTCCCTTCTCTGCCTGTTCCAGGCACCCAGCTGCCTCTGAATAGCTGGAGTAGATCTTGGCTGTGGCTCGCAGGGGTCTGAGTTAGCGTTGGCTGTTGGCCGGGATAGCGGGAATGAGCGATTACGTGTGCCTTTGCTTATGCAACGTCTGATACTTCCCTCCGCCGTCTCCATCCCCAGGATTCTGGCAGGCTCTTTCGGCAGTCTCGGGAGAGTCGTCTTCCGTGCTGCACAGCACACTCACTCGCTCAATATATCCAATTAATTAAATTTCAGTGCTGCAAGTGAAAGTGACTTTGTTTGTGCATTAGCATTTGAGGGATGTGGACTGGGAAGATGCTGCACAGGGCTGGAGGCATTGGCTAGAGCATCCTTCTGCTTCAGTGCCAGAAACTCATGTTGCCTGGTGGGATTAGTCTTGTAATTAATCTTTAAATCTGGATGAAACTCCTCCTTTCCTTGAATGTTCCCTCTCCTTCCTTTCTGTCAGCTGTTTGCTTTTAACGTTTCTCTTTATAAAACTAAAAAAAGAAAAAAATGCTTTTTTCAAATGTAAAGTAAGAGCGTAAGTCACCTTGTTCTGTCTGTATGCTTGAATGGGGTTGTGTTTGTGCTCCTTCTAACGTTTAGAGCAAGAATAATGTTACTTGCCTCAGATTACTACAGACAGCCTTCTGCTGCTGCAGACTTGGCACTTGGGAAGGATGATAGGCCGTGGAGGAGATGCCCAAACACGTGCAGCTTTACTAACTAGGAGGCTTGAAAGAGACTTGGAAATGAGCAACTGCTAAATGACTTCTTTTGAAGTCGATCCCTCCACGTGGAAGCTCCCTTTTAATTTCCCCAGGCGCCCCATCATTCCTCTCCCCTGGGCTCCTGAGGAATCTCTCATCGCCACAGAAATTGGCCATCTATTGGATGTGGAAATTAAATGTGGACTCTGAAGATGATCACAACACTCTGTGCTTGTGAGTCTTTGCAGTTTGTCACAGGCATTTGCTTGTGTTTTGGTGGGACTGCAGCTGCCCCTCGGATCCTGAGAAACAAATCTGTTTCAAAAGGGTTTGAGTGTGATTTACTCCCTGAATAGTTTGCATGCATGGGCGTTGCTGTGTATTTGTGTTTTCAGTCTCTTCGATAGGGAAACCCTGAAGTCCAATGCAAGCTTGCCAAATCTTTCCTCTGAGACCCTCTCCCAGCTCTCTGTTGAGCTGCGGCTCTTGGAGTGATAGGGAGTGGCAGGGGCTTTCCTCTCTCAGCTGGTGCTGGGATGTCCGCAGCCCTCATAAGCCCTCTGGAATGGGGAGGAAAGCTGACTCACTCGAGCAGCAGAGCTGGAGAACCCAGCCTTAAAAATAAACAAAGAGAGAAGGCTTCCAGTGGGCTAGTGCTGTGGGATGTGCCGGCCACTTGAAGTTAATCTTGCACTGTATTTGGAGCGTGCTTGTCAGCGGATGGGTTGTGTGTAACACGACCAACCTTTGGTCTTAAACCTGGGTTCCTGAACTGTGTTCCCCAGCTGCCTTCCTGATAAGGGTATCAAGTTATCTGGAATACAGGAATGCAAAGCCGCATCAGCAGGTTTCCCAGCTCAGGGTTTGTATCAGTTTCTCCAGAACATGCTGGCACTCTAGTAAACAACCTTGTTTTGCTGCAAGAAGGCCAAAGGAAACAATTATGATGAATTATTTTAACCTTATGTAAATCAAGGGCTATAAAACTTCCCGAGATTGTTTCCTATTTGCGTTCCTGCATATCTTTGTAGGTCAGCCTCTAGTCTTTGATTAAGAATGGCTGGAGTCAAAGAATTCTCTTGAATTCGTACTGTTCCTTCATAATTGTTCTTCCTTTTTTTAATATTGTGACCCTTTATAACCATGGTAAATAGATCTGGCTTCAGTTTGTAAACTTAGCTACAAACTAGTAGAGCCATCCTCTCAAGTCTTATTCCCTGTTTCAGTACTTAAAGAATGTCCGTGTTCTGCATCAGTTTCCTTTTTGATAAGCTAAATGCTTATCTTATTTGCTTTTATTTTGAGGCAGAATTTTCATCTCTCTCCACAATTATTTTCATGATTCGCTGAACCTTCTCTAGTTGTTCAACATCATTTTTTTGAAATTTGGTGATATAGAATTGGAGCTGGCTTTGGATAGTAACAGCCACATCCACTATGAGCATGGAGTAATTTGTGCTCCACACATCTCTGTCTTCTGAAGTCCTCAAACCTGTGTGCTCTGGGTTTTGCAGGGAACACAGATTTGTGCAACACATTGTGTGATTGGCTGTAGGGTGACTTTTAAATGTGAGGCCTCATTTAAGAAGCAAGTACAAACAAAAAAGAATCCTAAATACATAAAAAAGGCAAAATTTCTGCAGTACCTCCCTGCTGTTCTTTGGGTGTGTGAGCCCAGCAGTGGCCCTACAGAACGGGATGGCCATGCAGGAGTCCCTGGTGCTTGGCTGCTCCTGGAACTGTGTGAAACCTCATTGCCGGCTGAGGGGCTTGACCTGGAGTGCAGCAAGGAGGCTCCCAAGCTTGGAGCCTGAGCACGTGTCTGCAGTAATTCCTCCCCAGGGCCCACTGCTTGTGCTACCTGTCCTGCAGGTTCTCCTTCAGCCACGTCTCTCCCAGAGTCCTGGGGTCTCTCCTGATTGTCAGTCACCCAAGTGTGACTTGGAACCTTTTGTTTGCAGTGCATTTTTTTTTTTACCTTCAACTTTATTTAAGATATGTCACTCATTTATGGCTGCTTACCGAGTACTCTGTTTTGGTTCTGTGACCTGACCTTTTTATTACTTGCTGCCCCTGCTGATGCTGCATTATCTGGAACCTTCAGTGGTGATGACTGTTCCTCTCAGGTCATTAGAGTCTTGGGCCAAGAACTGATCCCTTCTGGGAACCCACTGAAAACACGTGGCACAATCAGCTCATTTGTGTTTCACATATGGAAGTTTCTTATTTCTTTGTCACGCTGAATGTGGCTTGTTGACTTTATCTCACTCCAGCTTCATTTTCTATAGCACCAAGTCAATTGCCTCACAACATGAGGGGTATTAAGCTTGTAATATTGTTACAGAAAGCGATAAAATTAGAGAGGCTAGATTACCCGTTATTGTGGAATTATAAGCATAAATTAGATTTCTCTCCCTTTTGTTCCTGGACTCTTAACTGCTCTCTTCTCTATCTCTTCCCTTCATCAGAAATGAACAATAGGTAGGTTAACTTTGTTGCTTTGTTTACACTTAAATATTTTCATATTATTTTTTACAGTCCTTCAGTATCATCTCATACTGAAAATAGTTTAAAGAGCTCCTTAGAAGCACTGTTTAGCCTTTTCAGATGGAAATTTTCTAGGTCTACTAATTAAAATGGCCAGCTTTGAGTAGCTGTTTATATATTCTCTTCCGTTGTTGTTGGGATAAAAGTAATTTCATTACCATCCTGTGGGATGGCTGTATCATCTGTTCTTATATAAAAAGCAGTAATTCAGAACCACCCCCTCCCAAGAATATTCAATTAAACATTTTGATCTTCCTTCTTCTCCCCCCAATAACTGCAGCTAAGCAATGACCTGATCTATAATTAACATTCTCTTGGATCCTGACAAACTCAGAAGCAATCTTTTTCCTTCTGAACTGTATTTTCTATTAACTCTTTCTTGTTTTCAAGAGTCCGATTTATGTTAATTCTCAGTAATTTTACCTTTCTTCCAGTAGCCCAAATATATGATACTTATGTTTCCATGGTAAGCAGGATTGTTTCTCCCCTGTGGCTTTCTCTTCACCTGCCATGGTGACATGGCAGCATGGTTGGTTTGTTTTTTTTTGGTTTAGACATGTGCTGAAATGTTGATAGATGATTTACAATCAACACTGATGCCTTATTGACTAAAGCAGCTCTCAGGTTCTCTTGATCCTCTGTTCCATGGGGGCAGCTTGAAGAGCTTGACCATCTCATTAGGACTGCAGAGACTGGGCTGGAGGAGATGTTTGTTGCAGGAGTAGGGTAGGGCTGTGCTGCCTGAGGCACTGCACCCGCAGCGGGCGTGCCTTTGTCTCACTGATTGGGACACAGTGCCAGCCCCTACTGAGTCTCCTTTCCTTCTTCAGCCTGCCTTTCTGGTGGGGAAGAAAAAAAGAGAGTAAATCCATAGCAGTCACAAGAGTGACCACTTTAAGATGGGCAGTTTTGAATGGCAAGGCACGAAAGTCAGCGACACTTGGCAAAAATATGCAGCCAGGGATGGAGGAAGTTCTTGCACAACCTTAATATACTGCTTATCTGTTGTAGGTTTATTTTATCCCTTTCCTGGCACTGTGACTTTACCTCCTTCTGCTGCTTTCCCTCTGCACCCTTTCTTTTCTGGCTCTGCTCCTCCAGGGTCTACACCTGCAGTTTGCAGCTTCACTCCTGATTCTGCTCAACTTCTTTACGTCTTGCAAGGGGATGAGTAGCTTGGCCTCTCTACCTGCCTGGGAGCAAAGGTCTGGAAATGGAAGGTACAGAGGGGAGATACAGATGAAGGAGAGGGGTGCTCTGAGTGGAGGAGGGCTAGTGAGAAAAGCTGAAACGTCAGTTCACAGGCAGATGAAGACAACAATGGTTTGAAAGTCTCTCCTGTGTTACCAGGACTCATGAGGGGAAAGAGCCAGCTAAATAAGCTGTTCCACTAGTCATTGCATCTCTGGAAAGAAGCAGAGAGGGGAAATAAATGCACAAGTTTGTTTTTGTTCAAGACCTAGTCTTAGGATACAGATATTTCCATCTACTGCTATTTTGGGTCCTGAACCTTAGTCCAGTACCACTCCTTTTTTATTTATTTATTTTTTATAAAGTTGACTGAAGTAATGTTTTCTGGCACTGTGACATAGGAAATTGGAATACCAGCTCTCAAGTATGGAGTATCTTAAAATTATTTGTCTAGACAAATGCTGTGCATGCTTTTGAGTATATATTTGATCTTGTTCATATCCTGTCTCCTTGTTTCCTTTCTACAGTTTTGAGTAGAGCTTCAAAACAAACGGGTCTGACTTTGACACCAGTAAAAGCCCAGTGACCCACTCCCACTCTTGTGATGACACAAAATGAAATGCATCTTTCCTCAGAGGGAGGTTGCCAAAGTACCGGTGCTGATGGAAGTACTGGTCCACACAAAATGAGGTGCCAAAACCATTTCTGTGGGTTCCTGTGCGAATTTCTGCAGACTTAAGGCTGTACAAGTGCAATGTGGGTGTCTTGAAGTATCCATCTCGTGGTACAGACCACTGAGGGTGGCTTCAAAATGCAAGGCTTTTTGCCGTGGGATGGGTTTGGTAGGGCTGGCTCATCCAGAGAAACTCTAGTGTCATGGCTTCAAAAGCTGTGTTCTCTTTCAGGCACAAAGTAGGGATGTCCTTCCTAGTGTTCTCATCGTCAAGTGCTGTTGCTGTGCTCTTCCTTTGCTTCCTGGGGCGGTAGCAGGTTTGACATGAAACATGCTGCAAAGTTGCAAACTGGGAACGTTTTGACAGTCAAGGATGGGAAGTCTTTGATTGTACCTGCTGTTGACAAAGTGCCCGCTCTGTGTGCATCCATGGCTTAGTGCAAGTGTATGGGAAAGATGAGAGGTATGTCAGATCAAAACCCAGGATGTTTCTACTGAAAGCAAGGCATATGACTTGTTTACTGGAAGGTTTTCTTTAATGTAGTTGTTCATTTCCCTGTCTGGCCGGATCACACTGAAACAGGATTTGACACCTAACCGACTTATTTAGTGCATGGTACTTAATGTGCAACACTCAGCGACAGCAGCACTGAACACAAAGTCCTGCCAGTGTTGTTCTTCCTTCTGCCCTGATAGTAGATATCTGTGTGATAGAGGGGGCAGCAGTTTGTGCAGGGCAGGGTCTAAACCCTGTGGCAGCTAAGGTCATTGCTAGCCAAACGCTGCTGATCCTTGAGCTCTGAATCAGGCAGGGGAGTTTATCTCTGGGGTAGGGTGATATGACCTGTAGATTTCTTCATGTTTGTTTTGCAAAACCACTCCATTATTTTTCTCCTTCCATTGTGCTCAGGCACCTTTTTTTGAGTTCAAGAACGGGTTTACATGTGTGTGGTGTGTTTTTTCTTTTTAAAACTTTACACGCATCTGCAGTTTCAACCATTATGTCCATGAGCTTTGGGCAGTTTTTATAAAAGCTTATTCATATTTTCCATAATCAACTCAGGCTGTCTGCATTTAGGCACTTGATGAGATAGTCTGATTCTTCATAACTTAAGAGCGCTGAAATAAACATTTAGGAGCTTAAATTTGTGTCCTTTCTTTTCAAGCCTCAGTTTCCATGCTTCTATTCTTAGAAAAAACCAACCAACCTGATAAAACTCTCCCCTCAGTACTATGAATCTGCAAAACAAAACCTACTAACTTTTTTGTGAAATACAATGCCCCTTCTCTCTTTAAGCTGCCAATACTGATCATAAAGACTTATTATTTTATAATAACCAGCTTTAATTAAAGAGCAGACTTTTGATAGTTGGTGTGTAGGTTTGCAGCCAGTGTTAGGAAAAAGAAAGAACGATGGCTCCTGCAAGGTGGAATTCTGCCATTTAGACTTTGCAACCAACAATGAAGAAGCATTGTTGAAGAAGAAAATAGGGATTTTTATTTCTAAATGTGAAGTGTCCTGTCAGTCAGGACTGGCAAGCCAGAGCATGCAGCAAACACTGCTGATGGAGCAGAAGTTGTTTCCTACCTACACCACTCAGACTAAGAAAAGATCCTCCTTTGAAAGATTCTAATTTGGTCCTTAGGGAGGAGGCTTTAAACATGAAACAACTGAGCTGGAAAGCATCAATGTTCTGCAGGAGGCCCCCTGCACTAATGGGAACCTAGATGTGAAATTATAATTTTTCAGAGGTCTCCCAATGGCATCCTGGCACAGTGTGCCCACTAGGATGGTTATATTTCTAGGAGGTTGTGCCTGTGGACAGAGTGTGGGAGCTTCAAGTGTTGCTTAACATGTGGGAGCTGCGATGAGACCTTTCAGAGTGAGCAGATGAGCAGGTTACAGCATCTCTTTTTTAAGTAACCATTCCTGAATTGCATGATGCTAGTCATCCTTGGGGAGAAAGTCTTGTCTCCATGTAGGACAGCTGGACAGTGTCTGTGACTTCTGACTTCTCTCCCTGCTTATCCTCTCCTCCTTCCTGTTATAACTGTAAAATCATCTGGGAGTTGCACTTGATGATCTTTATGGGTCCCTTCCAACTTGAGATATTCTATGATCTCTAAAATGCGTGCAAAACTAGTGGATTCTGACAGGAATGGTGCTGGCTGTGCCCTTTACAAAGGGCTTATCTGTACCCATCAGCAAGAGATGATGTTACATGAGGACTGAGATGAATTTTTTTTGCTTTGTCCCTTCCCATTTCCATGGTGAGGGGAAGATGATAAATGAAACCAAGTGCAGTGTGCCCAAATGTTGTAAAACGCTGGTATAACGTTAAGATGTATCTGAAGGCAAGAAGGAACTGGAGTAACTGTTTTATTTCAAAAGTGGCCATAATTTAAACCAGCTGTGCAACAACCAAATGTGTTGTCCCTGCTGCCGAGCTCTTGGGCAGGAAACAAGACCATAAATGCCCACTGTTGAATTGTAAAATTTGTACACAAAGGTTTCAGCTTGCCTGAAAGCTTTCTTTTGCTGTTCACTTTTTGGCTAAACTCTGGGTAGTTACACAGAAGACAGCAGTTTGATGTAAAACTTGAGGTAAAAGCAAGTTCCTTCTATAGAGCCTTTAGGTGTACCTGGGGTGTAACCCAGAAAACTAGTGTTATCTCACAACAAATATTTATGACTGACATTCCATACCTGGAGCATAGCTGGAGCAAAAAAAAAATAAAAATCCAAACATACCTTTTTTCTTCACTTTGTAGTTTTAAATACATACGTGGTCTCTTTAAGTATCTTGTGAGGGTGCCAAAAACCATTGGAGACCCCAGTGACTAAGTTTTGGAAGCTGAGCTACCCTCCCAGTCTAGTTGTGAGCGACGCTAGCTGGAAGTGGCACTGAGAGGCTTGTCCATGCTCTTGGTGGTTTGGAGGCTTGTGAAATGCAAACTGGTCAGTCAGGCCCATCTTGCAGCCTCTGCAATCACTGGTGGTAAAGAACTGTGACCCTGCTGCTCACGAGGTGGAGAGGAGGGTGTGGGGAGAAGTGATGGAAAGGTTCGGGTTTCTGTGGTTCTGCTGCTCAAGCTGGCAGCCTGAGAGCTGACTTAGGGGACAAGCGAAGTGTATACCAGTGAGCTTGGTATAAGAGGCAAAAAAAATAAGGGGTGGGGGGTGAAGGGAGAAGAATCGAGGCAAAAGAATGACTACATCTGACCTGAGAGCGTAATCCAGATGCTTGCTTGGAACAGAATTAATAATGTACTGTGAGGTCTCAGTCGGGGACCCAGATGGGGGGAGCATTAGTGAAGGGCTTCCAGCTCAATGACTCACTGCCCTGGTGCTCTGGCCCCAGTGAGTCACTGCTCTCTGGCTTTGGCTTTTTTGGGGAGAGGGTGGGAAATAGCAAAACACGGCACTCAGCCTATTGAAAAGTTAGACTAGATCCAAGAACTATGCACTGGGGGAAGGGCAGGGGAATGTGAGAAGGATTTTCCTGTTTTGCGTGACTCCCAAGAGGCTTGGGCTAGGAATGAGCAATAGCAATCTCTGCTTGCAGACAGTGGACTTAAAAGACACTGAACTTAAGGGTTATTTCTCACCCTTGCCTCAGCTGCACAAGGGCTTCTTTCCTTTTTCTTTTTTTTCCCCTATCAATCCATATTTAGTCCTAGCTATTATATAATTTAATTTGGGGTTTAACCATATTTTTAAATCCAAAAATTCTTTTTCGGGAGGACACAGGGGTGTTAAGGAAAGTGAAAGAATATTTTGGAACACAGAAAGGCAAGGGAGTAAACATGGTTCTTGAAAAGTCCCCTGAATAGTTAAAAATAAATACATTTCTTCTTTGTGGGTTATGGGGTGGAAATGTTCGAGTGTTTGCAATGGAAGTGTGTGCATGCATGTGTACATAATAGGGTGGATTATAAGATTTGCTCAGCATGAACTTCAGCATTTCCAACTGTGTAACCTGAGCAAGTTGGGAAGATGTGCAGATTTAATTACCATATAAATCTATTTGCTCTGAATTTCCTGGCATTTGTTTTGCTGATGACACAACCTGTATGTTATTCACTTAGTGGATTTTTTTTTTAATCTGTCCACATTTTTTTTTAATGTTTAAAATGAGTAAATGCTGGTGCGAGACTGAACAATTGTATCTGCTGTTATGGTGGATCTCTTTGCTGTTTCCAAATACCAATTTTGTGTTACTCTTCATATCCTCCCACAAATGAGGTAATTTCAGTATAGTTACTGGCTAGACAGTAAAGGAATTTACAGTAGAGTAAAATATTGAGTAACTATGCATCTTGGTTTTGATTTTTACCCTATAGATAAATGCCTACAAATCTGAGGTTCCCTCTGTTAGTCCTTGGCAGGTACATAAGCCAGGGTAGGGTACATTGCTGTGCCGTGTTATCATTGTGTTTTTAGGCATGAGTTGGGGGACAGTTTACAGTCCTTGGTCTCTCTGTTCCCTGCTCTGGCTGCATGGATGCATTTTTTTCCTGCCATCAGAAAGCTCTTCCAGCTGTTTTGATCCTTCATCAATCTGGGAGGGGGGATCTCTGTGTCCCGTTTAACAATAAGCAATCAGATGTGTCTGCTGTCTCACACTCAATACTGTGGTCTGTCCAAGGGGTCTCTCAGCAATCAGGCTGCAGCTGTTTCAAGTGTAGTTGCATTAATTTTTTCAAATATTCTCTGACAAATATATTTGGTTCTCCCCCTCAGTGAAATTAATGCATACCATAGGCAAACACCCTGCTACATCAAACTGTTAGAGGGTCCAGCCTTCTGCTCTTCCACTCTCTCCCTGTGAGAATGTTGGTGACTGACTCTTTAGGGTTGGTCTTGTATTTCTTTCGGCCCCCATCTTTGGAATCGATCTCATGGAAAAAATCCTGTATTGCTGCCAGGCTGTCCTTCGTTCCTCATCGTTGTAAGAGCAACCCATCAGGAGCTTGAATCTGTGCCTTGTAACAGTGATGTATCAACACACTCTCTGCCAGAAAAGATGCTTTTCTGTTTCTTGCAGGGCACATGTGTGTGAATTGCAGAGGTGAGGCTACAGGGGCTCCATCGATAGCTCTTCTCAAAGTTGACAGATGGGTACCATGTGATACAAGCTGTGGCTGAATTTGAAGAAGAGGTGGTGGCCAGCTTCCCTGCTGCTAACACAGAGAATTTCTAGAAAGGGACAAAATTGAGAGAAGTGATGCACCTGAAAATCTGCAGACTTTGTTTGACACTCAGCAATTTAACTGATGCCCAAGTGTCAGCAAGCACTGAGAAAAGTAGTCTTATTTGTTGGAAGCTGGTGCACACTGACACCTCCAGTCCATCACCGCTGAACTTGGGACAGGAAATGCAACAGCACCACCAGCAACATGTCTAGGAAGAAAACACTTGCCTTGAGAAAGCTTTTTAGCTTGTGTCTTGGGGTTTAACTTTGGGGTTGGGCATGCAGAGCATCATGGACTTCTCTGCTTCATTGTCATCTCTGGTAGGCTTGTGTGTGCAATCCTTGATAAGAACCATCTCTAGGCACGGTTCTTCTTTAGCTCAACAGGGAGGGTCTCTGGTCCAAGCCCCCAGATGTTGCATGTACAAACACAGGCAGAGCTGACAGTGAGGTGTGTGATGCCTTTCACAGCTCTTGCCATGCAGCTGAGTCTAAAGCTCAACCCACGAAGGCTGACCAGTGTGTGTGCCACCTTTAACAACTGGTGCCTTGCCTGGATGCCCCAGAGCTTGAGACCTTTTGTTAGCAGCTGTGGCTCCTAACTCAGAACTTCTCAGCTACCATATAAGCAGCTGCCAGATGTCTGTGAAATGTGTGCTTGGTTCCTTGAAGAGGAGTTGGTATCTCCATTTAGCCACAGTTCTTGAGCCGTTTGATGCTTTCTGATACATTGTGGTTTATCTCCTGTACACCTTTGTTTATGTAAATCACAAAAGAGCTGGTGAAAAAATTATTCCCTTTTCTCCCTGTTATCTTAATGTGAGAGGAAATTGGGGGTGAAAGGAAGGGGGAGATTCATGCCTGTGGTGCATGTTTGCATCCCCCACAGACGGTTTGTGATGTCCCCTTTTCCCCCTGTTTCCTCCTCTTCTCTGGGAGCACTGCTTTATAAATTACATGGACTCTTGATTCCTTTGATACAGAAGCAAAGGTGCAAAGAAGCCAGCACTGCCATGCACCTGAGTCTGTTTTACTTCAGAGATCTTCATTTGATCAGACCAGAAAGGAAAAAAAAACCCTTGTCCCTTAGGCAGTTGGAGAAAAGGGCTTTTGTCTGGCGGGAACAGGCAGATGGAGAGCTGCAGCCCTCAGCCCAGCTGGTCTGCAGCCAAATACTACTTTCGAAGAGCTATCCAAAATCCGCTGTGCACCCGGATATAAGAGCTTTCCTCTGTTTGCTCACTGTGAGGTGATGTCTATAGGTGCTTTGTGTTCCCCTAAAGCACCTGGGTTATAGGCATGAACAAATGTCCAGCCAGATGGGTGGTGGAACTCCATGGGGCTGCAACTGTCTGTCGGAAAACCCAAGTGCTGCTGTTTTGTTTGTCTTTTCAGGGTTCTGGGGGAAGGGAAAGATAAGGTTACATCTGTCCTAAATCCCTGACTTTTTACAGAGGTTAAAATCCCAGCTGAACACATCTCTTTGCTGTGTGGAGGAAATAGTTTGATAATTCAAACAGACTCCTTGTACCAACTCCTCATCTGCAGTTAGTGCCGGGGCTGCCAGTGGGGTGTGAGGATAGCAGGAAACTGGCAACAGAGCTGTCTACAGAGGTATTAACAACAAAAAAAGGAAGAAAAAAAGCCAGATTCTCAATGCAAGTGCTCTTTTCTCTCTTTGTTTTGGTTTTTGTTTTTTTTTTTTAAAGGTTAACTCTCTGGGCGAAAGATGCCAAGCTAAAAGCAACAGATGAAGAATTTCTTTCTTTTGCAAGCAAATATAGATATAGATTCTAAGTGTAAAGGTCTCAGTTTCCTCCCTAAATTGCCCTTTCCTGTTCCTGAGTGCAGGGGTGGTTGCTGCCGTATCAAAATTGAGGGTTATTCTGAGGCTTTCCAGCTATGGGAGTGGCTGATGACCACTAAGGTGCATATGGAAGCAGAGAGGGGAGGAGGAGG
The DNA here is from genome assembly GCF_001604755.1 of Lepidothrix coronata. Classification (NCBI taxonomy): domain Eukaryota; kingdom Metazoa; phylum Chordata; class Aves; order Passeriformes; family Pipridae; genus Lepidothrix; species Lepidothrix coronata. The sequence goes on from NW_016690190.1 coordinate 3,934,034, forward strand.
AGGAGGGTTGGCAGTTGGAGAACGTGCTTCGAAAAGACAGAAGGAGCAGCTTAGGTGTAGGTGGAAGTTTTGAGGAGCTGGAGGCCTAATTGTGCCCAGATTGTTTCTGCTTTAGCTGTTGCTCAGATGCCTTTTCTTTCTAACTTCTCTAAGCAAATGGAGCCACTTTCAATGAGATAGTTGTTTTATTAAGAAAAAGAAAGTGACCTAGCTTTAAGCATTTGCTGTAGTAGAGAAGTGTATAACATATGAAAGATTCCTGTAAATCAAGTGATGGTGTGTTTTGTAATCACTGAGTGAGAAGTCCAGATCCCTGAGTCTGTTCCCTGAGTTCTGTAGCTGCGCAGTCTGGCCTGTGGCAGTTGTTTTAGGTTTCTCTATTGGCCAGTATTCAAAGTTTTATCACAGACTATTAAAAGTAAGTTTCAGAATTATAATGAAACTAAAAAATCCTTTTAGAAACCGACCATTTATTTGCTATCAGATGATTCTGTTGTAAATGCAAATTCTTTTCTTCCTCACAGCTTGCTGCTTTACAGCTGCTCATGAAAAGGAGAAAGCACAATTACTGATCAACATGTTGAACATCCTTCCCCACCCCAAGGTCCTCTTTCTCTCTGAAGCTGAATATTTGTTTCCTCCATTCCTTTTCATGAAGTGGTTGTAGGAAAATTCCCCATTCAGAAAAGAAAAAATAAATAAAATCTGATGGACCTAACTTCAGTCAAATGGAAGAAGTATTATAACATCTGATAAGATTTTTTTCCATATCAAAACAGTAATAAACAGAAGGCTAATAAAAATATTTATTTGTGAATTTGCCAAAAATAGCTGAGTAGCTTGTGGTCATGTTGTCCTTTCTGTTGAGTCTAGTGAAGTATAACATCTAACTAGTGTCAGACTAAGTCAATGCATAGGCATGATATTTTCAAGGATGGCATCCTGAAATTGGATGATGCTGGTGATAAGGTATCTGCATGTAGAAACCAGGGTTACAAATATTGTATCAGTCATATTTCAGCATCTGCTGGTCATTAGTCGGAATAATGCATACAAGAATTAGAAAGAAGGAAATGTTCCAGCTTTAGGAAAGTATGTAAACAAATATAATTGACTCTTGCCATTAGCCCAAATGAAAAGAAATGTGTAGACTGTGGGGGAATATATTGTCCCTAAGAAAGGCACTGCTTTTTTTGTAGGTTCATCCTTGACTTCTTTCGTGGTTGGGAAGCATTTCTGTCCCTTGCTTACAGTTTAATGGCTGCCTACCCTGTATTATCGGTGTCTTTATTGATGCACCAGAGTGTTCAACTAGTCTTGTGCATCCTTCTTCTTTTCTCTTTGCAGAGTGAGGAATTGTAGTTTATACTTTCATCCTTGTTGGAAAGCACCTGGATGTGAAGTCCTAGTGAGTCCTTGGGTATCAAAATTAAAGTAAACAAGGCTTTCTGGGTTCATCGTGACCCTCTTGTGGATTCCTCTGAGAGTTTGTTTATTAGTGTTATCATTTACAGTAAGTAAATATGAGGCTGCAAATCTGTTTTGCCATTTGTAAAGGCTTTTCTTTAGCTAGCTTGCTATTCCAGCATAGCAACTGTGGTCCTCTGTTTATTGCCTTATGTTCGGTAAATATTTTCTTTTCCTCAGTGTCAGTCAGAATTGACTGAAGACTTATTGATTTTGAAAAAAGGCACAGTTAGCATTTGTAAGCATCTTGGAAGAGGTGCTCGAACTTCCAGGGAACTCTCTGAGAGCTGGCTGTGCTCAGGGTTTTCCAGCATCAGGCTTCTAGGCCACAGGTGCTGCTGGAGCTGTGAAATGTGAGTGCACGAGGGTGTGATGAGGGTGTGAGCACACAGCTTCCCTCGTGGGTTTATACAATATTGACTTGTTTAAGTCCTAATTTAGCCTACAGGAAGCCAAATCTTGAATTTCAGTGTTTGTTTCTGCAGAAGAGAGCAAGATGAAGAGCCAAGATCAATACTGCTTGCAAAAACAGAGCAAATCAAACAAACTTAGACTTTTATTGCATCATGCCCCAGTCGACAAAGATTCCTATATAAGATGGAAGATAATGCCTGATTGTTCAGAAAATCTCATTACAATTCATTGTACAAGTATTTTTGTACAAAAATAGAATTCTTTGTGTGAATGAGATGAGCAGGAATGATTTGTTGCAATTCAGTTTCTTTGTCTGTCAAAGATGTAATTTTCTGACACTGGAAACAAAACCAAGAAGAGACGCAGAGTTTTCAGCTATTGATGGGAACTGCACTGGAGTCTCAAGGAAGTAGATTGCAAGATTTGGTTTTTACTCATTTTGAATAAGAAACAAACACAAAGTTTTCCTACTGCATACAGATATAACATGTGCTGCTGGTGTAATGAATTCAGTGTAATAGATAAAATGGTAATTAGTTCTGACTGTCAGGAGCTTCAGCTCTGGGGCCTAGAAGCTGGATATGCGCTCTAGTCCTAGGTGGAAGGCAGCTTCTAAAATAGATACATACATCATTCAGAAAACCCAATTTTTAGCAAGTGTCGTAATTGCTTGGCTGCGGATGTGCAGGGCCCGTTTTCCTAGAGCACACTGAATGTTCTGCACAGCTAAAATAGTCATACGTGGTGTCAGAGTCTGTGTCTGAATATGCTTCATTTTTGTTTTCTGCTTCAGTGAACATTAACCCCCTATATTCTGTTCCACACACAAAATGTTCTGATGATAAATCCTGCAGGAAATGTACTTTCCTGGAGGAAACGTGCTTTCCCGTTTTTGGTGGTGCACTGTAGTGAGAACCTTGTGTAGTAGGGGGAGGAGGCCACTTCAGGACATGAGTATTGTGCTTCGATTTTCCATTTCTGTTGCAAGTTAATGACAGGCTCTTCTGTTGTAATGTATGCCTCTGAGAGGACTTTTGTTCTAGCTGTAGCTCTTCAGCTTGAAGTAGTGATTGGAGAAGCAGATTGTTAGACAGGGCTGGTAGAGCCTGCTGCTGACTGGCACAGATGCCCAGTGCAGATATAAGATCGTTCTGATCAATCCTCTCCTGTTGTTGGCGTGACAGACAGGCAAGGAGATAAACTTTTTCCCTGCTTTTTGTCTCCACAGCACTTCACAGAGTTCCTGGATGAATTTTCACCTGATGTCCTAGGCCAGCTCTTGAATGATCCCTTCTTGTCTGAGAAGAATGAAATAATGGAGGTGGAATTGTCTCCAGCATCCCCAGCACCCCTCATCCAGGCAGAACACAGCTATTCCCTGTGTGGGGACTCTCGACCTCAGTCTCCCTTGACCCACATCTCAACTGATGACAACTTTAATGAAGGTAGAATACACTGAGCCCATGTTCATTTGTCGTGATGATGCAGTAGTGAAATGTTCCTGGTGGGGTGATGGTGCACTAAGGGTGCATACAAATGCTTTTTACAGAGGTTACTAACTTTGCATTGTAATCATTTTGAGTCAAAAGTTGATCAAAAGAAGTGGTAGGAGGGCCAGAAATACACTTACTTCCATGTATTGAGTCTGTGGTTGTTGAAGATAAATGGAGAATGATAAACCAAATGAGGATCACCATGAAGTTTGGGTACTGTAGAACAGGACTTGTAAGGAAAGGGTGAGGTGGGTTTTGTTTGGTCTTCTGGAGGAAAAGGAAAAGGAAGATCTTATTGCTGTCTATGACTATCTTGTGAAAGGGTGCAGTCAAGACAAAGCTAGGCTCCTCTGAGATACACAGTGATAGCATAAGAGACAGTGGCTGCAAGAAAGGAAATTCCAGTTGGGTATTAGGAAATGCATTTGCACAGTGGGATTGGGTCAGGCATTTGAGCAATTATCCAGAGATGCTGTGAAGTCTTCACCTGTGGAGATACTAAAAGCTGAGCTGGACAAGGCCCTGAGCACCCTGATACAACTTGGCCCATATGCTGAATGAGGAGTCAGATGAGATGGTCTTCAGAGATCCCTTTCAGGTTTATTAAAAACAAACAAACCAACCTTTTAAACTACACTTATTTTTCAGTGGTGAGTGTCTGGAGCTTTCTGTTATCCCAAAATGAGAATCAGGTCATCTTATTTATGTTTCTAAACACATGTGTGGGAATGTGACTTCAGATGCTGCCCCAGTCTTGGAACTGGTCTTGCTGAAGTTCCAGAGTTTTTTTCCTTTTTAAAAAAAGGCAAAGAAAAAAAAATAATGCCCATCAGGAAATAACTGGTGATCTTGTAAAGACCCAACTGCAGTTTTATAGATACTGTGGCTGTATGAAATGGCGATGCATAGAAAATTATGAAAACCCACAGCAGTTTTAACAGTTGTCTGTAATTCAGCAGTTATAAACATCTGGAGGGGAAAAAGGGGAAATGCAAGAATGGTGAGAGGAAGAGATGCAACCTGCTTGTTCTGAAGTGGTTTGTTGGAGGAACAAGACCATGAATATCTGGTAACTATAAGGAATAATCGCCATGTCAGACTTCCAGTCCTAATAATTGTTTTATGTCTTCACCATTAGCTTTACTGTACAAAGCAGTGGAGTATTAGGCTGCATCACAATAAAAGAGAGGGAGATAAGTGCTTGTGGCTAAGCATTAACGAGCTAAGCTGTTTGTGAAGATCCACCAGACGTGTCTTCAAAGGCTGACAGCTTTGTAGCCCAGAGTGCACTCTTAAAACAAGATGAAAACTGTTAGAGATTTCACAAGATGCCAACTAATAAAACCTGTGAGAAGGCTTTTCAATGTGAGGCAGGGTTTTTGGAAATGATCTGGAAACATCATCTGCAGAAAGTCTTCTCATTTTGTATTTCCTAGCTGTTTTATGTGAATATTTTTAAATTAACTCATACAGGAGATATTAATTATGGCAGGAGAAACAAGCACAAGGAACATCAGAAACCAAGCTCCTCTAAAAGTTAATAGAGAGAAGTTTCAAACTAGGCTAAAAGAGAGAAGTTTCAAACTAGGCTAAAAGTGAGGGGAGTTTTGTTTGGGGAAAAATCCTGAAGAAATTCATACTGCTGAGACCACTGGGTAATTAATAGAGCTCTAGTCAAATGATGTTTTAAAAAGCCAAGAAACATTAACAAGTGGGGTTTAAAAATAGAAAATTAATGGAAAACATTTCATCTTATGTTCACTCTGCAGAGTGTTTCATAAGAGAGGAGGAGGAGGAGGAGGAGTTGTTCTTGGTGTTTGGGATTTTATTTAATCTTAACCCTGGAATCATGCTCACAACCTTTTTGTAGCTGCTGACTTTACAACCATGAAGCTTGAAGAAATACTTGAGAAAATTGTAGTATTAGAATGAACCTGGCTGTCTGACAGATATTCAAAGGCATGACCCTGCTGATTTTTCAGTTCTTGAATCTGTGGGAGCAGGGAAGGAGAATTTTGTGGATGGCCATACTGCAAGGTTTGACATTGGAGACTGAAAGCATCTCTGTTGTTAGATGGTGAAGGTACACAGTGCTCCTGATAACTCTAATGAATGTCAGTCCCTTTGGTGGAGTAAGGGGACAGATACTGGGAGCACCAGTGTCCTTTGCGGGGACCAGGAGGTACAGGGTGTGGAGGGGGAGGTTCATATGCTCCAGGATCATCTCCTGCTGCTGGGGAACTGGGAGAGGTTTTGTGGAGTGGCAGGAGCTGAGAAATGAGGTTGGCTGAGTGATTTATTTATAGAATGTCCCAAAAAATTTTCATTCTCCAAATAATCACCCCACTGGGCAGATTAGTGAGCTTTTGTTTTTTCTATGGCCAGGCTTTACGATTCTGCAGGACTCTGTCCTCCAGGACTGGGAGTGAAAACGGGCTAGTGAGGAGGCTCATGAGTGACACTTTGCATGTGTGTGCATATCTGCTGTAAACACACGTGGCTGTGGACCTGTGTGCCTGCGGTCAGCAGCAGTGTGAGGAGGAGGAGGATGGCACAGAGCAGTTAAGCTGTGTCTGGGTGCCATTTCAGAGCTTTGCCCTTAGCTCTAGAGGACTAAGGGCCTGGTGTTATGCACGAAGCACGTGGCAAACAGGCTTTGTTCTTGCTCTGTAGTGTAGTTAGTAATGCAGTGTTTCTTGGTGAGTCTCTTAGCAGTTGTCCTGGCAATGAGTGCTGGCAGGTTCTTTCCCAGGGTGTGCAGAAATGCCATTCCCTCCCAGGCCAGTGAGTGTTTATAGGCAGGCAAGGATGGGGAGAGCATGAGGAGTGGGAAACCTCGGGGTCATTTAGGGCCAGGCCCTTTAGCCCATATGGATACATAATGTGGACTTGGAAGTGGCACCTGTTGCACATCTTGCTGTCTCTCTCACACCAGGGGTTACTCTGTTCATGTGATCTGGAGCTGCAAACTCCTTTCAGCAAAGGCAGCTTCTCAGGTGCCATGTGCTGCTGTGTGCTGAGGTGCAGGCTGGCTCCCTGTGTCACTTCTAACCGGGTGCATGTTAATGCACCACCCACGATGATGTGGGCAGGAGTGGCTTTTGCCACATGGGTCTGGTGTCCTAAAGGGAAATGTACCTGCCTGCTTTTAAAATAGCCTTAAAAACTAGAGTTTGTCTCCTTGGTGACAGACCTGTTGGAGATGGCAGGTTGTAGTGACAGCTGGGGGTGTGTGGCTTGTCCTGGGACAGGATCCTGCTGTCTTTATGGGCACAGGATGACCCTGGACATCGGTCTCATCCCCATGGCACTGGAGCAAGTGTGCTGCCACCAGGCAGGCCACATGTCATATTGCTCTGCTACCTGCCTTTCTGCCCTCCTCCTTCAGCTGTACTAGCCTGTAGGAGGAGGGAAATAGATTTCCTTAGTTATTTCCATCTGTTTCAATAGCACCCAATGTCTGTAGTGGTTTTTGAACTCCAGTGTGCAGGGAAGCTGAGAACAAGGCCCACCTTGTTCAGTACATGATCTACAAGACAGGTTTAAGTCATTCAGTATCTATTTCCATCTTTTGTTTTTCCCCCACAAGTTTCCCACAGCCTTACTAAAAATGTTTTTCATGTTTCCTTTCAGCCATTATGTTGGATTGATTGTTTGTTCTGACTCCATAATCACTTTCTTGCCCACTCTTGCAGGGGAACAAGTAACTTGTGCTGGGAGCTGTTTCTTGTTGGCCATTACCTGGCTGTTACCACAATTTCTACAATTGCTAAATTGACCTATTCCTGTAATTGTAAATCTTATATAAAGTTTTTCTAAAATGAACTAGAAGTGTAAAACCTGGGAAACTCATAAGCCTGGATTTAACTTTCCCGAGAATTCCTGTTAACCTCAAGGTGAGAACACATTTAAGTGTCTGTAAAAGCAAAGTCCAAACACCAGTTTTCCCCGCTTATTCACTCCTCTGACTTCACTGTATTGAGGCTATTTCTCCAGCCTTGTGCAGAATAACTTTCCTACATACTTGCAGCTTGTTGCTAGTGTGGGGTCTCTGAAGGTGTCAGTTTTAGAGCAGATATGTACAAGACATCTGGCATTTAGTCTTTTGGTTTCTTTCCATGACGAGACTCTATTCTTAGATTGAATTTGCATAAAGTTTTAAGAGTAAAGATACTAGAAAGAGAGAGAGGAATATTTATAGGCTTGACCTGCCTGCTTGCAGCTGGCTGACCATAACTTTTGTTTGCCTGGACTGGTGAATAAGGCATATGGCCCAGAGAGGGCTTCAGGCTGTAACATGGAAAAGGAGGCTGTGTCCCTGTCCACACCAGTTACACTGCTACCTCTCTCCCACCAGGTTTCTGCTTTCTAGTTTTGAGGCCAGGCATTTTTGAGACAACTGCAGAGTGGCTGCAGAGAAGGACAGTGGATAGTTGTGAGGTGGAAAATGCTCTTGAAAGGCCATGAAGAAGTTAGGAGGAGAGACTGAAAATAGGGCTGATGGGTAAGGGAGACCTCTTACTGTGCATTGTGGCCCTTTGGGGCACAGATTCACTTCTGACAATTGTAAATGAATAGGAAAAGAAGTTTAATTTTCTGTTATGTTTGGTGTATGTTTGTCTTCATTTTTCCAGTCTCTGCAGCCTTTTAGAAAGGGAGGGCTGTGGGTTGGGCAGGGAGGAGCAAGGCAAGACCAAAGTTTCATCAGGGACTATGGTTACCATCCTTGTGACTTGAGATGTGAATGTAGACTCCTTCCCTGCCCTCCCATGCTTCACCTTCTCAGCTGTAGGCACAGACTTGAAGATAGTGTCTGTCCCTTGTTTTGGACATTTGAGATCCATAAATGACAGCCGAGTACAAGAAATACCAAAGGGCTGGTGTGTAGCAGGAATGTGAAGGCAGAGCCTGCAACATCTGTGTGAGGTGGTGCTTCATCCTGTGAGATCAGCCCAGGTGGTAGGGATGTTTAACAGTCATCTTGCATTTTGTTTTTTAGATGTTTTTTACTTTGTGAGCCTGACAGGGCAGAGGCAGTGGACAGCCAAATAGCATTGGTACAGTGTCTCTCCTCAAGCTGTGGCCAGGGGGCTGGGTGCATTCCTTTCCCCCTCCCTCAAGGGCTCTGCTTTTGAGACTAGTCTGGGACCTCACCTGCCTCTCTTGTTCATGCTTTCCTGCTCAGGAATGCTTTGAAGTTACTTTTGGATTTGAAGCAGCTTGCCTTGGCTAAAGGTTTGACAGACTGATTGCTGAAATGACGTGTTTCTATTTTACTCTTAGCTGTGCCAAAACTGGGGCTGGCCTCAGACTGTAACCTGTATTGTTATTGGGTTTTTTACTGCTGAGGTTATGCTTTCCTGTAATGTGCTTTTAAAGCTTGAATTTGCTTTTTAAACTTCAACTCCATCTCTCTGCATGGTTTGAAAAAGAAAAACATAACCAAAACCAACCAACCAAAACCCCAAAAATCACTGTATGTGGCTCCCACTTCTCCAGTGCAAATAGCCCTTCAGCAATGAATCCAGCCCTCATTTCAGGCAGGACTGTGTACACGAAAATGCTTTCTTGTGTGTGGAGTCCACCAGCAGTGTCATGTGCTGTCTCTTTGCATAGAGATACCTGTGGGCTTGAGGCTCGGGTTTGTCTTCGTACATTTTGTATGTGTACATATATATGCACACACATAATATACATGTGTATATGTGGTGTATATGTATGTCATATAATATAGCCTATTTATAGTAGGCTATCTTCTATATCCTAATTTTATTTTTTTTTATATAACCTATATATAGAGAGATGCATTGTCCTGCTTTTGTTTTTCACCAAATACTGAATCAGTGTAATAGGAACAATGAAAATAGAACCTCCTCTGCCCTGACTTCAAAGAAAATGGAACGGAACAAAGAAATTCACTTGTATTTTGAAAAGCTGCTGTCAAAACCATACTATAATTTTTGAGAGCACGTTCCTGCAACTTTTTTCCTGTATAGTTTTTCTTATTTTTATGTGTTTGTTTAGGAAATGGGGAGAAAGCTATTTAGTGGGGATAGTGTGTTTTTGGGTGATTTTTATGTGGAAATGTAGCAGTCAGTCCTTGTCAGCATCTGCTGATTTAAAGTGATAGAATCATAGAATATGATGAGTTGGAGAGGACCCATCAAGATCATCAAGTTCAACTCCTAGCCCTGTGCAGGACACCCCAAGAATCACACCGTGTGCCTGAAACATTGCTCTGTATGTGAATAACTCTGTAGGAGAGCAACTAAATTCATACTAAAGTATGAAAAGGCTTTTGAACTTTTATATGTCCAAGGTCCAAAGTTTCAGTAGGTCACTCTGCATCAGTCTTGTAACTTCTACTTGAGCAGCAGTGTGTCTGAAAAATGTCAGTTTTGTTTTAGAGGTGGGGATTTTGGTGCTTACTTATGGTTACTGTTAATAATTGGCAACTTTAGTTGCAGTCTGACCTCCTTTAGCTTCCAGTTCCACATATATGAGAGCTCAGTATAGCCTTTGTTCCTGTTAAAGAACCATCTGCTCTCAGAAACCTCTTTCCCTAGGTGTTTGTAGGCTGTGATTAAGTTCCCTCCTGATTTCTGGTTGGATGCAGTCTAAATGAACTGCACTTCCTTGGTGTTTCCCAAGGTAGGTGGTATCTTCTAGACTTTGAGCTATTGCAGTGCCTTTCTCAACACAGGAACATTTGCAGTTCCTTTTCAGAACTTGGTCAAGTGACTGCAGGAGCTGATTTCCCAGGAATAGTTTCCCACATGATGCATATTAGGGGAATAGTCCTCCTATTTCCAGTCCTGCTGTTTGTGAAAGCAGTGATCTCATTCTCTCTGTCGTGTTGCACTGAGAGCTCAATGCTCACTTGGCGATGCGCTGTGAGCATCAAGTCCATTTAATGTGTGTTGAAGCCTGATGGCTGCCATAACACAGATATGCCTTCACAACATCTGCGTGGGGTGTGAGTGGAAGAATCCAGACCTGTGAGAGAGAACTATTTTATTTGAAGATAGTGCTTCTGTGGGTAACTGTCATATACCTTAAAACAAAATCATAGTCTTTTACAGGACATTTAATGGTATCGAACTTTAAGGCTGTAAATCCAGCTACCACATCAGTCTGTGCCTAACTCCCACATATATATATGAAGGGTGATGCTATAAAAATAGCAGTTTTCAACCCCTGAGCAAAATAATTAAGAATTATCAGGGACTGTATCCCAGCTATGCTTATGTAGTGTTAGTCTGAAGGGAGGTTAAAGCAGAACCTGTAACCCCAAGACATCTGACTGGGTTTACATGACAAGATGCTTTGGATTGAAAATTGTCACATTCTCCACAGGAAAGAGGATACTGACCCTTGTTGTTTATGTATGGAAGGAACAATATGTCTTTGTTTCTATCTTAATAACTTTGGTAGTGATAGAAATGATTGTGGGTTTTAGATGAACTCCATGCCATGCAGAGGGGATGCCAATATGAGCGATGATCTTTTGTTAGGAGAAAAGCTATTTCTGCTGCATTGTGATTACTGTCTATTGCTGCTGCTGCTCTTTGCCCCTTTATTTAATTTTCCCTTTGTGGCACTTTAAAAAGGACCTCAGTGTTTGGTAGTCAAACAGTATCTCCTATGTCGAAGCTGTTTTGAGGGCTTCGGTTTCATTATTTGTGGTGGGCGTGTGTGTGCACGCTGGGAGGGGGAAATGTCCTCTGGAAAATCTATAAGAGAAACTGTCAATGAATGTGGGCTCTCACCTCACGAAGGAGAGAGGGGGAGCAGTAGTGGCATTGGAGTTCAGCATTTCAGGCATGATGAACAAGGCTTGTGTCTGCCTGGGGATGTTACGTGAGCCCAGAGCTGGGCACTGAGGACCGTTCGACCCCAGGGGAAAGACAAGGAGGCAGTTGTTCCTCCATAAAGGTCCAACTTTTGGGAGGCTGCAGAGGCTCAGACTGCAGAGCTGGGGACGCTGAACTTCCTTCCCAGCAAGTGGCATGTCCAGCAGCATGCCCAAAATCTGTGCATCAGCAGCTGGTGGGGTGTTTTTGCTGACAGTGAGCAGTCATTTCCCCCACAGACAACTTGTGGACCTCTTCCAAGAGGTATTTTCCCCTTGCAGTTGGCTGGCTCCCAGTTTGCAGCTGTACTTCTGTGGTGTAGAGCTGGTGAGCACCCTTGGATCCTTCTGCTAGATGTAAAGAGGCAACAACTTCAGAGGTGGGATTCGGGCAAGGACCGTACTCTTGTCCAAGGTACAGCTTTGCAAACGTGGGCCCTTGGGGCAAGTTTAAGCACCATCTGAATCAAAATGTGTTATTAACATGGGATGAGCTGAGCCTGAGACTGCATATGGTTGTACATGGCACGGCTGTGCAGAAGCCGGGTGGGCTGTGCATCCGAGCCCTTGGTTCATGATGACAGTGTAAGGTCTGCCATGGACCAAAAGGAATTAGTTGAAGCCCTATTGATCTAATCTGTAACACAGCTGAAGAGGGAGATTATTTAAATGTGCTTGGCTGGAGAACAGTTTGACTCATTAGGGAACTTCCTGCATTACCCTGTTCAGAGATGGCTCTTCTAATACCTGTGCAGAGCACTTTGACCCATAGTCTGTTGTGGTCTCCTTAAGTTTTCAGTTTTGTTTTTCTCTAAGCTGTTTTATCTGTTGCTCAGACAGTTAACTTCAAGGAGGAGGCAAAAGCTGCCTCTTCATTCTGCTTATACAGATAAGGATATCCCTTGATGATTCTGCAGGTCTTGCTTGCACGCTTGTTTGAAATGTTGTTCAGTTCATGCATCTGTTTTCTATGTGATGTTAATCTGTAATGGTGGTATGGGCTTTTCTCCACTTCAAGATGAGGTTCAGTGGTACACCCCTCATGTGGGTTGTTTACATAATGGTGCTATCTTACTTTTTACTGCAGGGTAAAAGAAAGGTGAAAACCATGTTGTTTCTCTGAATACTTGCACTCTCTGTACTTGGGAGGGGTGAGGGTGAGATACAGAGTGCACCATTAATTTCATTTATTTAAAAATGCACAGTAACTCACTGATACAACTTGGTTATCCAGTAAGTGTCTCTGTTAAACTCTAATGAATAATGCTGAAAAGAATGTGGGGAGCAAGGGAGATCTTTTTAGTTATTTTGTAAGCTCTGGTTCTCTGTACACCTGTCAGAGAGGGTGAAATTTAGTCAATGTTGGAGAAGATTTACTTATTCTCAGGAAAGGAGGTGGCATGTTGGACAAGACTGAAGAATTATTTGGATAGAAATAATTTAAAAAGGAAAGCAGAACTTTCGGGGAACTCTTTAAAGAAACCTGTACAGTTGAAGTAAGCATTTTTGAGTTTGCTTTCCACTTTTCCTACCCTGCCTTTCCATAATATGCCCATGGAAGAAGGAAAGAAGCAAAATGTTGCAGTTCTTCAGAGAAATATGAGTATCCTAGAAAGCTGCACATGGTGTTGTTAAGAGACTATGTCTAATTTGTTATATCTATATATAAATACAGATATATTAAAAATTCCTTTTATGAACACAGGAATGGTATATATTAATTCTGACATGTAAAAACACAGCCATTGTTGGTTGTGTGTTTTTCATGCACGCCTAAATCACACATACTGGTTATTGCCACAGCTGTGAATGCTTAGAGGAGCACATTTCTGATGGAAATCATCATTATAATGTATGAGGTGTGCAGCATAGAAGTTGACTTGGATCTGTTGTACCTAAAGCCAAGCACATGTGAATAACTCAGTCTTCATAACGGGCTTCAGAGCTCTGAAACATTTGTTGTGCAAAATATTGCATCATCTTTTCCCTTTTGGTTGTAGTGATCTGGAGGAAGGGAAGCGAAAAGTCCGCTTGTGGTATGTTGAGTAGATCTTAGGAGCATTGCCCATCTTAACTGCAGATGGTGGAACCTGGGACAGGATTAGGACCTCTGAAATAAAGACAGAGGACAGAAAGTTTGTTTGGACACCTTGCTGAAGATGTGCACGACATACAATGCTTACACTTACAGTACTGAGGGAATTATGTCCCATTTGGAGTTTCATCTCTTGCATTATCACCCACATACATGGCATCTCACAACACATTGCATAGCATATTTGGGCCCAAACTGGACTCATGATGAGTACAGCTGGGAAAGAAGAGGACATGTTTGCAGTTTTTCCTGTCAGTGAGAACTTAGCTCAATACACTGATTGTACTTAACTTTGGCAGTTTGTAAGGCTTCTGCCTTTTTTGAAGAAAAAAGAAAATAGTGGAAGATGCATGCTAAATAAGACTGCAGGAAAAGTGGGACAAGCTTGATGACAGAAGAAGCACAGAAAAGCTTTCTGAAGAAATGTATCTCTTGGATACAGGAGATTTTAGATGCTTGTGTCACAAACCCTGGGGTGCTGTGATGAATGGGGTTTTTGGATGCGTGATTTGAATGTGATGTTTAACTTGCAGTAGTGGTAGATGCTCACAGCTGAACCTGAAAGCTCAGTGCATACTGTATTTTGATCAAGTATAATAACAGTGCTAAATCATCTGAAAAATCCAATTCCAGTTGTCTCCAGTTGGCCATTTTAAATTCCTAGTTACTTTTTGGCCTTGATCTCTCCATGTCTCAATTGAATTTTCAGGACCATTGTGGAAATGAATTCAGGTTGGTGGAGCATTTCCCTGGGAGGGGTTTAAATAGCCCTGTGGAAACAAAATATGAATTTTGTTAAGGAGAGGTGAGGCTATGCATGAGATAGTGCGAATAACAAAACATGGAATATCTCCTCAAATACTGGAGCGCCATGCATTCTGCTTTTTGGGTAAGGCATGAGTTCTGAAGAGAAATTGTTTCATCACATTATTAGAACATTCCTGTTTTTATATGTATGTGATGTGCAAAAGGACACTGAGTTAAACATTCATAAGTATTTCTTAATACCTGGGTGATTTTCAATACGAATGTTCAGTTAACATCATCTGGATGTGCAATTTAATTACCAGTGCATTGCACATAGGAGTGTTAGCTGGGATTTTGGTAAGTACTGTGTAGTCTCTTTAAATTACATATTCCATCTGCCAAAATGCCTTAGCATTCATGGACTTATGAAAGGGTAGGTAAAGGGGAAATGATTCTCATCTAAACAGCCATTGCACGGTGAAGTTCTGAGTTTCATAGGAAACTTTACCTGGGAAGGGAATTTGTTCAACAGTGGACTTTGGAGTCTGTGTTTTGAAGCCCGAGAGGAGATTTTTAACAGTCGAAGTGACAATATTTAGGATGTCTGTTTTCTTGGCCATTTGGATAGCTGAATCTCTTGCTGAGGCTTTCTTCTCTCTCTGTCTGAATGACTTGCAGTGTATTTTGCCTCACCTTAGAGGATGCCGTGTTGCCTTACTCATATCTGTTTGAATGCATACCATCATGGAGATTATTTTCTCAGCCTCTTGTTTTGGATTCTGCCTCAATAGTTCACGTGTATTTCCTGGATCATGTCAAATATAAACACCTCTAATTTCTTTCCACAGCATGCCTTGCTTGGACCCTCCCTTTTCCTCCAGTGGGTCCCTGGAGCCAGCCTCTGTTGTCCTTTCATTTCAGTATTTCACATGTACCTTCTTGCTTGTTCTCATTATTCCATGAAACTTCCCTCATAGTTCTCCATAACCCTGTATCAGAAATACTCTTGTCTTGGAGGATGTGCTGTACCTCTCTGTATGACCAGTAATCTATTAGTCTGCTCAATTTTTCCTCTTTGCCTGAATTTTTCTGGTTTTGTGCAGTATTCTTAAGGGCTTTGGGAGAAGGGCTGCCACTGCTCTGCTCGTACAGTGCTTGGCAGAGTAGACTAAGATGCTAAGGTATTATAATAAGAATAAACTAAGAATAAACTATTATAAGAATAAATGGAGAATTATAAGAGTAAACTAAGATTTTCAGATAATGTCAACCTGCTGTGCTCAGGAGGAGTAGAAAGGACAGTGGGAAATGTCTTTGCAGCCCTCTTGGAGCAGAGGAGAGATCATCCGAGACTTTGGAAGCTGGAATGTGTCAAAAGAAAGTAACTTGTTGCACAACACTATGATAGTGAGCGTGCAACAGGGCCTTGGAAAAAGTGGGGACAGAGGACTATCAAGGTGGGATTTGACCAGTCCTCTGTCCTTTTCTTTCACAGGGTTGTTCATCTGGAATGAGACCTGTCACCTTGCATCATAAGAGGCAGTGTCAAAAAAGTATTAGATACAGTTCTTCAGAGTTATCTCAGTGTCGCTGGAAACCATCTGCAACCCTACAAACTGGTTAGACTGGTTTTAAAGCCTAGAATAACTCTGAGCAGTTTATGCAGATCTAAATGATGATGGCAGGGATGTCAAGTTAATCAGCAAAATCAGCTTCCAGAGGAGTCAAATGACTAGCTGAAGGCCAGCATATCTTACTGTCTTAGAGCTGCTGAATATTTGCGATGAACCTGGGGATTAGAGGTGATAAACATCATAAAGTGCAGCCTTAGAGGACATGCCCTGTTTTGCTGGTCACCCATGGCTAGATTTCTCTTCTTGCAAGATGATACAAATTTGGGAAAGTTCAGGGCTAATTACAGTTACTGGCTTCACTGATAGCTCTCCTTTATCCCTAGCCTTCCCTCCCAAAGGGAGTTTAAAGTAGATTACAGATGATGGTGCTGCCACGGGTGTAGCTCGACCCAGAGGTGCAGGAGGAGGCTCTGCACATCACGATGTGGGGGAAGTTTTGACAGAAGTTATCCAAACAGGCATTTCAAAGTTGCATTGACCAAGGGATTCTGGATTCCCAGGCAGATACTACTTTAAAGGTATTACCTGAATGATGGACACACAGCAAGCAGGGAGGGAGCTGTGCTCTCATCTTTGTGAGTAGAGAGGCTCAAGGATGGTTGCCATAGAGCAATGTCCTTTCTCCCGAGTTAGTATTTAGACAGTGATACCTTTTATTTTTTTTTTCCAAAAAATACTTCTATTTTTACATTTCTGCATTTTCCAGGAAGCTTTGGGAATAAGCTCTCCAGATACTTAAATACAGTGTTTAGCCCTTGCTCTACAGTTACTTCTGGCAGAGATGAGCTTGCTGTTCATGAGGCTTCTGATTACAGGATACTTATTTTTCATTTTTAATTCCTTGGTGTGTCTTTACTCAAATTACCTCCTTCCTTGCCAGTGGTGGAGGTTAGGTCCCACCACAAAGTAATTACTAGAACTGGAGATGTACATTCTTCTCCCTTTTTCCAGTCACCCAGTGTCTGCCCAGTGCCTGTGTACTCTGTGTGTGTGTGTGGTCTTAATAGCAAGGACACACAGCAGCACAGAGGCTGTAAACCCACTCTTATTTTTGTTACCTGCTTGCAGCTGAACTCTGTTGACATCTCAGCAGCTTGATGCACTCAGATGTGAAGGGCCTTTTGTCAGCCTTGCAGAATACTGGTGGCACAGCCACAGCACCGTGGCTGCCTCCCAGGACGTTGATGCAGCGTGCAGTTAATTCAAAGCTCTGTTTCTCTTTACTAGCCCTACAGTGTACGTACTTGCCCTCTGTTCTGATGTTGTATATTTGATAAATGATCTGTATGAAGGCAGTAGAAGGTGTTGAAAGAAAGATCAGCACTCTGTTTTCTTTTATGTATGTTTACCTTCAGATTCCAGCTGCTTGATTTAATGGACATGCCTCTCACAACTCCTGATGAGCTGTGGCACAGAACTGTGCCACATGCTTTTGAGATGCAGTGCAGCTGGTGCAGAGCTTTTCTCTTCTGCAAGAGAAAAGAACTTACATAACTAAACTCTAGCAGTTGGAATTGGAAGGTTTTAAAGGCAGAATTGCAACTGCCAAAAATGCATTTGATTATTTTACAATTTTAAGAGGGGTTGTTAATAGCCTTGTGGAGTTGTTTTAAAGGTTGAGTCTTTTTGAGTTCTTGACCCTCTGTCATATGTCAGACCTGGGAAAGTAAATCTCTTCTCAGCAAGTCAAACAGCGGCTGCTTCATGAATGGAAATGGGGAGCTAAACCTACCAAGCCAACCTTCTTCAGGTTCTTGGCAGTGCAAGACCAACCTTTCAGCTTTGTCCAGAAAAAAGTTTCATGACTTTCTTCTGATTAGTGAACTTGCAGTAAGTGGAGTTAGGGGACAATCATCACTGTGTGATGCCTGTTTCATTGCTGCCAGTTAAAACATGCATCCTATGCTATGACTTCCCAGAGGCTTTGGGGAGAAAATCAGCATGATCACCATGTCACTGGTGCTCCTGTGAAGTCACCAAAGCCTATATCCTTTTTTACACTTGTTAAATGAATCCTTGAGGGGAAAAAAATGAAGTTGATAATGGGAAAATACTTTGTTCTTAAAAGTATAATATCACCATTTAAGCTATTTGATGATTGCAAACAGTAGAAGTCTGGCTAAAGGCTATCTCTAGGAGGAATAAAACTGAGTCAGCAGGCATTAGTGTGTTGAGTACATGGCTCCCTGGCTGCTTTACCCAGTGGCTTGTTTGGTCTTGTTCTGCTATGCATTAGCAGCTTTCAGCAGTGTACAGTGATTAGTGCTCGGAGTCTTTCCTCGCTGCTCCTCTGTGTATCCTGGGGCTAGGATTAGGTTACAGCCCTGAAACAGCGTGGTTGTCTGCTTTGACTGAGAGCTGAATAGCAAGAGCAGAGTTTTGTTGATAGACTAAAATGTCTTCTGTGTTTGTTTCCCTTCTCTGGAGGAGGAATGACATTATTTTCATTTGTAGCCTTTCTGTCTCTGACCTAAACATGTGGTGTCCAATTTCCTTCCCTGGCAGGTGACCTGGAAAATGAGGAATGGTGTCTGGCTACAGAGTTTACTCCAGCATCAATAAAGACTGAGCCAGGGTTGTGTGAGACATCAGGCCTCGCTCCCTCCGTCAGTCTCACCGTCACGGCCACATCACTGGAGGGAGAACAACCTGAACTACAGACAGATGCCCTGGTACTTGCAGACTTCCTGTTTTCCTCTCTGCACAATTAGCTATAGGTTCTCCTAAGACTGCATAGCAGTGTATCCTCCTTGGTGCCAAAGCTTGGCAGTTCAGAGTGCACACTGCAGTCTGCTTTAATGGCTTTTAGTGTTTGCTGGTGTCCCCCTACTGCTGTAAGAGCGTGTGTTTCAAAACACATTGTCTGCATCTTCAGGTCTTAATGGTTGGATGCACAACTTTGTCTTCTATGCTAGCCCCAAAGCCTGGGGCTCTTGGATTTCTGAAAATATTTAAACAGTTTCTGATGAACCTTTTACACCTGAACTCACTAATCCATTTGCTCTGTCAAGTCTGTGACAAGCTAAGCGTCTTTAATAATAACTTGCTCTAGTGCTGCTGAGCCTTCCCCTAATGAGAACAAGACTCCTTGTTTGGATTGACTGGAGAGTTTCCCCGTTTGCCTGCAAAGTTACTTTTGCCAGATCTGTGAAGCTTTGACATTTCAGGCTGCTGCTGCTTCCACACCAGCCTGCCTCATGAGGAGCTTTGTAATGCCTTTCTGGCCACAGCTGGAGCAGCCAGTGGGCATTCTAAAGTGCTCATTTTGGCTGTGGTTGGGTTAAGGAGAATGAACTGCAGCAGCTGATGGCTCACCAGGGTCCCCAGTCAGTGGAGGAAGGAGCATGACTGTTCTCGGTCCCAAGGGTGCAATATCTGTCCAGGCCTGATGGAGCTGGTAAATGCTGAAAATAAATGTTTCCACTTGGACATGGATCAGAAATACGTGCAACAGAAATTATTTTATGAGAAACTGAAGAAAATTGAACACAAGTTTCCCGTAATCCTCTTCTAGTCTGAATGTGCTGTTCCCGGTACGCAGTCCTGCCGTAGCTTGGGATGCCGTGACTTGCAGAGGGAGCTCTGGGACTAGCTGGTGGCTCGTTGCTATTGCATGGATTATTTATATATGTTACTGAGAGAGATTTCAGCTGCAGTTAGCATGCTGATGTGCCAGAATGACTTCCTCGAGCCTGGGACTGTAGCACACAGACTCTGGGCAGCAGCTTGGCAGCCTGGTGCCCCACCCCTGTCAGTGGGGCAAACCAGGTGTCTTCCCAACTTCAGTCAGCTGTGACTTTTATTTTCCTGCTCCTCCACACTGTGAAATGAACTTGGGTCTGACAACTTGGTGCTCAGTGACTGGCACTGTGCTCTTGCTCCCAGATGACAATGGCCTTCAACAGGCTTTCCCCAACTCCCAGGGTTGTTTCTGTCCCTGCTCAAGCTGTGCAGTCCAGCAGATCCTAGCAGCAGCTCTGTTGCTAAGAGAAGTAATTTGAGTGGGTTGCCTGCTAGCTTTCAGTCTGAAATGTCATCTCTGAGGCGTAATCTTTTTATTTAGCTAAATATAGTAGTAAGAAAAGCCATAGTAGGAGTAGTCAGGGCAGTATTCTCTGTAGCCTGGTTTAGCAAACTCTGTAAAGAAGTTAAAGCTTTGCATGTAGCAGAGGAGGAGGAGAGGAAACCTCTCCATTTATGGAGAAGTAATCCTTGTGTCCTTCTATTAAGATTTTTAAGATGTGTACTTTGGGTTTTCATGCTGTTAATGTCTCTTTTCTAGATGAAACCACTGACCCAGAAAGTTCTTCCAGAGATTAAATTGGAACCCCATGAAGTGGATCAGTTCCTGAACCTCTCTTCTAAGGAAGGTCTGTTAAACACCTAACCAAAATGCAGGGGGAGTTGACCAGAATGCACAATAAATGTACTTTACCCTGATTAAGTATTTGGATTCCTCATTCACCATGTTAGTCTTCAGGCTGAAGCTGTTGTTTTCTAGGGATTCAACTCAGGCTCCTAAGAGCCAGACTCTCTCTGACCCATTTATGTGGGATTTTTTCCTTCTTTTTTTTTTTTTCCCTTGTTCATCACAAAGAAAATGATCCCTTTTTGTCTGCAGGGTATTAGTAATTGTAGTGAAGGGTTTGAATTCTTAAAGTACAGGATTATTTAGGATAGAAGAGAAATCAATTTGAGGAGACAGCTAAGGCATAGAAAACATGAAGAGTGTAAGTGGAAACTTTACTGTTAACCTCTAATACAAAAGCAAGGATGTGAGTTTATAGGAAAATAAAAGTTAGGTGAATCTGTTTGTAGCATATTAGTTTTAAGAACAACCGGGATCTCTTCGCCCTGAGCTATAAATAACGAAGGAGGAGCAATGATCCTTGCCCTGAAAGTTAAATGCAGTTTTGCAGGCCATAATCTGTTAAAGCCGAGAAAACTTTGAAAGAGCCAAATATTTGGCCTGAAATCTGAGCAGATAACTGCATTTCAGTTAGGAACACTTGATATTCTGTTAGTGGATTCATTTCTGTAGGTAAACAGTACTGCTCTAGGGAGAGAAGCAAGTGATGTAGCAGGTAGAGGCTATATCTCAACCCTGGGTGTAGATTTGATTGCTCAGTTTGGGGGATTAAGGGCCTTGCTGTTTTTCAAGTATATTTCTTCTTCTGGCAACTGCAAGAGTTAAGATGTGAGACAAAAAGAGTATTATAGCTTTTTTTGTTACTATTTTTCTTCCATCCTCCCTCACCACCCATTTGATCTTTTCAACTCAAATTTGCAAAGCATAACAGAAGTGGAAGGTGGCAAATTAGCCTTTATCTTCCTACTTCAAAATTTAGTTGCTGTAAATTTAGGTAAGAGAAAAAAATGGCTTAGTTATGGCTGGTTTGGACATCTGCTAAATTGTCCATGCAAGAACAGTAGGTGAGACATATCTGCAGAAGGTTCAGACCCGTTTGGTCATAAGCAGAACTTTGCTTGCCAACTCTAGCACAGGTTCTTTTGTGTAGAAGTGCAGTAGAATTTAGGACAGTGTGAGAGAGGTTCCTGTGGTGGCTGCCTATGCTGCTCCTGCTCCATTAGTACATTGAAGCCTTCACTATCACGAGGTTGTCAGTCGGGCCAAACCAAGTCCTTAGGAAGACTTTCTCTCTTCCCTTATCACATAACACCTTGGATGTGATCCCTTCCCATGAAAAATACTGGCAATTTGTTTAATCCACAGCAGAGTTAGAAAACACTGTTGTTTTTGGAGAGAAAGTGTGCTGGCTCAGAGCCCCTCTGTTAATGAGGTTTCTCAGGAACAGTGAACTTGTACTTTAGGTTATACTTAAACCTCAAATCATTTGAGGAAGAAGCTGAAGTGTAGGTAGAAATGACTGCAGCATATGCACGGAGCCCTGTTTTGTCTGTCGAACCTAAAGACAGCTGCTGCATTTCATTCCTCCTTTGGAGACCTGCATGCTCTGAACGTCTTCCAAGTTGCCACTTTTCCTTGACCCATTTTTTAGCAGACATTCCTAGTCTTGGAAACCGGGTGGTGGTGGTTGAGGCGGCTCTAGTGACAATTTAAATTAGCACCTCAAAACCTTGTGTTACATTACGTCTCTCTTGCCCTTTAGCAGTGGATCCCCTGCATTTGCCTCCGACCCCCCCCAGCAGCCATGGCAGTGACTCTGAAGGAGGGCAGAGCCCAGCCAGATCACTCCCTCCTTCAAGCCCAATCCAGCTACAAGCCACGGCTAAAGTTGCGTCACGCACAGCTTCAGTACTGTCCAATTCCCCTCTCCTGACGGCACCACATGTAAGTTGGGCTGGCTTTCTCCAGCATCTCCCTGCCTGTGTGTCTCTCTGGTTTTCTTTTTCTTTTTTTTTGTTTTTTTAATTACTGGTTTTGATGTGGATTTGCTAACTTTCTGCTGTACTTTAGATGAATTCATCTCTGGTCAAAACTGCAGATCCAGTAATTCTTGCTCACTGGTCTGCTCTGTTCCCACAGAGAACAGTATGTGCCTCTCCTCTAAGCTGACAGAGTTCAATAGTGTTATTAGGTTTATCCCATGATGGACTGTGTTTTGCCTTAGGATCCAGCCTTGCTGGGTTAACCTGTCTCTGGTAGATCTGCATCTGTCTTCTTGTCAAAAGCAAGGGGTGATCTTTAGGGAGGGATTTTCATTAGTGCTTCTCATTTGTCTCTTTCCTGTTTGAGCCAAGGAGAGTTTTACTGTTGGGCTCAGTGTGTACAGAGCTTGGCCAAGAAAAACTGTTTTGAGGGAATCCTGTCCCGAAGGTTTGGTCCCTGAGTGGAAGTTATCTAGAGGGTCTTCCACACATTCACAATGGCAAGAGGCTGTTCTTCAAGTAGGCACAGTCCTCTCTGAAGTGGGAGAGCTGCTGCTTCTCTTCCCTAACAACCTTTTTTCCTAGGACTCTGTGCACTTACTGTAACATATTATTTCATTTTTATCACCCTTGAAGAAACTACAGGGGACTGGCCCCCTCATCCTGACAGAGGAGGAGAAGAGGACGCTGATAGCGGAGGGTTACCCAATCCCTACCAAACTGCCCCTGACGAAAGCAGAGGAGAAAGTGCTAAAGAAAATCCGCAGGAAAATAAAAAACAAGGTAAATGTTAGTGAGCTTTGCTGGGTAATTCCTACTTGTCCCTCATCTTAGAAAATGCTGCAGAATTCTGCAGTAGTGGTGTGTGGTACTGTTGAATGCTGTAAGTTGTCCTTTAATAAAGTGCTTTTCTTTGTTCCTAACCACATCCATCAAATTGCCTGTCACTCTGACAGTGTGCCTCAGTCTAGGTATTTACCTGAACCCATTAACAATGGAGTATTTAGCAGGCAAGGTATCAAGTTGCTGTGGCTTGGCTCCATTTAAAAAACAGTACAATCCTGCCCTTATGGTAGGCAAAGACCTCTATTCTTTTCGTGGCGATGAAGGTTTTCTTTTCTGTTTCCTGTTTTAAAATATGACTTTGTATTTCAGTGCACTAGTCTTTTGATCACTGAATTCAATGACCTGTAAATGAATGGTTGATACCAAGGCTGTCAGATGCCCTACAAGTTTTTTTTTGTTTGGTTTTTTGGTTTCAACGTGGGGAAGAATGCAATTTTTTTTAGACTTGGCCAACTCACTTGTTCTAGAGGTTTTACCACATCTTTGAAGGTTACTATGTTCTGTTACTGATTTTGCAGATAGAGGTGTAAATTTGCGTGCACTGAATTGGAATTTGGTCTTGTAATGTATTTTTAAAATTTTTTTTGAAATTATCTTGTGCATTTTATGTACCACTTTCAAAGAATCAGAGCTATTTATATTGAAGGGGATCTCTGGAAGTCCTCTGGTTCAACTCCCGGCTTGGAAAGTGGGGTCATCTTAGAGTAAATTGCTCAGGGACTTGTCCTGTCACGTTTTTCTGCCTCAAAGGGTGATGAGCCCTCAGCATCTCTGGGCAATGTCTTCCCATATTAGGCCACTCTTGTGGTAAAAACAGATAAATAGAATCTCTAATGTGTAATTGGAATTTCCTTTGCTGCAACTTGTATTTGATGCCTCTTGCCATTTTGCTGTACACCTCTGAGATGAGTCTGATGTCGTCTTTGCTATGTGAGATAGTTGCTGAAGACAGCAATAGGATTCCCTCCTTAGGTTTCTCTTCTTCAATCTGAACAAACACAGCTTTCTTTGCCTTTCCTGAAATGTCACGTGCTCTGGCAGGCTTATTATAGCAGTGGTCTGCCTCTGGGCTCGCTTCTGTGCATCCAAAGTATTTGTTTCTGAGCCACAAACTGTAGGCTGTACTCAACTGTGGTCTTTCAGGCACTGAACAGAGAGGAAGAACCACTTCTCTTGACTTGCTACCTAAATCTCATTTATGGAGGCCCAGATTTGTTTGGCCACTGCTGCTCCAGGGGCTGGCACATTGCTGACTTATGTTTGACTTGCTCATCAGGACCCCAAGTCTTTGTCTGCAGAGCTGCTTTCTAACACATTCACAGACTTTTCCTCTCCTAAATGGAGGGCGCTGTCCTGGGATCATCTTTTAGTATTTCTCCTAGGATATTCTCTCTGGATGAGAATGAATCTGATTTATTTTTTAAGGTTAGCGGGGAATGATCTTTTTTATTACGACTGAGAGGAGCAGTCTTGCTTCAGAATGCGGAAACAGATCCAGTCAGTGCTTTGCTTGCCAGGAATAGAAATGAGAACACGGAGCCTTGCATCTAATAACATCGAGGCTTTTTATCAGTTTATTAATTCCTTTTTTATGCTTCTTTTCCCCCCATGCAAATATTTTTTGTTTTTCTTCCTTTTTCCTTAGATCTCTGCCCAGGAAAGTAGAAGAAAAAAGAAAGAATACATGGACAGTCTGGAAAAAAAGTAAGCCAGCCTCCTTCCTGTTTCAAGCGGGCCAATAGCACTAGTTGCAGGACTGGGAAGGGATCCAGCTGTGGATGCTGGGACGGTTCTGTGCACAGAGTGCCAGCTGCCATCTCGTGGCTGTGACTGAGAAAAGGCCCTGGTCCTGGCTGCTGCTTGTCCAGGGTCAGAACTGTGCCTGCCTGCAGCACATGCCTAACAGTGCCAGCAAACGCTTTACACCTTAAATAAGGCACGACCCAGCTGCTGTTGCAGCTATGTGGATAGGCATTGTCCAGGGAAAGGTGGATTCAGAATAAGAATATTCTGTCTTCTAGTGCAAATGAAAACAGAAATAGGAAGTGGGTGAGTCAGGACTGCCTGGGAAAAAAAGCAGGACTCAGGAAAATAGCATGTGACCCATCAGCTTCCCTTAGTGAGCAGTAGCCAAACCCCCAGTTAGTGATTTATATCCCAAATTATTCTTTCTTCCAAGAGACAAGTATTCTAGTATTACTCTTATGCAATTTACCAGATGGTTCTGTTAAAACCCTTGTACCATCTTTGGTGATATCCTTGATGTAATTCCCATTTTTTTCTTGTCTCTTTATAGCCATGTCTCACTTCCTTAGAGTTACTCTTATGAAATTCCACCCCATGCATACAGATATCAAAGCTATTTCCCTTTACCTTTTTTCTTCTTGGAGCTATTCTGAATGGTCATATTTGTCTTTTTGGGAGTCACATATTTTTACTTGGACCTCTTAGGTGCCGAGTTATATTACAATCTCCTTTAGTTTAGGGGATTTCCAGGGACAGTGTGGAAATGAGTACTGTCTTGGGACAATCTTGAGCACTGTCTGTAGTCTCCTGGATTATTAGCCCTCATAAACTTGAAATTTGAGGGTCTGATTTCAGAAGCATGGTATTCGCTGGATTTCTGGGTGCCTTTGCACAAAACACTTGCTAACAACATGAATATAAACCATTCTGTGACTTCTAAAGTATCTATCCTGTGGCCCAATGCACAGAGAAAGTCTGAGCAGGATCTTTGCTATGCTATTTCAAGGAGCAAAAAGTGGTTACAGCCCATCCTGAATGAGCTGCACCTAGTGGGATGTAGTTGAGCACTGCAGGGGCTCCACAGCTAGTAGTATCTTTTAAGATGTAGGCAAGATCATAGAGCTCTCTGTGAAAGCAAGTTTGGCTTGTTTTGCCATGGCTTTAATAAATGACTGATTTTTTTACAATCCTCTTTCATTGTGCTGTCTCCAGAGTTGAGACCTGTTCAAATGAAAACAGTGAGCTGCGTAAGAAGGTTGAAGTCCTGGAGAATACTAACAGGTAAGGTATGAAGGGAATCAAACAAAACCATAGCAATGTTATTACAGTGAAGCTGGAAAATCTGGAGGTTAAGAGATCAACTGAAATGTGAACAATAGCTGTATCTGATGGGGTTAATGCCAGAGAAAGATGAGGAGAGCCAGTTGTTGTGACTGCAGTGGGATGTAAAGCATGGGGGCTTTGATGTCATGTCTTAAACCGTCTCCCTAGCCTGTGGAGTGCTTGGGAACCTTTTAGCACTTCTTAGAGTTCTTTCACTGCCCAACAGAAGAGCTCTAAAGAACCTAGTTAGTGACTCAAAACAAACAAAAAACTGCAGTCCAACTCTCCCAATTCTCTTTATTTAGTGAAATTTTGCCAGGAGACCTTGACCTGGAACATGACACTTCCAGAAATTACAGTGCCAGAGCTCAAGAGTCTTTATTAGTTCCCTCTGCACTACTAGATGTCATTGCAATTATTTTGCACCCTTCTAACCATCTCACACCCCAGAATTTCCTTCATTTGGAGGGGAAAATCACCTTCTTGCTTCATTTCTGAAGAAGCGGGTGACTCAATGGTGGCTTTCTCAAAGGACACATGGCAGAAAATGTCAAATAGCTGATCTTTTAATTGGATGTTAGCTGAGAGTGCAGTGTCAGTCGTGGCTTATGCTGTGTGGCAAATTCCAATGAGTAGGCACTAGAAAAGCCCACTCTTAACACCTTCTAATTTAGAGGCATTTGTAGTAATGGTTGAATGTTACCACTGAAGGTGATGGTGACACTGAAGTGTGGGAGGAGGCTGGGTTTCGAAGATAAGACCCACAATCATGGAAAATGGCCCTAGAGCTTATCTGGCAGCCAATATATTGCTAATTGAGTGGCATGTGTTGTTTCTAATCTCTGGATCCAATCTCTACTTTCATGGAGCCAGACCCTGTAGCACTGTAACTTGTGGGAGAGCCTCTCCCACACACTGCTCATGCATAAAGACATCTGCTGCTTGTTTGAAGAGAGCCAAGCCATTTCTGTGCCTCTTGTATCGTCCTCCACAGTTTCACATACAAGAACCAGGAATTGTTCTGTAGGTGTGGAGTAGGGATGTCTCTCCCAGGATCTGTCCCAGAAAGTGCAGAAGCCAACTTCTCTAAGGAAAGGTGCAGCTGTAGATTATCCACTTGAGGACAGCATGTTGTCAAGCCTGGAGCTGTTCTCCCCATTTCAGATAAATTTGGCCAGCTGTTTTCCTCTCTGAGTTGCTGAGGAAGCACTTATGAGAACAGCTTGTTGGTATTGTCCATCCTTTTAGAAAGGACCTTTAGCATTCTCTCTCTTATTTGATTATCTCAATTCTTTCATGCTAAATGCTCTAAAAATATTTAGACAAGTGATATTATCTCCAGATCCTTCATAGTTTGGTCATGTGGGATGAGTTGCATTGTTTCCTGCCCTCTGCAATAGCATTGATATTGATCTGTAAGCTCTTGCAGAGCAGCAGATATTCTTCCCTCTGCACAGAAATTCTTGTAATCATGGCAATGCTGTAAAAGTGCCTGCTTTCATCAAGCCTCAATTTTGTAACATACCATATTAAGGGGTTTTTCATCTTAACCCCAAGAGCCACTTTTTTTATTTACTGTAAAATTGTGCAACTATCTCATTCAAAGAATGATTCCAGGCCCTTGTTTAATGTACATTATCCACATCTTACAATGAATTAAAAATGTCTCATTTCCTTACTGGTATTTGCACAGGGCCTTGACATGACATCCAGAGACCTTTCATATGTTTCAGAACTTGTCTTCACAGCATCCTACAGCTGGTACTTTCATCTTCTATGTATAGTCAGGAGTCAAAGTTCAGAGCAGTGGTGGTCAAAATTATGCAGTTTGTTGTGTCAGAAGCCCAAATTTATATGTTTAGGATGTTATTTCTCAAAGTACGTAGCACAGTTATGCACACATGTATCTTATTTAATATGCCCAAAACAGAGCACTAGCTGACTGTAGTTGTAACTTCAAGTGTTCATTGCAGTAAAAAATGAAGAAATTATTGAACATATTATCTAAAAGTAGATCTGCAAGCATTAGAGTTTTGAAATTACAATTTTGAAAAATTGTAATAGTGCAAGAAAGATAACAGGAAAATAAGAGCTATGATTACGTGTTAAAATGTTAATGCATTCAAGTATAGATAAAGTTGAATTTCTACCTTGTTGGAAAATTGGGCTATAGCCGCTTACCTAAAAGTTCATGAACACCTATGTGCTGTCAGTCAGTATCATGTTTGTATAGTCTGGCTGGTTTTGAGAGGAAATGAAGGGCAATTTCCAAAACATACAACTATTGAACAGCAGTTACCTTTCAGTATGTGTAATCTGTTTTTTAGAGCATGTTATTCTATATATAGAAAATATTTGCATAGATATATACCTAAGACTTCAGGGAAACCCTGTTTGTGTTTCAAAATCTGGCTCCAAACCATGGAAACACTAGAATTTTTTTCTGATAAAAAATGTTCCTTCATTACTCTTAGTAACATGAAAAAATTTAGATGATTCTTCTTTGAAAGCCAGCCTTAGCCTGAAATTCTGGATCTGAAAAGATGTAATGTGAAAGGTCAAAAAAATTGCATCCAGGAGCATCTCCCTTGGCATTCATGCATCTTAAAAAGACAAGGCAGGAGGCCGGGGATCAAGACGCAGGAGAGTTTTTAATTCTCATTACTGTGAGTGGGTGACTGCAGCATTTTTGCCAGATTTAGTATTAGAACACTAGCATATGTTACCTCTCCTAGTTTGTATGACTCAGTCCTTTAGAAGAAACCCATCCAAGTTCCTTCCTAGGCAGTTTTCTCAAAACTAAGGAAGCACATTATTACATGCATATCTGTTGTGTCTTGTAGCCACAAGCGAGCCGGAGTCTGATTGTTTTGAGTAGCATCTGAACATGCGGGCAGTGCCATCTTAGAAAACAAAGGGTGTGAGAAGAAGCTGGCACTGAGAATTGAACTGACTTGTCCCAGTTACCAAGAAGGCTTGGTCCACTCACATTTTTGCATCAGGACCAAAGGCTGCCAGTGATCCAAAGGGTTGAATACATTCTCTGACACCAGCGTTGTTTAGCGGCTCTTTGGGCTTAAAGACAGTATTGAAATATCTGGGGCTGTGTATAACGTGTTGAGAAGTACCTTTGCTTCTCACTTCTCTTGAGTCTGGATCATCATATACTGATGATCCCTTTTCTTGGAGAAATGATAGACATAGGATGAGGTTGAGAGTGACACACATGGACAATACATGCAAGTAGCTGCTAGAGTTGCTGCCGTGGAATAACACAAACCAGCTTTGTAGACCTGCACTATGACAGGCACCTTTAAAGGCAGTGGCTTTATAAATACAAGTGGGATGTTCTCCCATTTCTCATGCTCCTGCCCAAACTGTTGCAGCTCCCAGTCATCTAAAGATCAAGTTGCACATCACTCTGACCCACCAAGGGTTTATCAGCACCAAAGCTGCCAGACTTCACTGATTTGCTTGGCTGTTCCTATATTTAAGGCTGGTAAAGTCATTTTACCAAATCACGTTCAAAGAGTGAAGGATCTAGATTTAAGTTGCAATGAGATATCTTGTACTTAATTTTAGACCACCGTTATAATAGTTGACAAAACATGGCAGCCCTGGAGCAACTCCTTGTTTTCAAACCAGTAGGACATTGGTTTTCATGCTGAAACATCTTCCATGGAAAATTGCTGGATGTTTTCTTTGTAATTCAAATGAAACAAAACGGTGGATTCAAGTGGTCTTTCAGTGAAAATCTTACTTTGGGATTTGTCCTCTTTCCTACAAATAGGAATCTCTGTGTAGAGTTAGAAGACAGAATAATTTTTCTCTCTCCTTATCAGAATTAGATTTTGTTACTCACAAAGTAGGAACAATTCTCTGAAAACTTTTGATTAAAATAAAGTGTTTGATGTCCCCTAGAAAATGTCTTTTTTTTTTTCTTTGAATTGATGTTGGATTTTAAACATAAACATTGAATTGAGGAAGCCTCCCAGGTGGCTACGTCCTGGAGTGACAAATTTTCTCTCCTTAATCACAGTGTCACTGGAAGCAGAGGGGAAGCTTTGACTTGCTCTTATTTGGTAGTGAAAGGGTCTCTTCTGAAGATGAATATATGTGATTGTGCACAGGAAAATAAGACATCACAGGCAGAGTGAATTTGCTGGCAGTGTGTGGAAGGAAGAGCAGGAGTCTTCAGTCACTTTACAGCTTTCCTATGAGGTGCTTCCATTGGCAGAGAAAAGTGTGAAAACACGCTCACACCTCCCACGGAGGTGACCCTCTAATTGAATATCCCTGAGAAATGTGTCAGACAGTGAAAATAATCCCTGTGGGTGCAAACCCCCTTAGCATGCTGCCTTGGGTTTGCATTTTCTCCTGTTAGGACTTAGCCATAGGCAGTGTGTTCCACTAAAAGCATTTGTGACCTTTCTGCTTCTATTTAGAGGGACCATCATAGTTTATGATAAGTCCCTATTCTGCAGAGTAGAGACCTGCTCCTTTTCCCTCTCTTGGTCCAGATCATCCCTGCAGCTGTCCAGTAAAAAGCTCTTGCTTGGGAATCTTTTGACCTCAGACTCCAGTCTTCCACCATTCCAGATTCAAATAGAGAATAAAAGCACCAAGGAGTGCTCCATTTTGGCAGTGGCAGGATAACATGGTACCATCTCTGATCAGACTTGTTTCTTGCTCTTGCTTCAGTTCTTGCTCGTAGTTTGCAAATGCATCTGTATCCTGCCAGCTCCAAACACTGAGTTGAGAAGAAGACAGTAGCTCTGCTCAAACAGATAAATGACTTGGGGAAGAAAGGCATTTTATGTGAAGGTAGTTGGTAAATGAGGTGTGGGATGAATCTTCCTCTGTGTATAGGAGACCTCAGAATACCTGCCTAATTATACTTTCCAAAAGGAGACTGCTTTGGAATCAGCTCTCTGGGCCCACTCTGCCCAACAGGTTTTTTAAATTGAACACAAAAAGGCAGAGATGAGCAAAATGAGGAGAATTGCCTCTTCTCTGTTGATTTCCTCACCAGCCATTAGCTGTTTTCTCACTGACGCCTCCACAAAAAGTGGCAGGAATGATCAGCATTTCAAGGCTGCTGCTGCTGCCAGCCCCCGAGCTGAGGAGGAGGAGAGCTCCTTCCTCTTCATTCCTCAGAGCTGTTCTGTGTTGAGCCCAGTGGTTCAAGCCCAAAACGGGGGGAAGTTTTAGTCTTCTGTGATAGCACAGAAATTTCAGGGTTAAAAGGGCACTGCTGTATAGCATAGCTCGTGGCACATGGTTGGAATACTGCATGCATCATATTCTGTGCCAGAAAATGATGTATACTATGTACTCAAGTCTTTGTGAACCCCATGCCATGCAGCAGATGTGAGGGGGAGCTGGGGAGAGATGCAGAAAGGAGCAGGAAATTGGGATGGTCTCATTTACGTGAGGGACACTGTTTATATCTCTTAATTTGCCTGTGGTCTCTCTAATAGTGAGTAAAGGATTGAATTAGGTGTATTGCTTTCCTTTTTTAAAGAGTTGCAGGATAAGCCATGCTCTCAAGAGCATACAAGACATCCTTCCTTAATAAGTTGAAAAGGATCTGCTGGCCCAGATAAATCTGTGCTGTGAGAATGCCTTGTGCTCATTTCAGAATGTATTCCTGAAGTCCTTGAATTCATTAAGCCCTAATTAGCAATGAGCATTGATGATTAAAAAAAAAATCTATGATAATAGGCAGACCAGTGTATATTGAGCTGGGAAGGCACCTCTGGGTCTGTCCTACAATTAGCTTTTAGCCAGTTTGATCTTAAAATAATCCTTCTATTTTCTCTGACACCCTGACCTCGGCTCTTGCTTTAGCGTTTGACGTCACAGCTTCCAAAACTGTTGCCTGGAGTTCTGTTGGGGTATCCTCCACAAGAGATTGTGAGACTTACAGGAGAAGTGACAAAGTTGGAAACGGACAGCAAATTTAACAACTTGGTACAAAATTGTACTATGTTTGTGTCAAGGACAGGCATTTGGTTTGCTCCTTATCTGCTAAAACACTTCAGTGAAGACTTCTGTGAAAACCCTGTTATCAATCATACTTTGAGATAATTTCCCATTTAAAAGAGTGGTATTCTGACTGTAGTAATTGATGCTACAGCAGAAAAAAAGCCAGCCAGAAAGACAGAATATCCTGCTGTTCTAGGACTGTTGACTCCAGCCACAAGAGAATTGTCACTGTGGTTGGGACCTCTGAAAGACACAGTCAGAGTAGCCACTTGAAGCATCTGCAGTTTTTGTCGGCTCCTGGAGGATTTAGCAAATAGCGATAAAATGTTTTATTTAATAAATGAATTTGAGAAATGAAGTCTGTGCCCATGTTCGGTTTTAAGACCTTCTCTTTAAAAATGTTCCAGCATGTGGTCCAAACCACTGAATAGGTTTTTTGGAAAAAGGAGGTACCTCAATCACCAACTACAGCAGTTATAAACTCAATTCTGCACCTTTAAAAATAATGGCAAAACTCCTGCTGAATTCATGACGTATCAGGTTGTATATGCATCTAGTCACTTGTGTGTAGAGCAGTTTCTGTTGCTAATGTGCTCACTGGAGCCATTTCTTGTAGAAACACTGAAAACACAATTTTTATTTACAAGAGCTTTCTGAAAGTACTAAAGAAGTAATTGTTCAGGGACATCAGTTGAGGGAAAAACAAAAGATCTTTTTGAAAGTTCCAGCATTAATACGTGTAAAAACTTTGTAAAATTAAAACCATTCCTCGCTAGTAATTTCAAGGAGAGGACTTAAATTATCTCTACCTTGTCATAAATGCTGTATTACTGGCCAGGTGTGGAATTTGAAACAAAAAGCTGTTTAATCAAGAAGAGGGGCAGTGTGTGTGATTCTTGTCTGTTGTCTTTGCTTTCCAGAACACTTCTGCAGCAGCTGCAGAGACTCCAAGCCATGGTTGCTGGCAAAGTGTCTCGTTCATGTAAGGCAGCTAGCACACAGACAGGGACCTGTCTTATGGTGAGTGTCCCTAATACTGGGAATTGTAAGGGGATGAGAATCTCTTTCCATTGCTCAAAGGCACATCCCTTGCTCTGCAAAGCCTCTCAGTTGCAAATTTGCAGCTTGGGAAACTCCTTTTCATGATTTGACAATTAATTTTGAGGTAGGTGAGACTTGGGAAGGCACTAAATTCTGGAGGGGACTGGACCTGTGCTTTTGGTTGGGTGCTACAGTGATGAAGGAAGGAGCACTACTTCTCCAAGTGACCCACTTTATTATTTACTGCAGTATTGTATGTGAGAAATGGTGTCTAGGGTTGTAAAATGAAAATGAAGATGACTTTTGATGCTCAGTTCTTTTGTTACCAGTAAAAATAAACTTGCTCAACCAAATCAAAATATAACTGAGGCGGTAAATCTACCCCTGTCCTATTTCAGTAATAGTAGTCAAGATTAGAAAATGAGTAGAATGAAACATTTCCCTTTTCCCTACCTACACTCAGCCAGTGAGTTCCCTTTATATCTAAAGTGGTATAAATTGATGGAAAGTATTTACAAGGCCTAATCTGTTCTCCTAATCTGCTAGCCATGCTGTCACTTGGAAGCAAGACTGGGGCAAGCAGAAGTAACCTGTTGGGAAATTCCTGATAGTATCTCTAAAACACACATGGCAGCTTTGTCCGCTTTTCAGCTCTCTGAGTAAATAAGGCAGCTGGTCAGAATGGTGGCAGACATTGAAAACAAACTCCAGCTTTGAAATGTGCCCTTTAAAAACACTGAATTGCTATTGTATATGTGCCTTTGCTAAGAGACCCTGTATGTAGTGATGAAAATGGCCTCAAATGGTTTGTTTTGATAAAGTGTTAGTTCTGATGTGTGCACATGGGTCAAAACCTAGTGCACTCACCTCTTCTGCATCCTCCCTTTGCCAGATGGTGGTGCTGTGCTTTGCAGTAGTTTTTGGCAGCTTCTCTCAGAGCTATGGGCCATATCCTTCTGCTACGAAGATGGTGTTGCCCAGGCAGCATTCCTCACCAGAGTCCTACACAGATTCCATTGGTAAGTGACAGCTATTCCAGTCTTGCTCCTTGCTTGGTTTTACTTTGGCACTTGTTTTCCACCTCTATTCCTAACCCCTTTCTCAAGCACCTTTTGCTTTTCTGCTTCTTGACTGGCCATTTTTTTATATGTAACAAAGAAGGATATATACATATATATACAAAGAAATATAGCTTGGTAAACTATGCTGATGGCAGCAGACCTCATAAACATGGGCAAAGCCTTTTCCCCACTAGCTTGCTTGGTACTTCTGGAACTAAAGCCAGTGGTTTGTGAAAGGTAGTAGGGTTTCTACTCGGTAGGAAATGTTCATACTGTTAAAATGAACAACTGGTATCAGTTGGTGTTCCCTTGGCCAGTGTCAGCAAAGACTCCAAGGACTGAGTTGGAAAGTGTTAGTATTATATATCTATAATGAACCAGTATATTATCAGAGTGATTATTTAATTTTATTCTTGTTTTGTGAATAATTTAGAGCTTTTTGATCCCTACCTGGACCATTCCTGTGGTTTCTTTCTTCAGCTATCAAACTGCCAGTTAATCACTATGGAAAGAAAAGCCCTTTGCAGCTTTAGCTGTGCTCTGACAGTTTCCATTTCCTGAAATAACCAGGGCTGTTCTCTGACCTGCCTGTTTCTCATGTCTTTTTGCCTTCTCTCTTTGTATGTAGTGAGGTCAAGGAGTCTGCTAATTTATGAAGAGCCTCACCAGCTGGAGGAGTCGTCGAGCCCGATCTCCTTTGCAGATCGCAATGACAGGCAAACAGACACCTCCAAGTACGCAACGCTGTCCCTGGAAGCCGTGTCAGGGACACAGCAGGATGACATCATGCAGTTCACAATAGCCAACGAGACAAGGCTAGAGAAATCAGTGCTGCTGGGCCTGCAGCAGCACAGGTGAGTGCAGGGTGGGCTGCTTGTCATACCGGTGTTCTGTCATTGTGCCTGAAGGCCAGAAGTAAGACTAGTGGCTCAGCTGTGCTGGGCACCGTAAAACATGAACTAAGAGTTTGGTTTTTATCTGGAGATCCTATAGGCAAAGTCATCGTTACTCTGGAGAAGTGTTTGCCACATTGTTGTTGTAATGCAGCTACCGAACTCTCTACTTCTGCCAGAATCCTGAACCCCGTAAGCCTGTTAGTTCTGCCTACCCACTTCTTTGAGCACTTACTTATGCGTCTCCTAAAGGAATAAGCTTTTACCAGTTGTGTGGTAGTGTGAAGTTGTGACTCACTGGGCTTTCTATGAGGTTAGGGTGTGAAGAGCTGGAGCTTCTCGCAACAGTGATCCTACTAAAGCATTACCGTGGGAAGTTTCCGGGACTCAGTCTTAAGAGACTGACATGTAAATTTATCGGACTGCTTAAGTTCCTACACTGAGTTCCTTTTTTTTTAACTTAAATTTAAGGGTTTGGGGCCTCTGAAAAGAGAGATTCACTGATTTAAAGATGTATATGCAGTTTTCTTTCCACTGCACCTTTTCTTGTCCTGCCACTGTCCTGTTGGCCTGGGTCTCAGTCTCTGCTAACAAGCAGTAACAAGCCCACCAAACAGTGGAGAGAGGGATTTTGTTTGGCAGCATGCTATTATGAGGGCTAGGATCAGCCATATCACCCCAGGTATGTCTTCTGAGCACTTGTGTCAAAGTTATGCCTAGAGCCAAAGAGATGACTAATTCAATGTGTTACCAGATTCCAGCTGACAAGTACCTGGTGAATACTGAGTGTCTTTTTAGCATTAGCTAATTCAAGCAGGATATGCACTTTTAAAAATGACTGTTAATGTTAACCTTTGTTGTTTTGGTATTTTTCTTCCCTACAGAGTCAACTCCGAACTAGAAAGAAATGAAACACTGAAGATAATTGAAATAGATAGAAGAGTCAATGCCACCTCTTAAAAATAAAAAAGGCCTTTTTTTCTTGACTTCCCTCTTTCCCACATCTTTTCAACCAAAGTTCCCCTGACTTGTCATCCTCAGTGAACCAAAGTACAAAAGAGAGGGAGTTCAACTTCTGCATTGACTGGTGAGGCTGTGACTACAGATGGGATCTCTTGTCTTTGTAACTCCCTTCCTCACTTTGCACACAGTCCCTGTCTTTGCTTTTATTCCTTTCCTGTCTAACACTGCAAGGGCAGGATTGAATTATGATGGCAGATGATGCCAGCAGTGTGCCAGTGACTGGTGGGTGTGTGTGCCACATGCACACAGCCTGGTCTGAGCACAAAGGCATTCTGTAGAAGAGTGAAATATGCAAAACCAACAGGAGCACGTGGGTGATAGTTTTCTTGGGAGAAGGTAGCTGAGGGAGAGAGAGGAGGTGCAGCATGATGGTGCTCCAAATCTAATCACAGCTCTGTGCCTGCTGGTCTACAGCACTTGAGCCTTTTGTGGGGATTGAGAAGCATGTGTTTAGCCTGCTTCTGAAGGGACAAGAAAGGGCCCTGAGACTGCTGAGCTCAGAACACAGGCAGGAGAGGGGTGGGCAATGATGGTGCTGAATTGTCCTCCCCAAGCTCTTTCTCTTCTCCTTTATCATTTAGTGGGGTAGGTTTCTCTGTGTGCTGAAAGCAGTTCTGGTAGGCTTCCCTGCTTCCACCCTTGAGAAATTAAGCAAAAATCAGTCACTGTCTTGTCACACTTTGTGTGGGAGAACTACACTAGTTTAACTAAATCTGTTTAGAAAGCAGATTTTGTTAAATTTATGCAATGTTTTAGATGGATGCCCTTTAGTTTGCTTAAGGCTAATCTATTTAACTTGTATCAGTTCCTTCCCAACAAACTGAATCAATGTAAGGCTTAAACCATAAGTGCCTCCTGAGAGGACGATATGGATTTAATTTATTGGCCTCTAGATGCATTGATGGAATTTCTTATGTAGACCCAGTCTCAGATTTTCTTGTGTTTTCCTTTCCTTGCCATCTTCCTGTTACTGTTGTAAATAGTATTTATTAGCTTTGCAAAATCTTGCTCAGGCAGTTGCAGTGAAGAGAACTGAGCTTCCCTTAACCCTGCAGGTGATCTGAGCAAACTCTAAAACCTAACACACAAATATTACTGAATACCCATTCCCTCCCCTTAAACTTGAATTGTTCTAAAATAAAGCCATGTATCTTATTTTCCTCTGTGGAAAGATACATTATGACATCCTCTTACCTCCTTTTCCAGAGATGTGATCTTAAACCAACTGCTTTGTTGAAAAGACAGGAGTATAGGTAGCCCCAGCTAGGCACAGTTCAGGCCTGGAGGTGGTAGATACTGTATTAGCTGTATGGCAAGGCAGCCTCTGAGCTGAGGACTTGATTATGTAAGCAGGAGACCTGTGAATAGAGGGATGAGATGAGCACGTAGGGAGGTGAAGTGACTGGCCCAAGTTCAGTGGAAAAGGCAAGAGCAGTATTCAGGTCTGATCCTGGTCCAGTAGTCTTCTCCCTGCTTTGTTTCTTCCTTGTCCTGTGTCATTGTTGTCTTTTAAGTGTCCTCTCAGTACCCTGGTCATGCCTTTGCTGGAGCTGTGCTTCTTGCAATTTGTCCTTGCAGTGGCATAATTGAACTTACCCCAGGATTTGAGCAGGGTTTTATCTGGTTCCTACAGAAGGGCACTCAGGCTCCATTGAGATGGATTTAATGTGAAAATCCTAATTCAACAGGCTAGCGTAGCTACTTTACAGTTTACCAGAAGAAGTCAATTAAAAAAAAAGAATTTGAAGCTCTTTTGTCTTTTATTTTTTTCCTAATGATAAATAAGGGAAAAACTAACCTAGCCTTACAAGTAATTTTTTACTATGTACAGTAGATATTTCCTGCAAGTATTCTGTTTTGTAAAATACTGGATTTGTATTTTAATACTGCAGCTATCACACCAGCTCCTTTTGTGTTCTTCGTTCTCCTTAGACTTTCTTCCCTATTTGCCATCCTCGGGCCTGACTCAAAACTCAGAGAAATGAATGGAAAGTATTTGGCGAATTACAGGGGACTGTGGATCAGTTCCCATTGTGCCATTTTAAGAAGGTGTTTCACATTAGTGACAGTGAAACATGTGCCTGACTCCATGAGCTAGTAATGAGTTTTGGTGTACAGACGTGCTTTCTATGTAATGCCCTATTCTTCTATGCAAGTGCCTTTTTATTATTTTACCTGAGGTGGCAGCGAGAGGGGAAGTGCTGTTGTAGTCTATGTTGCAGCTGTTCCCTTCTTGGCATGGGTCAATCACTGCCCTAAAGTCTGTCTCCCTTCACAGTGATCCTCCTGGGTCCTCTGAATCATTCCAATATCTATCAACAACTTTTGTATGATTCTGGTTTTTTTCTTTTTGAATGGTTTAAGGCCTCACATAAACAGTGACCACTGGTGGGTGCCACGAGGGATGGCTGCATTGCTCAGCCACTTGAGGTCAGCAAAGTGACGGGAGAAAGCTGGGATTGACCCTTCCATTACCTTATGGCTGGTCAGCCATAAGTGCAAGGTCATAGTTTAGGAAATTCCTTAGATGGTCTTTTTTTTTCCAGAGCACCAATGGTTTGCCACCTCTGAGGGCAACTGAGTGGTTAAGTATTCTACAGAAGAGGTTCCAAGCTGAGAAGTGGAACACCACTTACTAGGCTTGCAGTTTGTACTGTGCATATAAGCAGGAGGCCTCTCTGCCTGAACTCATGCCCATGACCAGTTAAATGGCTCACCAACCAGTGCAGATACAGCTGACTTCAATGTCTTAAAACCAAAATGGAATTATTTCTCAATACTCACAGGACAGATGATTTTGCACAACCAAAACAGCCCCTCCTCTTCGAAACGTACTGCACTTGCTACTGTTAAAACTTTGCCCTATTTCTTTGCTTAATTTGGGAATGTCAGTTCAAATCTGGTTGGGAGATAGTCATGTTTTCATCCAGAGCATTTTAAATGGCCGCAGTCTGGGTCAGGCCTCAGTACTAATTCATCCAAGCCAGTACTGCCGTTCCGATTTTCTTGCAACTGTTTGATAATCTATTTCTATAATCTTAATTTGTGTAATCCTTCAAGTTATTTTTAGGTACTCTTTTGGGGAATCTCTTGACCTAGCACACACATTGCTTGGGGATTTATTGTATTACATGTTACTTCTTATAATAAGGAAAACCTTTACTTTACTTGGGTATGTTTGTGATCGTTTTTCTTCTTCAGGGGCCTTAATAGAACAGGTTTCTCTGCTAGATACTGGGGGCCAAGGAATCCCCTGTCATCACCTCCTCACAGGCTGTTGAGCAGCAAGGACTTCACTATCTCCAGAGGTAGTTTGTGCCCGTGTTATGTACCTAGCAGGGGGATGGGGAAGGCAGGACAGTGCCAATTGCACTGCCAGCCTCAGCAGCCCAGGGGTGACCCCAGTGTGAATATTGATGCACTGCACACCATGTGCAGAGGCAGCTTATGTGCTCTGTGTTAAGGGCATAAGAAAGGAGTACTTAGTTGTATTCAGGGAGGATGCCAGTGTAAGTGCTTTTAATTAGCTTAGCTCTATTACTTGAGGTCTTAGTCTTCTGCCAGTGTGCTTTTTCCCATGATCAGTGACTTGGTGCTGTAGAATAATGTGTGTGTATGGATGTGGTAAGCAAAGGCCTTACATGCTACTTGATTTCCATTTCCAGTAGAGGACTTGAGTGATACTTGCAGTCCTCAGCTGTAACATTATGGTGTTTGTCAGCACAGTTTTATACACACTAGTAAACTTACCTTTTGGCCTGTAGCTTTAAAGCATGTCTAGTTCTGTCAGGTCTTTGCTTCTAGGGAGATAAGCTATGAATGAAAGTAGGGCATTATTTTATATAAATATATATATATATATATATTTAAAAACTATCAAGCACAGGGCATGTGCTGTTTCTAACCTTGTTACTAGTGTGTAGATAATGTTGGGTTTTCTCCCCTGGGCTGTTTATAGTTCTTTGCTGCATTTCTTTCATTTCATCTGTACCATTCAATATTTTTCAGCAGCACAGACTAATGGATTAGACTGAGGTTCTTAGGCCAGATCCCACCTGATACAACGCAGCACACTTCTCACATACTGCTCTTGGGGGTGCAGGTCTGATTTATACTGACAGGGGACCTCTTCCATATCTCTCTGTATAACGGTGTATCTTGATGTATTCTTGATTTTTCTAACGTGGACTAAAAATTAATCTAAAACCTTTTTTTTCCTACTGAAGAAACCAACCCACCTCTCTGCTCCCATCCCCCCAAACTATGAGTGGTAAATTCTGTCTAGACACATTTAAAATGTAGGTCAAGTAAAAGAAGGATACTAATTGCTACGTTGGGAGGGATTTCCACTGAGTATTTGGGCTCTAGATTCTAACTAGTGCCAAGAGGCCATTGTACAAAACCCACGCAGTTGAGAACAGAGGAATACGGAGTATTTTTATACTCTTGGTGACTAAAATATTTCTTTCTCGAGTCACTAATTAAAAAGGGAACATTTTGTATTCTGAAGGTGAAATGATAGGTCAGAACTTCATAGCTACAAAAGTTATACTAGCCTATATAAGTAGTGTAGTGCTGTGATGCATTGCTGGTTTGCACTATAGAGTGTTAAGGATTAATAACTTTGGGGGTTGCAAAGATGAATGAATTGATTTACATGTTAAGTAAGGTCTTTACAAATAAGATGTAAGGATTCAATCAATACTGTAGCTTTCTCATGGCCAATAAAATGACATTGGGCATTCAGAGATATGTTGAGGGTGTGATCCCAGTTAGTAGTACCACATTGCTTGGATGATCAGCATCCACTGGAGATGCTCTCCAGTGTCGAGAGGGAAATTGCAATTTGTTTTTGTCCTTTTATGTCAGGCCTTTTTCTGCTTTTCCAAGGTGTATATATATATATATATATGAGTTTAATTGCTGTGTAGAAGAGAGTGCATCTTGCAGAAACCTCTAATTTGTGATGCTGAAATGGAGTCTGGATATTCTTTATTAGCAGTAGTCTCTTGTGTACCCTAAAACTGATCTCCATACTCTTTCTCCAAGAGCTTCAACTGAACAGCTGAGAACTGAGCATGGGAAAGCTGGATTTGTAGACCTGTCTTACAGAAAGTGTGAAATAAAGGACAAGTGAAGGGACCTGACATCACAGGGAAACCCAGTTCTTGATTCCATAAATCAGCAATGATAGCCTCTGTCACTAGTTCCCCGCTAGGTTTAGCTTTACTCCTGTTCCCCTTGCTCTTTAATATTACTCAGTCCTGTTTATGCATATCTGACCTTTATGTTATATGCCACTTTCCCCTCCAAACAGCAAGTAAAAATCTTTTCGAACTTTAGCAGTCCATAATGAAGGGAGTGGAAGAGGGAGAGGGGGAAGCAGAGGCAGGTAATCATTTTCTTTTAACAGAACTCAGCTCATATCTGACTTTGCCATACCAGATTTTAATTCAGTGGTGCTGATGTAACAGCATCTTGCTTTCTTCACTTGTACAGTCAGCAAGAATGAGTGTGAGCATGTGTGTATCTGTGCAGTTGTGAATAATTAAAAGAAATCAACAACACAGGGTTGTTTCCTTAATGTAATAAGTGTCACTAAATAAAGGCATCTACCTGAACACACAGGGCGCATTCGGCTTGGTGCAACAGGAAATCCAGGCCTTCCTCTCTGAAACCTGTTCAACATTCCACATCACTGAGCACTCATAAAACTGTTGTGTGAATTGCTGTCTGAAGACTGTGCTGTGATTAATTGTCGACTGAATGTTGTTGCACTGTGTCATTTTGTGTGTATGCCTAGACTGTCTGGCCTTTCTGTAGGACAGCTCTGGCTTGGTTCAAAAAAAAAGATTATTTTAGGCTTTATTGTATATTCTGGTATCATTTTTGTTCTGCAGAATTACAGCTTTGAATCTTTTTTTTTTTTTAAGTGATGTAAGTTAGCCTTAAAAGGTGGCCCCTGGGAGCCGATTGCTCAAGGAACACAGTTTCTGAGCTGGTCTTGTGGGAGAGGATCCCCCCTTCTGTGGGAGTGCTACTGCCCTGACAGCCCCATGGGCACATTGAGGGGAAGCAGTTTGCTCTCAGAGGGCCATGCTGTGACACAAATACATCACAGTTTTTCTAAGATTTGCTAGGCCTTCCAAGGGTACATTACCTGGTGTTACTCTCATGAAGAGAAATACATATCCAGGGCCAAATCCATTGCCTTGGGCCATGCAAAACAGCACCTTGTGATTGAGTCACTCTGCTGTGACACACCTAAGGCACTTAAGTTGATCTTTTCCCTTTCTCTTTGTTCACGGGAATGCAGTATGGGTTTGTGCAAACATTTAAAACTATCTAAGATGACATGGACAGTGATACTAGTGCAAAAGCATGTCCTCCAAAACTCCTTGGTAAACTTCACTGGGGCCTCTTCTGACTGCAGATGTCTCTATTCTCTTGGCATGTCTATTTAACTGTGTCTGTGTGTACAGTGGCCTCTATTTTTGTACAAGTGCTGTCATCTGGATGCGATCCCACCTGATTGTTAACACTGCAAACATGTCCATTGGGTGGAAAGAAATTGCTGTTTTTCCTTTTTAAATCATCTGCCTGATTCTACGAGAGAACAGACTACCTGCTTTTGTAGCCTAAATATGTATGTAGCGAAGTATGTTATGCTTTTCATTTCTTGCAAATAAATATTTTCTGTAGAAAAAGCAAGTACAACTTGTTTGATTTCCTCCTGATTGTTGGAAAAGATCTGGGCCCTTGGCTTTCCCAGGTGTGGCGCTGCGTGCAATGTGTCTGTCTTCAACACAGCAGAACCCCAGTACTTTAGCAGGGTGCTAGAAAGAGAAGGTTAAAAGCAATGATGTGGTTTTTTTACTGAAGCTGGCTGCCCCTTCCCTTTTTGAGATTAGCAGAGAATTATGTCTGTCAATAATGGCTGGAAATTAGGTGAAGACTGGTGGCGTTTAATAATGATAATGGCACTTAAGTGCAACTATGCGATACAGCCCCATAAGTATTAAATTCTGTCTCCTTAAAAGTGGGATCCAGGAAGGCTGATGCTCAAGGGGGCACTTGCTTCAGCCCAGTGATACCAGTCTGCTAGGGCATGCTGGAGCTCGAGTCATATGGGCCAAATGGCCCTCTGGAAGGTAAGGCCTTTCCCTGCACTGGCTTGACACTGGATTTGCTTAAACTAAAGCGAACTCTTAAGAGAGCTCTTTCTGCTTTGGCTTTTAGGGATCGGGTCCTCCGCTGGCCTCGGGTCCTTCCCTTACCCTGACTCCCCCCTGAGATAGCTCAGGAGCTTTCTCTAGCAATTCAGAAGCTGTTCTGCCTGTGTGAGCAGTCAGCCTTAGGCCCAGCAGCCCAGAAACAGTATCCAGCCAGGGGACGGAGCTGAACCTTTACTACTTTGGGTA
The DNA here is from genome assembly GCF_001604755.1 of Lepidothrix coronata. Classification (NCBI taxonomy): domain Eukaryota; kingdom Metazoa; phylum Chordata; class Aves; order Passeriformes; family Pipridae; genus Lepidothrix; species Lepidothrix coronata. The sequence continues at coordinate 3,977,429 of NW_016690190.1, forward strand.
GACATGGAAAAAAACCCACCTAATTTCTTCCAGTTTGGGGACTCCGTGGCTTTGCTGGCCGCCCAGGGAACTTGATGAAAGATGGCCTAGTGCAGGTGTGAAAACTACCCTGTGCAGAGCTGGCATCACAAATGGTGTGGTAATTTGTTTTATACCAGTTTTCTTCTAGGAAAGAGACCTCGTATATGAGTACCGTGCATCCATACAGTAGCAAACAAGAATTTATTCTCTGCAGGAAACATTACTGATGGAAATAATAGTTCCAGCTTTACTGAAAGTGAAAATGGGAGCGTGAGAGATGGCTTTGATGCCTCCTTTTCAAGGCCTCTTAAAGAAGACTGCTTTAGAGGTTGGAGAAGGCAGCGTGCCATGAAAATTGGAACACTGTGGCCTGCAATAAATTTGTGGCCAATGCATATTTTCGGAAATGCCTTGGTTTGGGTCTAAAAAGGTCGAAGTAGCAAAAGAAATCGGTAGTGGAGAAAAAAAAAGCTCCTCCAAAGCTCTACCCTGGGTGCCTCTCGCTTTCTGAACAGGCAATTTCACTTGCCAGAACTATTGATCTAGGGTACTTGTTAGCAGCATCAAGCCATATATAGCATTTTTAGAGGAAAATCATTAGACTGTGACTGATTGGGAAAGTTACCCTCAGCTTAGTTTCAGCTGAGCTCAGTTCCTGCAAGCATACAAAACATGGACCAGTGATTAACGATTGGTTAAGAATCTCCTTGGATCTCAGTATTACCCTTAAATCATCACACAGCAGGTGATGCTGCAGGGAGTCTGTGATTAAAAAAGAAGCCCACATACAATGAAGAAATGCTGGGTGATGAGCTGTCAGCCTTGCTACCTATCAGCCTCTGGTACATGCTGTTCTTTGAAAAGCATGTTACTGCTTGAAGTCAAGGCTGAATTTTGATACTCCTTTCTCAGGCTGATTCCCATTGCAGGGCAGGTAATGCAGCTTGTGATGCCTCTCATGGCATGGTTGGGTGGTAAGTCTTCTCCCTTTGCTGTTAGCTATTGCTTGTACCTATTTTACAAGAAGCACAGACTTCACCCCTGTTGAAGGTATTTCATGAGAGAGTCATTCCTGGTGCTCTCTTTCCTGGTTTGTTTGCTTTAGAATTTTTTTAGAAACACGAACCTCATGCTTGTGGCATGCTGGTGAATTTGGCTTACCCTTCTCCATGCTTCAGATTCCGGGTCTGCAAAGCCAGTGGTAGCTTCCTCCTCTCTATAAAATACATTGAGATTAAGCAAAGCAAGATGATCCAAAGGAGCTAATGATTGGAAACAAAAGCATTTTTTGTTTTCTAATTATAATAATGCTAATGTGTCTTGTTTCCCTCCAGTTTGTACTTAAAAAAGTTGAAGTAGTTTTTTTGATTTCTCATTTTCTTGCTGTTGTCTCTTTGTGGGCTTCAAATGGTCTGCAGGAATGACTTCTTTGACTTTTTATTATTCCACTCACATAGAACTGTATCTACATGAGTTCTATGCATTGCTATAGAATTACTACTTTGTGTATCTCCAGTAAGGAGAAAATGACAAGTTCTGGCCCCTATCTTTGCTGTGATACTGCTGAGGGAAGATAAACACTGTAGAGTAAGTCCATGACTGTTGGGTTGTCTCACTTCCACTGTCCAAAGAAATGTTTACATTCTGGTTGTCCTTCTTTTTTAAACCTCTGTGGTGAAAACCTGGGTTTGATCCATGCTATCTGTGAAAGGGCAGCACCCAGGTGCTTCCAAGCAAGTGACACTTCATTTCACCTCTATGAACACCTTGACACCAGGTACCAGGGCATATTTCTGGCTATGGCAGCCTTCAGGCAGAAAGGGGAGCAGTGCTGAAAAATAGCTGAAAAATGGTGAAAATAAACAGAATGTACCAGAAAGCAGTAACTCGACAAAGAGCTAATTGTTGTTGCAGGGTGAAGCAGCTCTGCCCAACAGGGCGATCTGCTGAGCTGAGCTTGGTCCCTACATGTTGAGCCTCAGCATCCCTCAGTTACTCAATGGATAAGCAATGCTCTACTGGAACTTCAGATGCTGTGAATGTTTTTGTGGGGTTATCTATCAGCATTGGATCTGGAAAGGGAAGCTGGCTGCTTGTTCAGTCACATTTAAAAAGAGAATAAAAATTTGAGGGGATGCAAACACTTATGTACACATGTGTATAAGTATATTTTGTATGTTTTCCTGAAGGTTGAATGTTGAAGGTTTTCCTGAGGATGAATTTTGCATTATCTTAAGGAATATGGAACATTAAGAGTAGACTGACTTCTCACTGGGTAGCCTGGCACACTGAACAAGTAAGATTGCCCCACCCTTTTCTTCCCCAATGTCCTTTTTCATATTTTTCCACCTCTTTTCTATTAGGAAAAAGATTTTCAGTCCCTCCCACTCAGAATAAAACTTAGCGCAGTGCACACAGTCTGTGCACACTGGAGTGTTCAAAATGGGATTTAACAGGCATGTGAGTAATGGAATAAACCTCCTTCCCCTGGCTTTACTCCAAAAGGCTGAAATCCCTCCTTTCGCTGCATTTCCTCTTTCATTCCCACCGTCTGCCCTATTCTAGGTGGAATTCTAATCCGTGCTATTCAAAGCATGCAGTGTGGTGAGAAGTTTCCACCCAGGAAAAAGAGCTCCCCACCTGCTGAACCTTGTCAGCTCTCCCAGTTAAGCAGGGGAGTCACCGCAGAGCGATGTGAGGTGCTCCTCTTAACCTGACAATGCTTAAACAGATGAGAACTCGGACATGGGAATTCAGGTTTTTGCTAGCATGATGATCCAAGATACTGGCAAAACCTGCTAAAAATCTATTTTTGTGCTCATCCTTTCTCTCCTGATCCAGCGGTATGTCTGCAGCCATGTCTTGGAGCAAACGCGATGCTCTTCCAAAGCTTGTGCTGTTGCTGCCTTGCTCTAACCACAGGGATTGACAGCTATGCCACAGGTGTAATTGTGTAAGCAGGGCTTTCCTTCACGAGCCTCAGATTCTCTCATAATTGCTCATATTCAGAAAAAGGCATAGGAAGTCAGTTTAGCACTTCATGTTGCAAATGAGTCATGCAAATTGCAGCAGTCGGAGGAAAAACAGGTAACCTCGGAGCAGAGTGTAGATTTGGTCATGTGGGGAAAATGGTTATTGACAAGCAGGAGTCACAGGAGGCTTATGCTGGAGGAGGAGGCGGCTCAGTGGCTTGGAGAGGGGGTAGGAAATTCTAATTAGTTGTTAGGCTTCGCTCCAGGTGCTCTGTGGGAGGTGGAGCGATTAGCTGGGGCACAGGCCACAGAGTTGTTCTTATGTGGACCAGAGGCTAAGACAATAAAGCTGTGAGATGATAGGTAGTGTTCTGCTCTCTGACTGCAAAATTAATTTGCAGTTAAAGGTTTTTTTTACACATCATTGGCATCTTCTCATAGCAATGGTTTTCACCAAAGACAGAACCTTGAAGATACTACTGATGAGAGAGGGACTTACGGTGCTGCTACTCATCCTTGAAGCTTAATGTTGGGTTGGCTTTGAACTGGCCTTTGACAGTACCACCCCAAAATGGATTACTTCTGTACTGCAAAAGAGGCTTGTCACAATGTTCTTAAACTGAATGCTTTCAGAAGCAACACTGGCTGCTGATTTCCCTGAGAAGTTCAATTGGAGACTTTTCAAATGAGAACCCAGGTCTCTAGGGAAAAGGCAGTGGTTCCAGTAGAGCTCCATGCTGGTGTGTAAATCTCTCTGCACACAGAGAAATCCAGAGCAGGATCCAGACCTTCCTTTTGCAGTTCTGAATAAACTTTAGTTTTGCTTCTAATAAGTCAGGTATTACATTGCTTAATTATGTTTTAGTCTGTGTACTTTACTAGTAACTAAAAATACTCTGAAATTTGGAGGAGAAAATTTATATCCCTATTGGAAGAAGCACGTGTGCATGTAGGGAATGTATGCATTGATTATGCATATGGGTAGAATATGACTTTGAAGGTTGGTTCAACTTTTAAATACACAGTGTAGTAAAAAGATCCACTTTTCATGACCCTTCTCTACTGCCAGCAAGGGACAGAAAGATGTCAGTTGGCTGGCATGGTGAGCCTGTCAGTGCTGAAGCTGAGGTGAAAGATGTGTACACAGTATGTGCTACAGGTGGAGAAGCCAAATCTTTCCATGGGGTTAGAGAAGGAGCAAGGATCAGATGTTAAGAACCTATTGACTGTCATACACCAGGTTGATGCTCAAGATTTTGGAACATTTGCACGCTGGTGCTTATGGTGCCTATGTTGTTAATCATGGCAATGGTTGTGTTGTGGCACAAGAATAACAAAGAAGGGGCAAGGCTGCTCAGGGGAGTCATCTGTGGATCTGGTGAGATTCTAAAATCTGCTCCCGTGGCCTGTGTCCTCTCTGTAGAGTGCCCTTGTCCATGCTTCTCTTTTTTTTTTCCTTATGTCTTTCTATTTTGAACCACATTACCTTGGAGAACTTTTGGATACAGAAAACAGAGCCCTGGCTGAGCATAATTCCTGCTATAATTTCTGTATAGAAACAGACCTCGACCTTTTCTGTACTTTTTAATCTTACTGTCATTGTCAACTCACGTGCTTAAACAGCTCCATGCCAACACCTACCTCTAAAGCCTTCCTTAGTGACACGCACTGAAGAAAAGGGAGAAGCAGGGAACAAGGTGGGAGGACAATTAATTTCACGGAGGGGCACCGTGATGCTTGTGTCAGAAGAAACCTCTCTGAAGCTGGGTGCTTTGATTCTGAGCATACCGAATCCAGATCGCCTAGGGAGAAAAATGAGAAGCAATCGCTAGACAAACAAGCTCGGGGTGTAAGAAGGCGAGGGCGTCTCTGGGTGCTCCGGGGCACCGGGACTCGCTCTCAAACATGTTTTTAATGTGACGCCGGGAGGGAGTCGGGTGCAGGTGTGTGTCGTGACAGGGCGTGGCAGCGGGGGCGCGGCGATTGGCTGGCGGGCGGCGGGGCGTGGCAGCGGGGCGTGGCCACCCGGGAGTTTCCCACAATGCCCCGCTGCAGTGCGGCCGCCGATGGATGCTGCGCGGTCGCGCTGCCATTTGCAGCCGCCGCGGCTCGCAGCGCGCCCCGCGGCCCCGGGAGCTGCGGTCCCCCGGCCACCGCCGCCCCCCAGCGCCTGCAGCCGCCGGCCGGCCCTCCCCTGCCCCCGCCTCCCCCTCCTCCTTCTCGGCCCCAGTGCCCCGACGCAATGAACCCCCCCGCTGCAGCCGGCGGAGAGGACACGGGGGCGACGGGTGGCGGCGGCTGCCGGGGGGCCGAGGGCGGCGGGGAGGCGGCGGGTGCCGCCGGGGTCCCGGAGGAGCCGGGGCTGTCCGCGGCGGAGGAGTCGCTGGAGGAGAAGCTGCGGAGCCTCACCTTCAGGAAGCAGGTGTCCTACAGGTGGGTGCCGGGCGGGCGGGCGCCTCTCGGGGGAACCTCTCGGGCACCGGGCGCCCGGGGGTGGGAAGGCGCGGGCGGGTCCGGCGGCGGTGCGGCCGGGCAGCGGCGTGAGGGCAGCACCCTGGAGCCGGAGGGGCTTTTTTTCTTCATCCCGAAGCCTAAAAGAACCCCCCCAGACCGGCGCTCCGTTAAGCCGGCAACCTGCGCAGAGCCCCGCTGCTGCCGTCAGGTTTGGGGTGCTTCTCCGGCGCGGCAGCGCCAGGGGAGATGGGGACGGTGTCGGTGTACGCGGGTGAACTTCAGAGTTACTCAGAGAGAGAGAGTCGGGGATCTTGCCCGGCTGCCGGGGGAATAGGTCTGTCTTCACGCTTTGCCCTTTCCGATAACAACACAGCCGCCCGTGCTCCCGGCGCCTCCAAACGCTCGCCAAAGGGATTCAAAAAACCTTTCTGGTGGCACCGCTGCTCCCGAGAGGGGTTTCTCTGTGGGATGTCTCACGGGGTGCAGGTCTCCCCTCCCTGCCCGCTCCCCACCCGTGCCGGCAGCAGTTGTATAAGCCCCAGTGGCTGATAAGACAAGGTGGGCTGCTGTGCCCGGCTCCCCCACGCGTGGCTGGGGCTGAGGGCCGAGAGCGGCAGCCACCGGGGTGCCACGGGACATGCAAAGCAGGGCGTTACTTTCATAACCGTGGTCTTGGGGTTTTATGGCTGTGTATTTATCTCCTATCTCTGATGTCAAATAAATGGGTTTCTCCCTTCTGTAAATACACCTGTGTGAAGGAGCTGTTGGTGAGGCTTGTCTGCTATTCTGTTACCAGCTAGGATCTGTTAATGGTCCACATCTGCTGAAACTGATTGCTGTCTGACAAGCTTCGTGCCAAAAAGTTTTCGAGTCTTACCTAATTCTAGCTGCAAAGCCTCCGTGGAGGCAGCACACCATCAGTAACTGGTATTCTAATGTGCTTAGGGACAAGCCCTCTCAGTTGGGAGGATAGCAAACACAGAGCTGCTACTTATTTTGTCTTTGCAAGAAGAGAGTGTCTCTAGCTCTCGGTAAATTAGCTGAAGAATCTCCCCTTACAGGGGGATACTTGATGTGCTGTCAGTTTACATCTGAGATAGCTTAGTAGCTGATCTGAGTCAAAGCTCTGCATGTGGCAGGGCTAAAAAACGATGTAATTAAACACTCTTCATAGCTGAAGTTTTATATAATACTTCATGTGCGCGGAGAGACTTTCCCCATGAGGGCTAATGGCCCCACTGGTGAGTGTGAAGTCTGGAATGATTCATACTGGACTCAATAAAGTGAACGGTGTGAAAACGAAAACTTGCTGGACACCTATAAAACATTCCATCAGTCAGTCATCTCTTGTACTTTTGCGCCTCTACCCTGACAGTTTTCTTAGCACACAACATTTAGGGGCAGGTAAGGGCAGAGTCTGTAGGTGAGCTGTTGAAGTCAAATAGCTGCTAATGAGACAGGTTTCCTAATGTGTCTGCTCATGGTTACAGAAATCTTGGAGGTGCTCTATTCAGGTTTTCATTTTCTTATTTCAGTATTTTGGCAACTTCTGCCTTTTTGGGGGAGGTGAAACAGGGGGGCACAGGGAGGAGATACTAAAATCTGCTTATAATGTTCTGCTCTCTCGATTGTCTAGAAGTGTGTTAAAGATATGGGTATTCTTGAAGTTTTCTGCATGGTCAATATTTTAAGGGTTTCATAATAAATGCTTGTAGGAGGAAAGGCAGGGTTTTTTTCTCTTCTTCCTCCCACCTCTCCTCTCCTCTACCTAGTGTTCAACAAGTCTTGAACCTTCAGATATGAAAGCCTTTTCTTAAGCATCTCTTTATGCATATTACTTGTTCTACTTGACTTGATGTGTGCAAGAAAGTGCATTTTCTTTGCGTCCTTGGATTTCCCCACCTTATCCTCTTCTGAAGCTGGTTTTCTACTGATAATGTGCACTCTTTCATTTATTCATAATGAGAACAATCTGGGTAGATAAAAGAGTAGAAAACTTCCACAAAGGACCTCCACTGAGCTCTCCACACCCTGCACCCCCCAGGCTCTTTAAATTACTACCATTTCTCTCAGTAAATTATGGTGCTGAAATACATTTGCAAATGTAAATGGCTATATTATATAGAGGAAAATCTATTTATATTGGCACTTGGACTCCCTTATCCACTGGTAGAATAGAACTTATCCAAGGCTTCCTACAGACTTTCAAACCGCTCATTTAGGATCCTCTATGCAGGTGCATTACATTGAAATGCACCTATTCAGCTGTATTTATCCATGCAGGAAAAAAACCCACAACAGTTGGAACTTGCTTAAAATAAGAAAGATTAATGAAAATGTAAAAAAATAAATCTGTTGGTGGAAGTTGAAAGAATGAAATAGGTGGCTGAAAAGGAGGTCAGGGTACTGTCAAAAGGGAAAAAAAGGAAGAACAACATTTGCTGTACCAATATTATGACATTATGACCTGAGACTAGCTTAAAGTACCATCTTCCCTCCTCCCTCCCTACCTCCCTTTTGTTTTGGTCTTGCTAAACAGCAAATTCTTTCATTATAATGCTAATCTAATTAGCTAGTTGTTGACATAGTTGTTGCATGCAAATAACGTGTTAGTTTCTCTAGAATTGTACCAAAACCAATGTTTTGTACTGATGTGGGCAGGATCTTCAAATGCAGAAGCTGCTGGATTAAATTTTGTGTAGTAAATACCAATGTAGGCATGTTTGTCCCCCAGTCAAACCATCAGGAGGAAAAACTTGCTTTAAACAACTCCGGTGTGCCTCACGCGGAGCTCGAAAGTCCCATGACCTTGCCATGTTCCCGGCCATTGCCACTTTGCACCTGACAATCCAAAAAGCTCCTTGTCCACACCAAAAGCTCTGCCAGAAGTGGATATCTGCTTGCTGCTTACTCTCTAGCCAATGTGCTGTCATCACGTATCCGCGCACAGTGGGGATGCGCCACTCCTCTGTGCTCGTGCGTGAGCTAATGGGTTTAAAGTGTGTCTGTTTGTGTGTGTGCGTGGACGTGCTGCCAACACACGTCCCTTAAGTGGATCCTAATTTGCAGACGGGGCGCCTGCCCGGCCTGATGTAATGGGGGGGCGCTGCCGCTGGAGCTCGGCCGGTGGGAACCGCTGGTGCAGAGGGAGGGAAGGGGAAATCTGCAATCAGAAGCCTCAATCCCTTGAAGAGGGGTATCTTGCAGAGCTGGTCGCTGTGTAGACTGGATGAAAGCCAGAGAAATGATCTCCCTTTTCAGCCTCATGCTGTTAAATGAGGCCAGCTGACTTAAGACTGGGATGCTGACATCAGAATGCCAGCAGCTAAGCAGCAAGTTTAGGGCTAATTTTTGTTTTTACCCTGCAAATAGGGAATTAAGTATCTTAACAACATTTTGGCTTCTCTGCTTAAAATCTGAAATATGGGCTCACAAAGTGAAAAAAATTCTTTTTTTTTTTTTTTCATAAACTGATCGAACCAAAAATTCGGTTTCCCAGCCAGCTGTGAAAAGGTTGGCAAATGAAAAAAAAAGAAAGTGAATTAAATGTGTACGTCTGCCAGAGAGAAATGCTTTCTACAGTTTGGTTCTGGGAGTAGTATCAGCCTCCTACATTTCTAGACCCAGCAGATATTTACAAGACATTTGGACACAAAGCTATTATGTAAATTTTTCTTTCCTTGTAATTTTTATTGTTTTGTCACTGCAAATGCCTGTGAGAAACATCATGGTCTCCTTTAGATAAAGTACAGATTAAAGATGCTTTCCCAAAGAAATGCTTTATATAAAGAGAAATTCAGACTATGCCAAAGGGATGCTCAATAAGAATATTTCCACAATGAAAACTAAGGTAAGAGGAAATAAAGCTCTATCTTGCAGTTTTCCTGCCGGTATTTGCAGCTCTAAAAAACTCATCTGAAATGCAATCTTGTCATTTAATTCTTTAAGCCTAGAGAAACAGTAAAAGTAAAAAAAAAAAACCACAAAAATGTCCCCGAAAAACCACAAACAAACAAAAAACCATCCTAAAAAACCAAAACAACCAACATAACCTAAAAAGCAAACTAACTGAAGCCATCAATAAACCAAATGATTTTTAATTTCTTAATTAATTATTATTTAGAAATCCAGGGAATCTTGATTAGTGACATTGGAAGTAAAAATACAGTTGTAAGTTTTAATGGCCCTCTTGTGAGAGCTCAAGTGGTATTTGGCAAACACTTGTCACCAGAGGACAGTTTTTCTAGAGAAATGTGTTTTCATTTTGACCAAGTGGAGAAATCCTGACTGAGGCAGTGGGTGGCAGGCTTTAGAATTCTTGCTCGTACGTGACTCAGGAGTTTCCAAAAGTGGGACCACAGCGAATCATTTCAGAGAGCTGTGCTGCTAATGGGCTTGGCAGCTCAGTTATGGTGCTTTGTCTTTGGCTAAGGTGTCTTGCCCGAGCAAGAAACCATTCATTTCCCTTTTAGTACTGGGAGTGGCTGGAGGTGCTGGTTTTCATAGCTCGCTGTGTCCAGTTCCACTCAGAAATGTCACCATGTAAAATAGGTGGTTTGAGTTTCCTTGGATGCTATTTCTCTCTGACTTGCCAAATGAATCTGTTTGGGATGTGCCTTATGTGCTTTCCCAACCCTTCCTCTGCAAGCAGAAGCCAAGAATCAAGCTGGCCTTTCCTCCTGCAGCATCAGCAATAACTGCGTGTCTGCCATGGCAAAAAGTAACAGGAGTTATAATTAGAGTTGGTTTCATCACTGCATTTGAAGGGGAAAAAGTTATAGCAGAGAAGTTCTGGGAAATCCTTGATTACACAAGCCTTGTCACTGTTGATGAGCGTATAAGTACCTGAGACTACAGATGGGGCTTTAGACCAAAATAGAAATGTAAGGATAAGCAATATCCTCATTTTTTTTGCTTCATTTATTTACTGACATGATAGCGATCATAACACGCACATCTCTTCTCAGTAAATATTAAATAGATAGAGCATGGTAGAGGTGTCTCTATTACTAAGACTTAATTATTTTATGAAATATGACAGCATTTACTAGTGTACTGTGAAGTATTATGAATAATTAAAGCTGGATGGCATTTGTAAAAATGAAAACACCCAACACAAGCCTTTGATCTTTTGATTGTATTGATTTATTTTACTTAAGTTTCCTTGAATCTTAAGACATTCTAATTCTATAAATGAGTGAGATTGTTCTGCACATAAAGGATGGATGAATTTTTATCTTCTACCAAATGTCAAGAAAATAATTCTCGCTCTCTGGCCTAATCTCATAAGATCTGCTTACAACTGTCTTTAAGAGTTTCGGGTATGTACTGTACATCTTGTTACCACCCACTCTCATAACAGTAACTCAGTTAACTTTGTCACCCAAAGCTTTCATCACCATTTTGTCATTTTCTCCCAAAGCAGATCACTCATGTTTTTGGTACATGAAGGGGCCTTCATGAAGCTATTTGATTTATAAAGCTTTGAGGTGGAAATCCTGTGTGGAGGCAAAAGGCAGAAAAAAGCTATGATAGTCACAAAGAAGAACCATACCATGGGAAAACCAAGTTGACATTTGAAGTTCCCTCCTGATATTGAGATGTGGCTGCAAGTCTGGCCAATAATGTCTCTATGTCACGCAAAGTAAAGGGACTGTCTTTGAATTTAGAGCATGTCTGATGTTCTCCCTTCCATATCTGGGGTTAGCAGACTTCACAAAAGAGATATTGTGAATGGTAACTCTAAATAAAATTACTCATGAGCTGCAATGGAATTATGTACATACTCAGAAGGAGATAAGTGCATCAGTGATTTGAAAGGGGGAGCCTCTATGGGCACATAATAAAGCTGTTGTGTAGCACAGGCACAGACCTGTAGACTCAGATTGCCCTCTTACTGTTGCAGGTGGAAAATTTCACCGTGTAAAAAGTGCTGAATCAGGTGCCACATAACTTTGACGAAGTGGAAAACACTTCTGTTCTGGCTAGTCCTTTGGAATAAATGAGCAGGTAGTCAGTTCTTCTCTCCTGGGTCAGTCCTGGGGCTGATCAGATTATTTGCTTGAAGCCTCACCAGACTTTTGACAGGTCTATTTGTTTGTTTGGGTTTTTTTATTTGGCAGCTTGGCTGAGTTGTTGGGAAGGATATGTGTATATGCAACAGCCTTCTGTGCTCTTTCTTCTACTTCATTGGTACATCCACCAGAGCCTGGGCATGAGATACACACATGACAGTCAGAGAAAGGATTCCCCACATATTAAAAAAAAGAGGGAGAGGGAAAGAATAATAATAATAAAAAATCAGGCATGGGAGGCTTTTTTCTTTGTGTCTACTTCTTCTAGTTAAAGAACTGTCAATGAGGAACTTTGCCTTGGAATAAAATGGATGTGGAAAGCTGGAGCTCTTTTGTGTCTCGCTCTACAGAGTTCTTGTTTTGTTTTATTTAAAAACACTTTGTAAGTGGGAGTGATGCACAAACTCAGTTATACTGTTCACACACATGTCCTGGTGTTGGTTTGGGGTTTTTGTCTCCTCCTTGTGGTTTTTGAATGATTCTATGATTTGTTGCTCTTAGCAGAGAAAAGCAATGTGGGACTGGGTGTATTTGAAAAAAATGTGTAAGAGTAAATCTAGACATGCCCGGGTATGTTTGTGTCTACAGGGTCTGTAGGAGCCTCCATGTGGTTAGTGCTGGGTGTTTGATGGCTGTGTATGGGTTAGGTAATGCCACAGTGAGTAACTTCAGGGTGAAGGAAGGTATATGATGGGGTATGGGCAAGAAGGACTTCACTGTGCATTTGCAAGTTGCAACTGTGTGGGAAAATCATCAGTGTTTTCTCTTAAATAATTGCTGGACCTTGTGTGGGCTTAGAAAAGTGTAGCAGGGTGGGCTGTGTGTTCTGGAGCCTCGGTGCATGCTCTATATAAATGCCCAGTAACATAAGATGAAGGGATGTCATTATGTTGCTAATGCCAATGTATAGTGTGTGGGTTTTCAGCCTTTATTTAACTGTACTTTCCTCTGAGGTAATACATATTTATGTATATAAAATGTTAATGTGCTTGCTCATGGTGAAGGCCATAGGTCTTGATGCATGCAGTGCCAAGAGCTGAGACCCAGGTTTGCAGGCACATCTAAAGCCACCAGGCTTCTCTGGTTTCACTTCTCATTTTTGTCTATACTGGGCTTTTTATTTCTGTTTTCCTGCTTCTCTTGGTGTGGATGTGCCGGCCTGTGGGTGTAGCTGCTTCCCTGGTGCCCATGTTCTCAGCCCTGAATTCTCCTGTTGCCCTTTCTCTCGGGATGCTGAGCTCCTGGTGAGGCTGTTGCTGCTTCATGTACAGCCCACTTCATGCTGCCAGCAGGGAAGTTGATTGCCTCTCAGCCAGCTCATAAAAGGCTTTTTTTGCCTCCCTGGAAACTTGTCTTTTACATTTTGCCTGTAAATGAATTCAGGGAGGATTTTGTCAGTGAAGATTAAGATGTGTGCAGTCCTCACACCAGCATCACCTTGTCTAATGTGCTGGCAGAGACTGTCCAGTATGTACTTGAGTTGGTCTCTGAGGAAAACACTGGGCTTGGGATGACTGCAGATAGAGAGAAAAGTGGTTTTCTTACTTTAAATTTCATTAGAATTTTTTTTCTCCTACAAAAGACCACAGCCCCCCATCTTAGTCTGCAGAAGAGATGCACAAATGAAGCAGGAGGCTGTGTAGGGTAAAGGAAGAGGCTGTTTGTTTTTTTGACTCAAAAAAATCTGGTGTTCTGGTCAGAGCCTTACCTTAAACAACAAAATGTAGTGCTTGTCTATGATACTTTGTCTCAGCTTTTTCCATCTGTAAAGCTGTAATCCATGATAATACATAACGCAGGCAGTGTAGGACCTGAGTCTTTGTAGCTACACTTAGAGAAACAGAAGAAAAGAACATAAAGTGACTTATTTAGGAGTGCAGATGGAATCTGTGTGACAAACTGGGAACAGATCCTCAACTCTAGCACTAACAGCAAGACCTCCCATCCAGGCTAAGAGTATAGTGAAACAGAAAAGGATTGAAACTGCAACATGAAAGTTGCAGGAGAGGCAGAGGACAGCTGTGCATGAATATTGTAATTAGATCTTGCTTAGAATATAATACACCCAAATATACCTAAAGGGGGCCTACAGGAAAGCTGAAGAGGACCTTTTTACAAGGGCCTGTAGTGACAGGAATAATGTCTTTAAGCTGAAAGAGAGCAGGTTTATATTAGATATTAAGAAGAAATTCTATATCGTGAGCATGGTAAAGGCACTGGAACAGGCTGCCCAGAGAAACTGTGGATGCCCCCATCCCTGGCAGTGTTCAAGGCTAGGTTGGATGGGGCTCTGAGCAACCTGGAATGGTGGAAGGTATCTCTGCCCATGGGAGGGGTGTTGGATCTAGATGATCCTCAAGATCTTTTCCAAACCAAAGCATTCTTTGATTCTATGAACTTTTGCTTCTGACTTATTTCATTGAGCAAATGGGAGGGTTCGTTTTCAGGGAGCTTCAGTAGCCTGAGGCTGCCTTGACACCTCCATCTAACTTAGTGAAATGGCCCAGCATAAAGGTGGGGGAGAAGTTGAGGGGAAAGGGAAAAATGTATTACATGTTTCTGATGAATAAATGGGCATGAACTACTATGCTCTTTACAAAGGAAGCTGGTGCAGAGCTAAACCTGTCTGTACTGTAGGATTGAGCCTGATTTTTCTCCATTACTTTCTATACTGCATTTTTGAGAAAGCCTGGCCGTTTGAAATACTTGTGCTAGAAAAAAGCTTGGTAATAAGGTCCTGAACCTTTCACTTCTGGCTTCCCATTCAACTGCAGATCTGAATGGCACTGCCAGAATCCCTTTCCATTTAACAGCTGTTCAAAAGCTTAGTTAACTTTAAAACTTACAGTTCATAAAGGGAAACTGCTATTTTTATCATCTGCACCATCCACCCTTTTTTTTTTTTTGAGGGTTTATAGCATCAAATACCTAACATCAGCATTTGGACAGCACTCTCGGGCACATGGTGTGATTCTTGGGGTGCCCTATGCAGGGCTAGGAGTTGGACTCGATGATCCTGATGGGTGCCTTCTAACTCAGCATATTCTGTGATTCAAATTCTACCTAGAAAGTTTTCCAGCTCACCAACCCTAGAGATTACATAACATTAACACCATTGTTTTAGACAAATGGCCATGTACTCAGAGAGAAGAGAGGTGTCTAATGGTACTTGGGTTTGAGGAATACTAATTTAAGGTATCCTTGCTCCTCCTGTGTACTTCTGTGGCTAAACATGAGAGACGAGAAGATATAGGATGCTGTTCCCTCAGGCTGCCAATAAGGTCAATACATCAATACAATACCATCAGCAATGGGTTCACTTATTGGCACTGGGGAATGATGCTGCTGGCAGCCCTCTAACCTCAGCTATGCTATAGAGGCACTGCAGAGATAAATTATATTGATGCCTTTGGTTGACTGGCTGTATGTAAGAGCTCTTGGTGGAGAGATGTGGGCTCTTTTCCAATTCCAGGGACTTGGAGGAAGGTGTTTAGTGATCAGAGGTGTGGGTAGTGGGAATGTGGTGGGTGAGTACCTTGTTTTGCTTTGTAATATCCTTTTCAGATGTATTCAAAATTATCTAGTCCTCCCTCGCTGTTACTAAGGAATATGTGTTTAATATGTGCATCCACAGTATGCCTGATTAAGGCTATATGATACACAAGTGTTTGGGGATATGATCTGATGCTTTTTACAGAAGGAGAAAAAGAAATTATCATATTTAATATAGACATAATTATTAGAAGCACTATGCTTATGTAGTACTTCAATATTTGTAACTTTGCCAGCTTCAAAATATTTCAGAATTGTAAAGTTTGTTTCAATATTTCTAATTTCTTTCAAATGCTCACAAGTTATGCTTGTCATAAAAACAAACAGCAAAGTCCCTAATAGTCGGATTATATTTCTTCTAAATTGTATGACTCATCAGGAAGCTTGACCCACTGGGAAACCTTTTCCAAGTGGGGCAGGGATTAAGCTTCAATTGCACAGATTGATCAAAGATGATGAGTCGAACATCTTAGAATCCCTCTGTGCTCTGAAACTGCTCCCTGACGCTGGGTAATATGCAGGAGAGGGGACTGCCTGTGATGCTCTGAGAGGTGCCATGGGGTTTCTGGGCACCATAGGAGAGGGTGAGGAAGCAAAATAGCTTTAAAGCCTGTTAGCATTAAAAGATGATGAGAAAATACCTTCCTGTCATCACTTTATTTCATTAGGTTGCTAATGAGTTTCCTCTAGGGATGGTAATGGGGTAGTTCTGATGCTTTTATCCAATTAGTGAATGATCCCAGGAGTATATCCTTTTGTTGTGAAAACACATCGAGTTTCATTCTGCCTGGAGCATTGAATCCTGCAGGTACTCTCAAGGCAATGAAATGCCATGTGTAGGTGCACACTAGGCCAGGTCCTTCATTATTAATTGCTGATGTTAGCCTGATTTATGGTTTTGAGATGATGCCCTAGAGGGCAGTGGACTCTCCTGTGAAAGTAAGTGAAATGCCAAAGACGTGAATAAAGTTCCATTACGAGTTTTGAGGTTACTTGCAAGTTCAGACACTGAGAGAATTCACATTTTAAAAGCCCCCATGTAGATAGGAAACAAAAGATGAGTGCCTTTGATAGTATTGCCTTAAGGGATATCTAGTACCAATGTCTTGCCAGCTGCTTCTGCTCGTAGGAACCTTTGCTTCTGGCACTGTAGTCACCTCCACGTTTCAGCTTGATTTAAAATGACATTGAAGAAGGAATTAGCAACAGTACTGATGCAGCTGACATGTTTGGTTGTGGGTGGCCTTCCACTGGTGAAAACAACTTGAGCTATTCTTTATTTTCCATTTTTGGTCTCTGCAGGTAGCCAACAGTTGCAACTCTCACCTTTCTTGCAGGGCAGTATATTTGGCTTTGGAGCAGGTAGTTCTGTCCCTGCCCTGCCCAGTGTTTACCATGATAGAATTTCTGACTTTCTTTATTTTTTAGTTACTCTCTGTCCCTTTTAGTTCTGTAATTTGCCTTTCTTGGCCTACCTTCACCAAGATACCCATGCTCTGTGTGGGACTGTGCAGTGCATGGTACAATGAATGAAGAACACAGAAGTATATGAACCCTGGGCTTCACATTCTACAAGGTTAAATTTAATTTACTGAGGTTGGTCAAACAGGTTTTTTCCTGCCTTCAAGGTTAGTGTGAGCTTTATAGTCCAACAGTCAATCTCTGATTCTTTGCTATTGAGATGCTCATGATAAGCTGCTTCCTTTCCCCTTCAGAGTTGCAATATAGGAAATTTTTGAGCCCTGCAGTGGTAGACTGTTGCAGAGGCTGCAAAGTGATTATGTGCATGTTTTAAGTGTAACTGGACATAAAGATCGAGAATGTCCTTCTCAGTACAGTGCAAACCTATGGCAAAAAGGAAGAGGCACAAGTTGCCTTCTCCAGCTTTTTTTTTTTTTTTGGTCCAGCTTTTTTGGGTATTAAAGGAATGCCGAGAGGTGTCTGACAAGCCCCACTGATGCACAACAAACAGTGCTGGAGTGGGCTCACAGTGGCTTGGGTACAAGGTAGTGTTGTGATGTTGTGAGGACTCTTTTGGCTTTGGGAATCTTGATTCAGCCCAAATGGCAAACAGCAAAACAGTGTTTTTCATTTCCTTGAGTCTGATATGGGCCATATCATCATTTGATAAATGTGCTGTGTTCCACAGTGAACAGCAAAATTACTGAGTGTCAGGTTATTTGGTCTCTGTCTTGGCAGCATTTTGTTTCTCTTTTTTCAGCAGATACTAAAAGGATGAGTAATGCTGGCTGTGATGCTGGGGCAGTTACAAGCTGGACTGAGACTAATGTATCATTGAAAATGCCCCCTCACAGAGTTTATATGTGGTGTTTAGAAACTGCTAACCTGATGGCCTTCAGTCTAGTGACCTAGAGGTGGCAGTTCTTTCCCTCCCAAAATACCTTTACCTATCAAACCTTAATCCATTTGACAGAGAGTAAAACTACAGCCTTTAGCAGGGATGGCTGTTGGCAGACTGGCCTGGAAGGCTTTGGTGCTCTCCAAAGGGAGGGCTGGCAAGAGCTCAGATTTTCTGCTTTCCAGAGGACATACTGCATGTCTTTCCCTCTGGGAATAGCCTTGGCTCTCCCAGTGCACAACAAGCTACTGTCCAGACCCGTTTTGGGAATGTGATGGACATCAACAACATAAGCCAAGCATTATGTATGTTCATCCAAGCCCATAGGCAATCTCAAGCCAGAAACACTCAAAGAAATGCTGTCCATGTCAGGATGGACCTGAAGAGGTTGTGTGTGAGCTTCCGCCTTAGTGAATGTGTTTTAGAAAAGCCTCACGTGTGATGATTTTTTATTTTTTTTTTTTTGTGAAAGACAGAAACCTGAACCATCTCTGATGGCTGCAACCAGAAGAGATGTTTAGTATGACACACAAATAATTTTATTTCCTCACATGTAGTCATCTACAGTCACCTATTCAAGAGGAAGGGATGTATTCTTTCCAATTTTCACCTCATGTCTGGCGAGAGACCAGATAGAAGGGAATTTAAAAGAAAAACCTCCTCTAATCCCTTGGTTGGGCAATATGGTATTTTTCCCTAATCCCTGAATTGCTCTCTACGCTCTTCTCCCCTTACCCCACCTCCATATTGCAGAAAATAAAGCAATGAAATGTAATTCTGCCATGAACTTTGATTGGTTGAGGCTGTTTTCACAGTCCTGTCCATGCAATAGCTGCTTAAATTTCCAATTCCCCTTTTTTTTTCTGAAGAAAGGCTTTGAGTTTGGTGGTTATATCAGTATCTGGTCCAGATGAAGAGTAAGTCACAGCTGCCCCCAGTGTGGGGGCTCCTCTCTTTTCACAGCTCCTGTGGGAAGAGAAGATAAGATGACTAATTTGGGGAGAGAGATGGAAGGAAGAGGGGAGCTGACCTATGGTGAAAGTGCTGGATTCGTTCCTCCTCATTTCCTAATCACTAAGGGCTGTTGTCTGTTCAGGAAAACTTGCAGTACAGGCAGTGCCAGGGAGAGCTTCCATCACAGACTGATTATGCCTCTCTCCTGACTTAGCAGAAAAAAGGTAATTCACTTTATTTTCAGTCTTTGGCCTTTATCCTGAGTTTACTCATGTCTTTTCCTTCCCAAAAGTCAGAGATCATCCTCTTTCACTTGTGAAGTGCCAAGATACCAGATGGCCTTGCCTTTCTGCCACCAATGATCTTATTTTACTATCCTTTGCAGCTGTACATCTTACCAAATGAAAGCCGAACCTGACTTTCTCCTGAAGGATGCAGATGTGGGCTCGCAGTTGGGTCTGGGAGCTCTGGCATGTGTCTGCTTCTCCCACCTGCTTGTGCTGGGAACTGTAGGTCATAAAAAGAAGTTTTTGATCATTTCAGCTCCAATCAGACTTCTGGACCCTTGAGGTGAACAAAGATAGGCATTTCTGGTGGGTCACCAGCAATTATAATATGAGATGAGGACAGGAAGGAACAGTGGAAAGTTGTGCTTAAGGTGCACTAGGTAATGCTTTATAACAATAATTTTTCCAAGATTGAAGTAAGCCACGAGGGATCTGAAGTACAGAGAGAATGAAAAGGAGGAGGGAATAAGCTGGAATGGCAGAACCACTGCTCAGTTTCTCCCAATTCAATTCTGTTGCTGATGAAGAGAAAGATATGAATTCCTCTCCTGTAGAAGCAGCTTGCTATCTCAAGTCAGCTCTCCTGCCCACTCCCACCCACAACATAAGGATCATGTCCAGAAAACACAGGGTTCTCCCGGGTCTTGCTGTGGCTGAGCAGTGTCTGGACAGTGGTCCTTGCTTCCTGTGTGATGGCCCCTTCCCCAGCTGTCTGTACTCGAACATACAGTGGGAGCTTTTTGTTTCTGATTCAGTTGCTTTGCAAACGGTGTCACAATTTGTCAGGTGCTGAGCGTGATATTTGCTTGATGGAAATGTTGGCCCTATTGTGAATCAATCTTAACAGCTTCTCGCAGCAAGGTTGTAAGACAATGAGACAAATTTACTACACAGGCAGACAAAGCAGCTTCTATTATGTGTGAAAACACAAATAATAGGAGGATAAATTAAAAACAGTGGGAATATCTTTGTGTCAGGCAGTTGCAGGCACAACAGTGAGTGTCAGCATCTGACTGGAGTGCCAGAAGTGTTGGGAACAGGGAGGTGTGCCTGGAGGGCTTGTGCCTGATGTGGCTGAGCTGTGGGTGCATGCAAAAAAACAAGGAAGATTTCAAAGACATTCTGTGAAGGGTCTGCTCAAAGAGTGGCAACGGGAAAACACATGATTTTTTCCTTAAAATAAAGTGACCTTTCGCTCATTCTAAAATAACAGAAAATTGGGCGTGAGGTAATACTTGTGAAAGTACCCCAATATATGAATTTGCTTGTAATTCCAGTCTTCTGTAGTGGAGAAGGGTAGCTGAATAATTCCCTGTGGAACCTTTTTTTTTTTTTTTTTTAAATTTTGGCATAATATTTTCCAACTGAAATCTTCTGGGGAAGATGCTGATTTGTTTTCAAAAAAATAGATAAGCGACATATTCATATAGTCATCCTTATAACTAAAATATAGATAGTTGATATTATAGTTCCTTAGAATTTCCTAATGCTGAGTTATTTTTTTCACTTTGATTCAGAAGAGAAAAGTTATTTTGCTTTGATTTGGAATACAAGAATTTCCCAAAGAATGGAAGTGCTGTGTTCTGGCAAACCAAAGTTATTTGATAGTATTTGTGAAACTATCTTGGTTGCGATTCATTTTTTATGATAGAAATGTGTTGCAATAACCACATCTAGTGTTAGTCAGCCCTGTGATACTTAGCCTCTTCTGAATGACCAGAGTCTGAATGAACGTGGAAGATGAATTGTCCTCTGACTGTTAGCAGGAGCTTCTTGATGTCATGATTTAAGTATATTATCAGAGAAGTATGGGGTAGTGGATGGATATCCATATTTTTATACCTAAACAGAGAATGAAAGTGATGTTTGATGTTAGGGCTGAAAAGGCTTCTGCCCTCAGGAAGCATTTACCTGTTTTTTTTAGCCATTTCTGCTGTTCCTTTCTGACCATGGAGCAGTTGGATCAGCATTTACCCTCTCCCAGATGGGTGGATCTCGGCAGGGTGGTGGTCTCTCCCACCATGCTCTGGTTGCTGAGCACCACAGTGTGCTCAGGTCAACAGGGTGAGAATTTGTAGAAGTCAAATTTCTGTGAGATTTGGCTCTCTGGAGTGAGTTGCTCCCATCCAACTAATCTGGGCAGTGTAGAAGGAGGGAACTATCATATTTGGAATGGCTGTGTGTGGAGGGCAGTCTTCTGTTCAAGGCTGAAGAGTGTTGGGAACTACAGCCCAAAAAGGAATATAAATAATAGGCAAATTACAAGGCAGTGTTTGTTATAGTAAGTTATGTCTGGCAATGGATTGCTGAATTGTCAGTCATAGAACAGTGTCTGCTTGTACTGGTTTTGCTGTTCCCGACATATGTCTCCCACAGGATTTGAGAACTTTCTTGGGAAGAGAGCATATGAGTGTGCAGTTCTTGCCATTAAGACTAATGCATTTTCTTCTAATGGGTCTGCTGTGATGAATCAGTCCCCACGTGAACTCCTCGATGGTTGATGTGACTCCTTACTGGCTCTGGAAAGATTGTGAATACCGGTATGTGTGAAGAAGTCAGTATGAGGAGAGGAGAAACTATTCTTGATGGACAATTTCAGGCTGGGGAGGCTACCTTCCCTGGATGTCCTCAACAGGCATTAGCACATGAGGGAGTCTTCTCCACAGGACCATTTTGCCAACATAATTCAGGCTCTGGCTCCTAATTGCCCTCTGGAAGAGCCCATCTCAACTGCAGGCGGTGGGTGGAAAGCAGTCTTACAAACCTAAAATTAGTTTTAATGTGGACCTCTCCTACAAATAAGATGAATAGATGTATGTGCTTGATAGTGTTTGCGAAATGTTTCTAAAGGGAAAAAAACAAGAAAATTTTTCTTGTAAAAAGCATTTTCAGAAGGAGTTTTTCTGTTTCTTTTTATTATTTTTTTTTTTTTGCAAGATATAAATTTGCTTTGAAGTGGAAGTGATGACTTCTTTTAGTGAATACTGGCAAGTATGTCAATTTTATAAAGTGCTGCAACATCTCTACAGACAAATAGAGATGTTGCCATTTTGCCTGTTGTGAACTGCATCTTGAAAGGGAACTGCTTTTCCATATGCAAGGGCAGCTGGGAGGCACTTGTTTTGTGATTCGATCTAGTGCAGGACATGAAAGTAAATCTCTTGCCCTCTCTACATATCTAGGGGGGTGCATTTGTCATGTTTTCCAGGAGCTACAATAAATTACCTGGGAAGTAAAATACATGGATTGCCCATGACTGTGCTGGTCTCTGAGGATTGTTCCTTAATGATTCAAAGCCAGACCTGGCTACTGAAAGGAACATGTATTAGAAGTGGGGAGGCAGGTTCCTCTGTGCAGATCCTAATGTTATTCCATGGGACAGCCCTCTTTTTTTGTGGGATTTGCTCTTAGCTTAACTCCTGCTCTTACCCTAATTCATTCACCTCAGCAGTGGCACAAGACAAACCTGTGGGGTTAGGGGAAGGAATGGGGTCAAATCCTCCTTATCGTGAATATGCGACACCTCCAGCTGTTGATGATGTTCTGAATGGTACCCCAGTGGCCAGTATTTGACCTCTTGTTCTTTTTCCCTTTTTTTCTTTCTTTATTTTATTGGGAACTTGAAAAAGTACAGATGAAATGAAAAAGGACTAGAGAAGGGTAATGTAAATCACTTCAGGCATTCAAGCGTGTTTGTGATTATTCTCCAGGAAGAGAGATGACAGACTGTGGCTATTTGGTTTATAAGTAGAAGAAAATATGATGAAAAAAGTGAGCTTGGAGGCTTTTTCTTTACTTGCCATACATGATTGTTTTGTGTGTATTTAATAGGGGCTTCACTGCTGCAGCAAATCATTGAAGGGAAATATTTAGTAGAATCCAAAGAGGGATTAGGCTTTTATAGGAAAATGAATTGCATTCGTAGCAAGTCTGACTACTCACAATGTCACTGAAGCTGCCAATGTTTTTTTGCTTCAGGCAGTGAGATCATGACCTGCAGGGGCTGGAAAGGGATTCTCTCTCTGCACTACAACTTTCTTCACTGGGTACACACGGCTGCCTGTGTTTGTCTGCCTTGCCCTAAAATACCAGGTATTGGTGGGATATTGAAAAGAGAGTTCTTGAACTCATGGGCCAGTGATTTGATCAGGCGTGACAGCCACTAAGGACCTAAACAAATAAAGAAGAAGCTAATTCTGTTCCCCTATCTAAAATTCTAATCTCGTTTGTGACATCATAATTGGTTGCCATAGGGACAATTATGGTGTCATAAAAAAAGGATTAATGATGAGTTTAAGTGAGGATTAAGCAGCTGGAACAGATGAACTTTTTAATAACTCCTGCCTCCTCTGAAAGCTAGTGTTTTGTGCATAAAAATATAGCTCCAAATAAAGAATGATGGGCTGGATGAAAATATGCAGTAAATATGCACTGAAGGAATAGTTGTGCATCCAAAAGGATATTGCTCTGAGCTGCTGGGGTCTGTCAGGATGCCGTGTGGTAAAGGAAATCTCATCCACGTAGAGAGCTATTAGAATGAACGACAGATTTCCTGTCTCATGTGGACTTTTTCAGGTGTGCAGCCACACAGTTTTTTCTTCTGTGGATCTTTTTTGTTGTGTTTTTAAGCATGAAAAGCTATGTGTACTTGTGGTTATTATTTCCCTGTAATTGGTTTAAAAAATAAATATTGCAAATATGATGGAAGCGAAATGTAAAAGATAAATCAATTTTGATGCAACTTAGCTGTTTCCTTTGTGAGGGTGCTTCAAATTTTAGTAACTTATGTGTTTGGAATTGGTTGTGTCAGGAAAATCGGGATTCCTGGAGCTAGAATACATCAGTACAGATTATCTGATGCTTTAGCTTTTGCCTATGCTGTAAAGGCTAGGAGGGCTACTTAACAGAGAGCAAACTATATCAGACAGGATTGTTGTGCCCAAGCTGGTGGGATCTGAACTACTGTATTAAATAGTCAGTTCATACGAAATTTCCATGCTGTTGACTGTTCCATGCAATTTGTAAAGCAAAGTTTTGAAAAATTCTGAAGCATTTCTGCAGCATTAATATCTGTGCTGGCTGCTTTGTCCTCTCAGGCACTCTTGCACGTTCCCTCGGAGCCAGGCAGGCTCTGCGTGGCTCAACAGTTCTTGCTGCCATTTACTGCTCTGACCCGACCCACTCCAGCAGGAATGTATTAGCAGAAGGGCCATCAACAAGAATCATTAATATATAACAGGGGATGGAAAAGTGTGAATAACTGTGGGTAGCACTGGGGATAGACTCCATGGCAAGAAACTACCTGAGGGTTTGTGTGTGGATGTCAGTGCTTTATTTTGTCTCTGGCTCTTGTGACATTTGCTTACCTCTTTTTGTCTCCCTCCTTCTCACTCTTCTTGATGCCTCTTTTATGAGCTGGAGAGGAACGTGTGTTTCTGCCTGCATGGGAGTGGAAACACAGGGTTCCTGAGTTTTTTTGAGGAGGAATGTGTCTTTCTGTCTGCATGGCAGTGGAAACATGGGGTTCCTGAGGGTTTTTGAGGATCCAGCTGTCTTGCTTATTGCCATGATGTTTGTCCTTGTTGTGACTTTTGAAGTGGCTGTTGAGTGTTGGAGCATAGCTGCCCTTGCACCCATTATTGAAGTGCATGGGAATTCTTACCAGACTGCCCTGGCTTGCAGACAGTGACTTGTATGGCAGGTATTCCTGTGATGCTCTGCTGGGGTGGCCTTCTGCCATGTGGTGCTGGTGGCAGCTCAGCTTGGGTCTGTGTGGCCTTGGCCCTGCTTTGGCCTCTGCACACTGAGCACAAGCCTTTCTCTGAAGCATTTTCAGGGAAGAATGACCAATTCTGTGGACTTCTAAAATTATTTTCAAATCATCACCATCATGGCTAGGCTTCGCGAATGAAGACTTGGGAAAGGCTCTATCCACATTTGTTACAAGCATGCTGGTGGCTAATAAGGCCAATACGAGATAGACATGTCTGATTGCAAAAGGCACAGCAGAAAGACTCCTTAGGTGGTAACTCCTTAGGTGGTAAATTATTTTCAAAACCCTATACAGGAATGCATTAATCTCTGCAGCATTGCGGGGATGGCAGGGGACAAGATGTTCTCTTACTCCAGGAGATGAAATTCAGGAGTAAAGGTTAAACTATAAATTTTCCAAGAGTTTACTAGAGGTGTAAATAGCCCTTTTGGGGTACCTGCTTGGGGACACATGAGCTTGGGGCACCTAAAAGTCAGAATTGCCCTGATTTTTAGCCAGGCTGAAGTTCTTAGCATTATGGAGGGTTTCCGTGGGTATAGTGCAAGTAGGTTTGGATGCTCTTTCACTGACTGCTGCCTTCCTAGTACAGTCTTTCAGTTTATCTTTTCTTTCCCAAAGTCCTTGACCTTCATTCCTCCTGGTGGAGGCAGCCCGAGATACAGCATTCCACCTCAATCTGCCCTTGTACCCCCAGGCAAAGGATTTTCTGGCCAAGGATCCAACCCTGCTGTTTTGCAATGCTTTGGGAAGAGCAGCTTATAAATGCCATGAGCAGTGCTCTGGCTAGTCCTACCCTCCAAGGTAGGCATATTGCAAAGTAGGAACACTGCTGCTCTGAGCTGGGCAGGCAGGTTGGGGAGTTCTGTGCTCCCAAGTCCCAGAGAAGTAAGTGGAGGGCAAAGTGGCATGACAAGCCCAGAGCAGGGCAGATGGCTTGTGCCAGCACAGACCGCTACAGCCTGGGCTTTCACGGGCAGCTAAATCCTGCTGCTGCTTCTTAGACCCGGGCGGTTCTCTTCTGAAATAGATGATCTAGTTGAGTCTCTTACATAATCCCAACAGGCTGCACCACATTGCTCCCTTGTGGGTTACGGCAAAGGCAAGGTGTACAGCTGGAAGCAAAAGTGTTCCAGTGAGAGCAGGAGGGGGACGGATGTGTGTTTTTCTGGTGATACAGGGTTTGCTCCTTGTTGCTTGGCAGATGTGCTATGCAGACTCTTGCTAATGTTGTGGGTTAAGGAGGCAGCATGTTGATATTCCTGAGATAAAGAGAGTTGATTGGTCTGGGATGTATCACTTTGTATACATTGTCTGCAACTGCTGTGAGTGTAAAGCACTGGACTGAGCCTATCTCAGCTGTGTCTGGGAGATGTGTGCCTGTTTGTGTCAATGACATGTGGTCAATGAGAGGGCACAAGTATGTGCCTCTGAGCTGGGCAGGAGAACATTATTCACAAGTGATCACATGCAGCTGACAAACTGGGGAGGCGTATGATAAATTGGACCTTTGACTACTTCATACTGGAGAAAATCTGAGCCTGGTTCTCCACTGAGTGCGTGCTTGCTGCTGGGGCTGGTGATGGAGGTGCCCCTTGTGACAGGAGAGCTTATGATCTGCCTCTCTGTTGGTGAGGAACAGGATAAGGCTGTTCCTTCTTTCATACAGGGCGTGAAGTACATCTGTAGGCTAGTACAACTGTTCTCAAAGTCACCTTGCCCGTGCAGAGTTTGGATGCTGCAGGGATGGGCACCAGCTGTACTCTCTGCCTCCAGGCAGAGGGTTTTCTGGAGACTTGGTCTTGGTCCTTGCCTGCCTGATCTGCAAAAGTGTCTGCTGAAAGTGCAGGTCTTGTGATCTTACGAGACGTTAAAGACAGACTGAACTCAAAAACATGTGGGTGCGGTGGGTTTGGGTGTTAACATCTGCCAAAGCTCAGAGGAAGTACATGAAGCAAGGGGAATTTTTCTGTCTGTTGATATCTAGGTAAGAGTCATGAGCAAGAATGCTTCGTTATATGCATTTATATGGGCATCTCGAGGTCCCTGCACCCTGCTGTCCAAAATGTAGCCATAAGCCAAGCTCGTTAGACCTTCTGTCATTTAAAACCCATTTCCATTCCCCTCCTCTCCCCCAGTCTTTTTTCTCTGTCCCAGGGCAATCAGAAGATTATTAAAAGCCCTTACTCAAACCTAGTAAACAACTTAAATTCTAGACTGTGTGTTTGTTTATTTTACTTTAGCTGGAACTGAAGTCTATTACCAATCATAAGTTCCCAAAAAGCCTTTGTGTAGGAGATATTAATTTGCTCCCAAGTGGGTAAAGACCCTGCTGTGATTTTATTGGTGATCTCTATATCAAGGTGAAGACTAGACTCTGAGGCTAACTTGGAGATCTTTGAAAGAAAGCTAAAGGCAAGCAACATCGCAAATTCCATTAATTTCTGTAAGATCTGTTTGTGGATCTATCCAGGATGTTGACGCTGTCCTTGCCATTTGAACTGGGGTCTTCCCATGGGTGAAATGGTAGCAGTTTATATCTGACCTAAATTTGGGCCACACGTTTTAGGGCTCTTTATGGATATTTTAGAAGTATTAAGTATTAACACAATCTAATGCAAGATAGTATAAATGAGATATTATTTCTGGATTTTTATTTCATTTCTGAAGAGGTGCTGTTCAGTCTTATGAGGTTTTTGATGAAGCTAAATGAGAAAAAGAAACCCCTCTAGCAAAATATCTCTTGAACAGAGCCCCCTTTTCATCTGAATCTGGGAACATGAAAGTGCAAATCTGTCTCTTGCTGAAAAATTTCATTTCTGTTCTAATTTGTAATAGGTCTCTGGGTGCTGAAACAATTTTCCTTTCTCTGCAGATTTATCTTGAGCATTTCTCAACGGTTTGGAACTGAGCGGATGTTTAAAGTACATTTTTCCCCTTTCTTTCCCCTTACATCTAACACAGCTAAGCAGGTTGCTGACCAAAACGAGCCATGGAGATCAAAGTGTTAAATGTGAGTCAGACTATCTTTTAGAGGAGCATTAGAGGATGAGTCAGCTTTGGTTTTAAAAAAAGCGTTTTAAAGATGATTGGAAAATTTGCTGAATGGAAATATTTCAGAAGAGTCTCTCAGTCTCTGAGAGAGAAGATGGGAGACTTATTTATCTCTATGAAGAAATGATAGCAAGTGTTAAAAGTAGTAATGATGAGATCATACTAAATTGAAGGTGCTTCTTTGGGAGTATTGTGCCCAATGTCCTCAGCTGGTCACTTGTAGCAGAGGCAGTAGTTATTCAAGATGAAGATCAAGGATGTAAACCTGGGTCAGTGAGTCCCTTGATTTACTAGGCACAGGGGCCAGGAACATGTGGGTGATGGGATGTCCCAGGAAGGAGAGAGACTGAACTGCTATTCGTCTGAGCTGGCCTAGCAGCCTTTGAACTGGACTTGAGTTGAGATGGTGGAGTATTGTTATTGCCCCCTGGCCAGTGAAACCCAGGTGAGCTGCAGAGGGTGGGATACTGTGACCACCTTCTGGGGAGGAGACTTCTTTTTGTGTGCACTGAAGCTCAGCCATTTTGGTAGGAGGTTAGCAGGTGTTAAGGGGAAGTGTGCATTTAGGGAATGGAAAGATTAAAGAATTGGCAGACATCTGTGAATGGTTTTTCCTCTCCAAGTTTGTTATACCTGCTTCCTGTATTTCATAGCATTACCTTTTTGGAAAAGGGATGATCAGCCCAGAGGTATAATCCTCAGTTGTAAAGCTGGAAAACACCAGCAGAGAAGAGTTGATGACGTGTGACACAAAATAGCAAATGAACCAGCTAAACAGCCATCCAAATTCCTAATAGAAAGAACATATTAATAAAAAGCACAAGAGTTGCCATTAGCATGGAATGGACTATTGCCGTGCACTGTAAATGAAGTAAATTTATTCCTGAATCCACTCTGAATTTAGGAGCTTTGCTTATAGCCAGACAAAATGTTTCTAAGAGGAACATAGCAGCTTCTTCCTACTCATGTATAAAGATGTACCAGCAAACTGTGGTAATGTATTATTATTATACTGCATTACAAAGGTAGATGTTATAATGTGCTTCGCCTGGCTGTGTAGCCTTTCATAAAGAGTAACAACAGTTGGAGCTTTTAGCAAAGTCACAGCGGTTATTATCTGTTTGAAGCAAAGGCAAGGGATTCTTTATTTACTACTCTAACTCTTGATGCTCATCCCTATATTTAAAGTAAAATTTCAGGAGGATCTGGAAATTGCATGGGTTTTGCTTGCTCTGTTTTTACTTGCTGTCCTGATGTTCAAACGTTGTCAGGTCCTCCATGGAAAAAAATAAGCCAAGGAAGTTGGGTTCTTTTTCCTTTTTATAAGTAACTACTCATATTTTCATCTAAATATGAAAAACAGGAAGGGAAGTGAAGCCTACTGATGACAGTGTTTCCAGTGACCTCTCAGGAACCACATCCTCCCCCCCATTCCCCATCTTTTTTTCACAAGACTACCCTGGGGCAGTCACAGGGCACTCCTCAAACCTCCCTGGGTCTACTGCTTTCCTGTCTTCATGCTGGGCAGCTCCTGCAGTTGACAAGAAAGACAGACGGTGTGTGCTGGGGCCTCAGGTGCGGGAGCCGGCAGAACTTCTCAGGAATGTGGGACCGGTGGAGAGACAAACATCCTTGGAATACACGAAGGTTGGAACGTTTTATATATGCTTGTGCATATATATCTATATTTATGTGGTCCAAGTTGTCATGTGCTTATATATCTATGTGGACCATCTACATGGTTCAAGTTGTTGCACTGTGTGTGTCAGCGTGTTCACATGTGTACTGTAGCAAGCTTATGAAAAACAAAGATGATCTTTAAGGTTAAAGGGCTCACTGTGTTGTTTTCTGTCATGGCAATTTGAGCGGAGAGCTAAAGAGGAATTTTCTCTGCAAATGTCACGAGAACTAAGTGGCTTTAGATATATGGTGTGGAACACTAGAAGTGCTGGGGTGTGACGGAGGACTTTGCAGACTCTGAAGAATGTTATGCTTTTAATAACTTCTTGTGAATTTATGCCTTGAAGTGCAAAAATTTTAGAGGGTTTTTGTGAAGGGTAAAGGGACTGAAATTTGACCTGCCCTGAGAATCAAGGTTGCTTAATGCTTCTGATCTCTGCAGTTCTCGTTCTGCCTGCAGTTAGGATGTGATGTTCTGGATGTGGCAGGCATTGTCTGCTGCCAACCCACTGGCAGCAGGCACAGAAGGGTGAGCCACCTTCAGCCTGCCAGTGCAGTTAAGCAACCTTTCCTCTATGCCAGCTCCTTTGGTTCCCTGAATGGATAGACTGAGCACTCATCTCTAATGGTTATTCCCCACTTGGCTTCCAATGGTGAGTGGATGGATTCCCAAGAGTTGGCTTTCCTGT
Source organism: Lepidothrix coronata (assembly GCF_001604755.1). Lineage (NCBI taxonomy): Eukaryota > Metazoa > Chordata > Aves > Passeriformes > Pipridae > Lepidothrix > Lepidothrix coronata. The sequence continues at coordinate 4,007,295 of NW_016690190.1, forward strand.
TATTGTCCTTCTTTTGTTGAAATTAACCTGTTTTTGAGAGCCCCAAAAGTAGTAGTTTCAGAACCCTTCAATCTTACTTGTAACTCTTGATGGTCAAGATGTATTTGCCTGTGAATGCACACAAATTGCAGGGATTTGGGAGACAGGGTGATGAGTTTGCAACAGCCACTGCACAGACTGTATTAAGTACAGAATAATTTGGGACAAGGGAACCCCAATTGTTAGTTTCCAGCATTTGTTAGTGAGCCATAATATTGGGTCTTCATAAATCTTACTTAGTTTATAAATTCATTGTCTTCTCTCACCTGCTCAGTTTAAAGATGCAGCCCTGTAGCAGGCACTGAACATTGCAAGGCCCCTCTGCAGTGTTTTCTCAGCTGTTGAGCCCTCATGCTGTGCAGTGGTTTTCTAACCTATCAGCTCTCTAGTTTCCCACTTCTCTTATTCTACCTCTTAGACTTCTTTCAACAGGCCTTTATCCAAGTATTTTCCTGTCTCTGTCTCAGCAACATCCCTCATTGAAAACAAAAATTGACTCAACATTAAAACCTGTAGGATTAATTTGTTCAGTTTTCTTCTCATATTGTGTCTAATTTGGTATCCATTAAAACAGACTGACTCCCTGTGATTTCTTCTGTGGCTGCACTGGGTTCTACTGCCCAACTGTGATTTTGAAGCATATTTTTGTGATTATTGAATAAGTGCAGATGACTGTATGAGCAGCTGTAGCTGTGGCCCAAGACTCTGCATCTTCAACTTGTGTCTCTTGTACTTATTTCTCAAGTTTCACTGACTTTTTTTCTTTTTTTTTTTTTTTTTGGACATTTATGACAAGAGATGACATTGTAGAACCTAAAGTGGTATTACATTTTATTTCAATTTCATGAAATGTAATAGCTTTTCTCTAAGTTGTAGTGATTTGCCCAGATAAGTAAGTAAGCACTAAGTGTTTGGGTTTTGAAAGTTGGGAAAGGTCTAATACCATCTATCAGGGAAACTTTTATATAACTGAATATAATACAGTAAAACTAGTCTGGGTTTTTTTCATATTATTAAAAAACCCCTCAATGATTATGACTTATGAGCTATAAAATTCAGCTTTCTGATGGTATTGGCTATGACTTGTATTTTTAAAATTTAGTAGCCAGCTAGCAGTGAAGTTTTTGCTAAATCCTTTCTATATATATGGCTACTTTTCTCCTAGTTGCTGATAGTGGTATAAAATCAGTGCATTTAGTGTTCAGATTTCTTGTTGTGGCACAAGATGAAGAAAATTTTATTGGCTAGGCCTATATGCTTTTCAAGTGTGCCTGGAAGAGAAAACCTGTTTTCTTTCATCCGGGAAAGTATATATATTGGAAATACTAATTTATTCGCTTCCAGGGCTGCTGCTGGAAGTACTGGATGTTTCAGATGCAATGTGGTCCAGAGCAAGATCAGCATGATGTGTTGCTGGTTTTGTTTTCTCCTTTGGCATCTACTCATGTTCCCTTGGCTCTATGAAGAGCTGCAGTAGGTGGGGACTGATGGAGTGACAGAGAGTCCTAGAAAGTGAAAACTGATGACTTTGTATTTTGATGGAGGGGAAGAAGATAAGTGTGTTGGTTGATACATTGCATTAATTGCTTCAGGAGAGGATGTTTGTGGCTTTAGGCTTTCTGTGTCTCAGACTCTGCTCTATAGCTGAACCTGAAGACAGGATCGAGGCGAGGGAATGGATGTGTTGCCTATTCTGGCTTTAAATAGTGATGATGATGATAACAGCTTTCTTGGAAATTATGCATATAGGATGGAAGGTTGAAATGCTGCTAGAGACATCAACCAGCTGATTTTGAAGCTGTGGTGTACTTAACCCTCCTGCCCCTAAACATACGACTCCTCCCCCTTCTCTGAATCCCAGATCTCCAGCTCTATTTCAGGACTTGATTGATCACAAACTTCCTGAAATAAGGGAGAAGGCTCAAGGAGGGTGTTAAATTTGGATATTCAAAGATGTTAATTATAATAGAACCAATTTCCTGATGAGAGCTCTTCTCCACAGAGAAGTCATCTCATCATTGTAGAAACACCACCATAATTAACAGGAGCTGAAGCACTTACTGGCAGCTCATCACAGAGGCCTAGGTTAGGATGTGTCCAGATATCACATTTCCTTTTCTCACAGGAATGATATCTTCAGACTCAAAGATGAGGCGTTTTTGATTAGATGGTGCCTCTCTGTTACTGCTCGCGTCTTCACCGTTTTCTGAATAGTGAACATGTGGTTCTTCTGTCCAGTTTTCCCAACTTGTAATTATAGTGATTAAGCATCTTTTTGGCTAAAGCAGTCCAGCAACTTTCTAGAGTATGAAAACTCTGGAGGGCAACCTTTTCCTTATGTCTCTTCCCCCGTCTCTGTTTTCCTCTGGTGTTTTGTGTGTGTGGCTTATGCTGCACATTTGGACACTGAGAGGATAAACGCTGTGTGCCTGCTTCTGAGTGAGGAACAAAATTAATCCAATTCCTGTTACCCAGAAAGCGGACTAGTGCAGGGCAAATCAGAAACCTGTTCAACTGAAGAAGGTGGTTGGAAGGGTGGGAGTGCAATTATTGAAGAGTCTCCTACCTGAGATGAATCACAGTTCAAATTCTCTCCTAGGTCTCCAGCAAGGTCACTTGGTTATGCACATCCAAAATAAGTTAGACTTGGAAGTCTTTGCTCAAGAAAGACCGTAATGTTGGGGCAGAAGTGGTGCCCATCAAATACAGTTGTACAGGTCAGGGAAACAGCAAAAGACTGCACAGAAAGTGGAGGCATTTGCCTGGTTCCAGGTGCTTCCAGCATTTTGCCAGTGGAAGAGACACAGAAGTATGCTTCAAAAGTGAACACTGTCTCCTAATCAGTACACAAGTGTGACAGAAGACAATTTTAATAACAACTACATTTGGTACAAAGGATGCAGCTTCCCTAATTTAATCTGATCTGTGCACTCCTTGTGCTTCAGCCTTCTTCTCAGCCATTTTCCCAACTCCCACCTGATGCTGCCAGAATTAGAAGTCTGTCCCCATTCCTACCTAAGCGACCCACGGCTCAGCAGGCCCCTTGCCTTCCCAGTCCCTTTCTGATCCAGGCAGACAGCTTTCTGTACACATATCCCTGAATGTCAGGAACATGTTCTGTGCTCCCACCACATCCTCCTTCTGCATGTACATCCCACTCCTCCCCGCCTGTTGCTGATCATGGAAAAGGAACAAAAGCAAGCGTGAGCGTATGTGCAGGGCTCGTACAGCAGCAGAGATGTTAATCTGAGCAAATCCCCAGCTTTAGCCAAAGCCCTCTTCCCCCTTCAGTGCCAGTGTTACTTTATAGCTCATGGGCCTTTGTTAGCACAGGCACTGGGACCCAGGGACTGGAAAGGCTCTTCTTGTCTTGTCTCAGCTACAGTTCAAATACAAACTTAGCCCTCAGTGACTACTCAAGCACCACTGCCTGCAGAGGTGGTGCATAGTCTGGTGAGAAATTAGGGTACCTGCTATTCCTAAAACCTGATAAGAAGCTTTTGTTGCCCAAAACCTCTTAAAGCAGGTGTAAGTAGTGATATAAAAATCCCTCTTCTTGCATGGGACGAAGCTTCACCATTTCAAGGAGGTTCCTAAACCAGTCTGCAGCACACCATGACTGTGGTCTGCACACAGCCTATGGGTCAGACCCAGACCCCCCCATGTACCACAAACACTGAGCTGCAGTGCAGCACTGTTGCCTCTCCCCACCACTTGTCTGGTCATGGCTCATCTTCTGTATGTGACAAACTTCAACTTTGCCGAAGGCTGTGTTGGGGGAATAAGAGAGCTATACTCATAGACCTGTTTGTCCTGGTGTCAACAAGCACCAACTCACAGAGCGCTGCTTGAGAGAAGCCAGAAGTGTAAGTAGAAGTTGAAGTCATTTGGATGGGCTTTCAGTGGCTCTGTCATCCCAGGATGGAGGACTGCAAGAACTGTGGGAGGAAAGTTGGATGAGAGAGGGTGGTTGGGTGAGGATTTCAAATATGTGCAGGAGCATGTGGCTCAATGCATTGAGTGTGTTGGAGGTGAGGAACTAGAAAAAGAGAAGTTATCTTAATAAGTCTGAGTCACTGAATGAGTGGGGGTGGTGGCAGAGAAGTCTTAGTGAGGCAGGGATTCATAAACTGAGGAGGACACTGTGAAAATTTTGCATGGGATGAGCTGCGGAGGGGAAAGGACTGAAAACTGCTGTGCCAAGCTCTTGTGAAGAAGCCCTCAAGCTCATTGCACTGCCCACCTATTTCTTTTCAGTGCTTACCTTGTGAAGTTTGTGAAAATAGAGTGTGCAAACCTCTTGAGTCTGATTTCAAATAAATGGCAAATGATTAATGTTAAGTGAATAAATCTTGCACAGTTTTCGCCTTGGCCCCTGACCACCTCTTTCTAGTTCAGGTGCAAACTTAAAGGAGGCTTGATTGCTTTAACTGAATTTTTTTTAAGGTTGTTCAGCTATGAATCTCTGAGCAAAACTGGAGGTAGGAGACTCCTGGGGATTGAAGAAGAAGAAATAACCCCCACAGTGCTTTACTGCTGATCTGTGCACTCTGTCAGCCTGGAATATATATTATATAGAGGGGCTGGCAAAGCCACTTGGGATTCTTATGAGCACCTCTTCAAAAAGAGCAGCCCCCGCAGAGAAATGAAAAAAGCAAAGCAGAGGGAGAGAGGAAACTTAGGTTGAATTTAAAGATGGCTTTCCTGAAGAACAAGGACCATGTTTATCAAGGAAAAGACACTTCTGACAGAGGACAGATTCATTTAAAGTAGAATTTGGAACAGAGAACCCAGAACAGGAATGAACCTCTGCTAAACTTTTACTTAATATTATTTTATTCACTTGTCTCTTCTTTCTACTTGTAGACCTGACCACACATACATAAATATTCCTGGAGAGAGCTGCTTCAGTGCTGTTTCCAGTCCTCCTGGGATGAAGAAGTAGCAGGAATGTCAAAAGGATCCAGATTCTAAGAGATTATAGTTTGGCAGAGTACAGACTAGTGTGCATGAAGTTAGCAGAGACGGACATTTGAAGGTTCACCTGAATTATGCCTGAACTCTATACTTAAAATTAAAGGGCTGCTTATTTCAGAAGGTGTATTTCTAAAAGAGTTGTGGGGAAGCCTAACTGCATTCCTGCTAAATAGACATGTAAGAGCATCCATGTGTGCTGAGCAAGCAGGGGACCTATGTGCAAAGCACAGCAACAGGACAGCTAATTGTAAAGCACAATGTTAATAGCAGCTGCTTCTCTGACAATTACTTGCCATAGCTGCTGGATCTTTCAGATAAACTCAGGCCAGTCCAGGCCTCGAATTAGCTAGAAATCAGCAGTCCAGCTGCTTTCAGAGTTGTGCTTTTATCCTCTGGAGGCAGGCTGAGCAATGCAAAGTCTTCCATGAGGACCATGATTCATATGCCAGTGAACAGCTGCTGCAGATCCCCGGGTATGCCCAAATGATCCTGAAACTGATGCTTGTGCTATGGTGTGAGGTTATTTTGTTGTGGTGTGAACCAAGGATTACCTCGTTATTTAGTTTCAGGTAAATAGGATCCTCCTTTGCCAGCCTGCTTCAGTGTTGCATGCAGTGGGAATTCAGCCTCTTGAAAATCCCCTTCTGCCTGTTCTTTCCCATCTTGACACTGTTAATTTTCTAGGTATTTCTGTCCATGCAAATGAATAAGATAGCATTACTCTTTCTCTGGATTATACTTGTACTTGAAATTGTTATGAGGGGAAGAACAGCTTCAGAATCTCCACATTCACTATATATATATGTATGTGTATATATATATATTTATGCCTGCTGAGATGGATAGCGTGGTTAGACAATTGCATGTGCACACAAAGCCACACGTCTTTATTCCTTCACCCACCATCCCTTGCCATTTCAGTTTTTTGTCTCTCTTTCAAGGATATACATGAAGAAATAAAAAAAAAGGTGTCTCTGAGTGGGAGTTATCACCTTCTAAGTATTGGCTTAAGACCAACTGAAACAAGGTTTGCTCGTGACCTACATAATTCTGGCCTAGATCTCTGGTCCATAGAAAGGAGAAAACTTACTTCATGTTAAAAAGGTCTAGGCCACTTCAAATACCCTGTCTTCTTGGTGTTTTTTGTATGTTTAGACTTCTTTTCTTTCTGTTTTCAGCTTTCAGCTCTGCAACACCTTCTCAGAGCTGTCCCCTCACTAATGGCATTAGAATTGCACTGCTGATGTGTAGTGAGGTAGGACAAAGCTGATGATGGGGCCTGTAGGAGTTACCATGGAAAGTGTTGGAAAACTTCATCTAAAATAACTGGGATTAGGTCTCTCCATCATTGTAGTTTGTTTCTCAAGCTGCATTATCCTGCCTGTTGCTCTGTGTCTTGCCTTTGCTTCCTCTCCTGACAAATCCAGAGAACACACAGGCCTAATGCACCCCTCTGCATCATGGGGGCTGTGTCTGCCAAATTATGGATTGGGACTTGAAAAGCTCATAGGAGCTGTGGAGGAAAGTAGGAGAGGAGGAGAGGTTGGTTATCAAATATATTTTCCTTTTTTTTATCTCTTTTCTGGGGTGGAGGGTAAAGGGAGGAGAGGAACTGAGCAGCCCATAAAGGTGAGTACCCATGATAGTTTATTTAACAAACAAACCAGATAAAGATTAGGGTTCCTATGGCAAATGGCTACCAGCAGAAATATCTCAAGGATTTGGGGAGGAGTGAGGAGAATGATGAGATGGTTAACCACGAGGTCCCACCATTTTGGTTTAAAAAGTCCTTTCCCCAGCTGCAGCAGCATCCTCAGCTCATTTGCTGAAGAGCAGCATTTCTGTGTGACCAGCACCCGAGGCAGAGGACACATTCTCCCTGTTGAGAGAGGCCTTGAAGTCAGCAGGCACTGTGTTATTGACAGTCCTGAGCTGTGTTCCCTCTCTGAGGAGTTTGAAGGAGAGGAGTGGGAGATGACAGGTGATGAGGGGGAGATAGAGGGACCTTAGAAGCTTAGTGGCTACTGCAGAGGGGACATGAGTTAAGGCTTGTGGATACCATATCATCTTGTCTCCCCTACCCTGGGAGGTCCTAGGAGCCACATTCCTTTTTCCAGATGTGAGAAAGGCTGTAGAGCAGCTTTCTTCTCTGGCCTTCAGACAATCCAATCTCAACAAAATCAGAGAGGATAAGTGTAGGTACAAGCAGCAGAAAACGTTAAAATGTCAGTTTTGTTTGGTTTAGTGTTTCGGGTTTTTTATTTTTTTTATCATTTTCTACGGTACTATAGTAGCTCCTGGGTAAGCCTGGGTGCTTGTGTTTGTTCTCTGCTTGATGCCAAACCTCCTTCTGAGAACAACATCTCTCACCAGATATTGTGGTTTTCCCATTTCGAGTTAAAATGCCAAACCATGTAGTCATTTGATTCTGGGAGTAAGATAAGGGTGAAGGAGGTTTAAGTATAGCTTTTGTTTAGATCAGCACAGCATGGAAAATAACCAGTACAGAGCCTTGAGGTTGTATAAAGATGAAGGTCCTACTGAATGGTTCCCTGATCAACCCCAACCCTGAGAGGCTGACTGAGTGACTTCCTTAATTGGATTTTGTGTGTTGATCTCACTTTCTTGATTTTTTCTCTTTTCAATAACTTATTATAATCATGCTCTTCTGTCTACTAGAAGAAAACCCCACACCTCACACTGAGAAAGAATTGTACTTTTCCTTTGGCATCTGGTGGTTGGCACAGCTTCCATTAGAGCTCATGTTGCTGCTGAGCAGTGGACATAGGGCAGCGTTCCCTGCTCCTCCTGGAGTATGCACACACAGACATGCACCAGCTTGTGCTGGCAAAGGTGAGAGAGAGAGAGTCTGTCAATCAATCTGCTAATTAAATCTGAAATAAGGCTAATTCTAGTGTTCATGGGGTAAATAGCAAGTTGTGGACTTGCCCTACCAGAAAGAGCCGCTGTTTTAGTTGTGTGATATACTGTGTGCCTGGCTCCATGAGCATTGGCTATCCAGGATTAAACCATTTGATTCATTCCATGTAAGAAGAGAGCACATGGACAGTGTGTGACAGCAGACTGCATGTAGCAGGCCTGAGACATGCGTGGAACTTACAGACACATAAATAGCACTTGGGGATGGATGGGCTTTTGTTCTGATCAGAAAAACTTATGTCCAAAATTTTGGTAGGTCATAGCTGTTAATAAGAGGACCTATCCCAACACTGTTATAAGTGGAGAGGGCGGATGGGGAAGAAAAAAGTTCAAGAGAAGGGAAATATGCAGTAACATGATGAAGGGAGATAAGCTGATATAAGAACCTGAATAGAATTCAGGAAAATGAAATATAATGAGGTTTCAAACTCGGGCGGGAGGAGAGAGGCACAATGCATTCTGTGTGGGTAGGAATGAAATGGGGGAGTAGGAACTGAACAGGATAAAAGGGGAGGGGAGGAATGGTTAGTGGAGAAAATGAACAGGGTAAGGAGGGTAGAGATTTGTAAGGCAATGGAAGGGAGATTTAATGGGTGAGGTGGAAGAAGGAAGGTAAGCAAAGAAATAAGTGTAATGAGGGTACTGAATTAGAGAGGTGTGGGCGTTGGATACCAAAAGGTGGGTGCAGGGAAAGGAGGAGAAAATGCCTGATTACCTAGGGAAAGCAAAGGTTTTTAGAGAAACATTGGGGAGTGGGGCAGGCGATAGAGAGAGCTGTGGACATCAAAAACCTCAGAGAAAAAAACCCCAGAGCTATAAAAGAAAAAAAAGGTTGGAAAAGAAAAAATGAAAAAAAGAAACAAACCCCAAGAGTGACAGACACTGCCCTCTCAGAAGCTCCTCAACAGACACGTATGTTCCTTGAGCTCCCATATAAGCTTATATTTGTATTTCCCCTAAACCTGCAAAAAGCCCCATCTCTATAGAAGTGGGCAGCCAGGGAACAAATGCCTTTGCCAAAGGAAATGAAATCTCCACAGCTACAGGGTATAACTATCTTGATGAGCTAAGAAAAACACCCTCCACACTGCCTCTGCCTGTATATTTGCTACATAAATTTAAGGTCAGAGCACACTTTAATACCAGTTTCTAATACCTTCCTGCTGTTCAGAGAATACCCTTAGTGTACACAGGACTGGGTAGCATACATGTTTTTGAGTAATTTGTATAATAAAGATTTGAATTTAGTGGTAGGAGCAAATGCTGTCCTCAAGAAGCAGATGCGATCTGTGTATCTGGAGTGGCTGACAGACGAAACTGTACAGTACATAAAATGCTCAAAATTTGTCCTGTAATCAGTGCCTGAAGTATCTTGAGAAGGAGCCTACTGTCATTCTCTTGTATATCTTCTCTGCCCTGGAGCAGCCATGACAAATTGTGACAGGCACAGCTATAGGGAAATTCCCGTTAGCTCAAGCTGCCCAGCCAGTAATGGCATAAAACAGGAGGATGTATGGAATTCTCTGCAAATTCACAAGGTTTGTTCTTGCAGCAGGAGATGTGCCTAGGAATGCTACTACTTCTAAGCCAGACCTCAGTGTATCTTGTTCTCTGAATGAATTCATGAGCGTGGCCTGCGGCATACTATTTCTCCCTTGTTCTGCTGTCCTGCAAAACAGCATATTAAGAAAAGCTGTGATGCCTTCCCCAGGCACTCACTTGTGGCTAAACTCTGTCAGAGAGAGGGAAGTGCCAAATACATGCTCCGATTTGTAAGCACCGTGAAGGATTTCTTCTAGAGGGGGTTGCAGCCATTCAACCGCTCTGCCTACCAGACCTTTTATAAATATTTCATTTATAGTCAAAGATTGAATCAACAGAGTAAGCCGTGGATGGGGTGAGGCCTCAGGGCTCTTCAGTCAGACAGAGTCTGTCAGGCTCTTTGTGTGGAGTTAAATACTGGCATGACTATGTTTCTCGGCAAGGCTTTACTTTTCCAGGCTTAGTTTCAGCCTACATCATATCTCACCTTGCCCCTCCTGATCTCCAGTCAGATTTCCTCTGCAATTGTCACCATTAGGAGCAGGTTTTAGTTCATCACTCCTTCAATTTACCCTTTCATTGGGAAATGACTTTTCCCTTTCATCTGGAAACCTTTCACTCTGGTTTCCTCTCTATACTCTACACTAGAATTCTCCATTAATAGTAACTTCTGGGTGTTTAGACCTACTTGAATTAAAATAGGTTTTTATATTAGAGCTGCATCTGAAATGTAGAATTTCAGTGGTGGGCTGAACATGGGTGGAAATCAATCACGCCTTTGGCTAATCTACAGAAAAATGCTTTTCTGCTTGTGTGAGGGTTACAGGCTTGTGTGTCTGTCAAAAAAACTCCAACTCTTTTGTAATTTTTGAAAGGATGGTGGGAAAAACGTTAGTTTTGTAACACTAAAAGTAAGTGAGGAGGCATAAAGACTTGGATGGGATTATGCTGACTGTTGGGTCCTGTTTCTGTAATTGCAAGTAACCATATAATAATTGAAAATTCTGGATTCAAAAGGAAAAACTTTCTAAATTTTCTTGTATCACAATTTTTAAGGAACTCTTATATCCCTGTAACAAGGTTAAGCCCTCTAGCACAATATTTGAAAAACTCTTCTGTGCCGACATCAAGTGAGATGTCAGACATTGCCAACCTCCTGTGTTGCTGCAGGAGTGGGAGTTTGGTAGCGAAACACTCAGATGATCTTTGGGAAATACATGGTGCCATCTGCTATTTGGAAACATAAGAAAGGTGTCTGCTGGTCTGAGCTTGTGGGAAAAGCATTGCTGGTCTCAAGGCGGTGATGGCTTCAGTCACAGGTATATGAGCAAGGCACTGGTCAAGTAGCTGAGGATTTGACTGGTTAACAGTGCCAGTGCTCCCCATCCAAGGTCTCAAATTGTGGATATTCATTGTAAGGAGGCCAATCAGTACAGAAATTAAAGGAATGTAAGATGTTATTTCTAGTCTGTGACATCCGCTAAATCTATTCAAGTAAACCAAGATTTATAAAGAAGGTTAATGTGTTCTCTTACACAATCTCAAAATAATAGCATAATCTATTAGGATGCCTAGCACTGATCCTGACTAAACTGCCTCCCACTCTTTTGGTGGTGTTAACTGCTTTGTGCAAGTGTAACAGAGATGGGGAAGGTCAGTCATTCTCCACCTGATCCTTGTCTCACTGTTACTGTAAATTGAACCTGTATCTTATCTGTAAGTGGATTTTATCTGTTCCCAACTTGTGTTAGTGCAGATGTGTGTAAAACCTCTATCATCTTAATTGTGAGTGCTGCTGGTTTGTGTTGAACCAGCAATCTTGTTTTGGAAAATACTCTTGTTTTTTTTGGACATTAAATATTTAAAGCTTCCATTTTAGTGTGTGCTTTTTGGCTGGTGAAAGGAAAAACTGTTTGAATGCTTTTCTTCTTTGTTTCCCCCGTAGTGTGCTTGCCCTCCTGCACTGACTAGGTAAGCAGTTTTATAGAAGAGAGTTTTTTTCTTTTGCTCCTGACGCAGCTTTTCTTGTCAGCTTCAAGCTGCAAGTTTCTCAAGATGAAACCTCCACCTTATGCAGATCTTTGGAGCTTTTTTAAGAAAAATCCTCCTCCCACTCCTCAAAGTTGTGTGGCTTTGTACCACTGTTCTTGCTGCGTGCCTGCTGCCTGTTGCAGAGCTGCATGGAGTCTTGGCTTAGATTCTCTTCTTCTCCTCTCCTGTGGTCTGAGATATTGCTCTTGTGTCGTGACTGGACACTGTCTATATGTGATAACAGCTCTGCTGCAGTAAATTGTGAGAACAAATGGCTTCTCCTATTGAAAGCACCAGCTTTTCTCTATCTCAGTATTTGACTGAGAATTAGGACAGATAGTTGCTTATTTTCACATTTCTGTACTCCTACAGTCTAAAATAGCTTTCAGAAGGAAAATGAGAAAGTCCTGAGTGCATCTATGAGTTCATCAGCTCTGAAATAGGAGGTAGCTACTGTGAGGACAAAATTGGTGCTGATACCTTGGCATGTGCTGGAGCAAATACTTTCCTGCAGCTGCTTTCCTCAGCAGGAAGAATTTTAAACTGCTCCTTGCCTTATTTGTGCTGATGAAGCTTAGCTGGCTCTCAGTGAGTGAGAACTGAGCCTATACTAGTGTTTGTAGAGGGTAAGCACCAAGAATTTCTAGAAATAAGAATTTTATGTAAGGAGGGGGGAAATGGATATGATATGCAAAGACCAACTGGATACAATGACTAAGACAAAAAGAGATGAACATTTGCCCCAATTCAGGAACAAGTAATTTTGGAGCCTCCACCATGTTAGGGTAGCTTTTTGTCAAAGGAGGACAAAATGCACTGAGAGCAGTGTGTGCTTGTGCCTGACTTTCACAGCCACAGGTAGAAATGCCCCAAGGAAGCTTTCATACAGCACTTCTCCCTGATCACAGCCAGAAAATCCCAGCTGGTTCCTGAGCAGGTGGTTCTTTGTATGCTCTACAGGCTGAGTTGGGAGATGGTTAAGGGGAGCAGTGGGTGGAACCTGCCAAGAGCCTGGGTGAATCATGCAAAGGTAATTTCTGTACTGCAGGACTGGAAGGGACCGTGGGGAGGGTAGTCAGCTAGCAGGTGTTGGTAAAAGGCAACCACATGTTGGAGTATCGTACCTTCTCCAGCCTTTGGTGATGGGCCAAGCAAGGGTAAGTTTTATCCAGCTGGAACCTACCTCTGGCATATCTGATGAAGGGCAGATGAGGAGGTTGCCCTAGAAGTGTCCAGAACTAACCAGAGATGAGGCTGGAGGCTTTGCTGCTGAGTCAGTGCCTGAGGCAGCCTGTGCCTCCTGCCAGCCATGCAGAGACAGCTGTGATTCCCCTGCACTCACAGACTGACAGCCTTTGCCCTCTGAGCTGTGAGCATGAGCACTCAGACTTTGCAGAGGTACCTGGAGCTTAGCGTAGCTGGGAGGTTTGTGCTCAGCAAAGGGATCTCCTCCTGACGCTTTCCAGCCCTATTGACAAAGACCCCTTGCCACCAGCTAAATATTTTGAGCTTCGCAGTTGCTGCTAAAAAAAAGTAAAAAGGCATTTAAACTCTGCTTTGCAAACTATCCTGAAGATTTCATAAAGTGGGTATTTTTAGCATGTCATAAAAATATAAAGACTCACTCTTATTTTTATCCCTTCAGTCTCTGCAAAATTAATCGAAGGCATTTACCTTGCTTTCCTTTGCTTCCTTGACTTTGAGAGACTAGCTAACTTTAGGACCCAGGAGGGAATGCATGATCAGATGTTGGCAAACGCTGGCCATGTTTTGTGTCTATTTATAGTAAGTGTGTGTCGAACCACCTTGTCGTTCTTTTCTTAGCATCAGCTGGACGAGCACAGCTATCAATTATCCATGAAGCTAATGATAATACAAGGAAAGCTATGTAAAGCAGGTGCTCAGAGGAGAGAGAGAAAAAGAGGGGAGGTAGGTGATAGGACAGGGAGAGTGAGATTTTAGGAACTGAAAAAAAATCCCTTTACTCAGCCTGAAAACCCTTATTATCTGTAATAATTATTAATAACAGGGGAGCCTGCACAAAGTCATTGTGACTGCTTTCAGCTGGTACGTCCCTCCCAAATGTTATTTCCCTCATTTATTTTCATTGTGTTGGCAATCAAAGGCAGTGGGGTTTTTCTTCCTTTTTTTTTCTTTTTCCCCCCTACTCCCTTTGCTTTTAATAGACCTTAAGCTGTGTATTCTCCTTCCCCCACCTCTCTGTCCTGGGTTCTTATATTTGGGTTGGTAATAGCAGGTTCTGGTTTCCCTGTGAAAAACTGATCCTCTGGTATTTCTCACGATTGGAGATTACACGTACTCCTTTGTTTCCTCTTTCGTCTCCATTTCAGAGAGGATTTTGCCTGCAAGGACTCTGGAGGGAGAAGGGAGGAAGTGAAGGGATGTCTTTCCACTCATTGCCAATGACAAAGCTGATTGTCAGCTGTTTATCAGCCTTGGTTTTTTTTCTTTTCTTAGTGTCTTTGCTGCTTTTATCGCTAAGTGCAGGCGAGCAGGACAGTGTGAACTCTGCTCTTGACAGCAGCTCAGGTTCTGACACCATCTGCCACCTAATCCACTTCCAAGGAAGGGTCTGACGTTTGTGTGCATGTGTGTGCACATATACCCTCCCCACCTGGACATACATCATTTCGCAGACTCACAGTGACCAGCTCACACGCAGCATTTCTCTTCTAAGAACTGGCCTTTGATGTTAATTCTTTTCTTCCTCCTGATTTAGATTTCCCTGATTCGGTTTGACATGCTATGGTGGGAGGCACATCTCAATTTCCTACCTAGCCTGGGTCTCCGAAGTGTGACTTTTCCTGGAAGTTATGAGTGTGAGATGCATGGATTTCTTTTGCAAAAGCAGCAGGAAACAGAACAGGTGCAAAATGTCTGTGTCAGGTTCCTTGGATAGCTGGTAAGTGGGCTCTTGCAGGAACTGTTGAATTTTAAGCTTTTCAGTGACATAATGGCCAGTCTGACTGCTGTCTGCAAGCACTGAATGTGTTTCAAGCTTTGTAGATCTCCTTTCTCTCAGAGTACATGAAGAATGACAGTTACCGTCACACGTGATGCTGCGGTGTATCTGCTGATGTTTTTAGATGAACTGTATTCAACACAGTTCACTGATTGTAATGGATTATGTTTGCTCATGGCACTCAGTACTGTGCACATTCAATGCTGTGGAAAACGGCTCGAGAATTGAGATGGGAAGAGAAGAGGGAGTTTGGGAAGGATGGAGAGGGAGGGAACAGTATGTATACAGAAAAGCCAATTGTTTTGCTTGCAATAATCAGTTATGCTGTTTTTCTGGGCTATAGTAATGAATGTTTGAATTAACTTCTGGAAAACAGTATATGTCTCTAATGCTGGGTGGCTTTTGCACTTGAGTGTTGTGATTTCTTCCTCCTGAGTGCTCATGCATAATCCTTTCCTCCCCCTTTGAAAGAGTCTCTGTTGTGAAAAACGGGGCTTTTTCTTGGCAGAGGAGGAAGGATTAGTGCTTCTTTCAGAAGTTAACACAGTCTTCGGAAAGGGATCTCTGCCTCTGCCAAACAAATAATGCAACTTGCCTGCAAAGCTGAGCAGAATGCTGCCATGTAATGCAGGGGGTTTGATGCAGGGCTTCCTGATGGATATGGAAGGACAGCCACCATCTGCAGGGGACTTTACTCTCATTTGATTCCTCTGAAGATCTTCTTTGCTTTGTGGTTGGATTTTTTCCCCTTTCCATCTGCCTTTGTTGACCCTCTCCCTCATTTTCCAGGCACACACTAAAGGCAGGATGCTATTTGCCTGTGTGAACATCATACTGAGCATGGCCCAGAGGAATCCTACTGTTCAGTTGCCCTTCCTTTTATCAATCACACTTAAAGTAAAAAAACCAAAACAGTTTTATACTGAATAATGCTTATTAATGAAGAAAGCAAAGGAACTTTATCCTACTAATTGAAGGCAGATTGCTATACATAAACTAGTTTATCAGCAACTTTTGCTAAGTGCATTTTATTTTTCTCATAGCAGAAAAAATGATTTTTTTGATTCTTTGGGGTTATTTGGGGAGGTGTTGAAAAAAAGTTTTCTATTGAGATCATATTGATATCTATTGATAAAGCCTGAAAACTTCCTTTCCCATTGCAGAAAATTGCTTTCATTTGTCACTTCTAAAAAAGGTAAGGGAATAATTCTCTACCTTCAACCAACAATTTAAGATTGATCTGATTCAGACAGAATATTTCAGACAATAGATTAAAGAACTTATCTTCTAACCCTGGTTTCAGCTTTTGTGTAGGATCATTTCCTGTTCACAACAAGACCCTTGCAAGCTTCAGGTTATATTTGAAAAGGTGTTCTCCAGAACAGAGTAACAGTGGAACTGGCAGAAGGGTATGATGCTGAGGTTTTGTTTAGAGGATGTTGTCCTTCACATTTTGCACTTGTCTGTATAGTGAAAATAGCAGTTGTGCACATGGAGGAACTGGACTTCTGAAGTCACTTTTTTTTTTTTGTTAAACATTGTCATTTTTCAGTGAAATGTGTATCTACGAGGCAATGGGAAAAATGGTAATGAGTGTTGTGTGTGTGAGAATTGTGCTTCATTTTGAATTCAAAGTATTCAGAAAGTCCTCCTTTTCCTAGTTGCTTTGTTTTTCATTAGAAAATATCTTCTAATGACTACTAATTAACACTGGTGTATTGGTCATCTAGGATAAAAACAAAGCTCCTTTCACTGCTGGAACATCTCTAGGGAATTAGAAAGCTCTCATTCCCTTCAGTACTAGAAAGTTTAGTGATTTGTTGTTTTCCAGCTTTATCTTTCTGCTTCTGTGTGTCTGCCATTCTGTCTCAGCATGGTGATTGTGTCACACAAGCACAGACCTTTTCCAACCTTCCCTTGAGGTTTTGGCAGACCTACTGAGGGAGGGAAGGGGAATTCCCTTGGGCATTGGTACTCCCTCTGTGCCTCTAGCCAAGCTGCAAGGAGCCCAGCTGGTCCTCATGGGAGGTGCAGACTGGTCTTGCAGTTGAAAACTTAGAAAATTCCAAATAAATCCCTGGAAAAACATAAATGTCTGAACTAAATCCAGACATTTTGGGGTCCAGTTTCCAGGGAAGTAATATGTGTGTAAGCAGAACAATGTTGGAGACTTTAGTCAGCTCATTGCAGTCAAGCTTATCCAGCACTATTAATAAGCTGAAACCCTAAGAAAAAAAGAAAACCTGAGACAAACAAAAAAGGAGCTGAGATTGTCTCCTTTAGTAATGTTGGGAGTAACTGTTAAAAAAAGGGACAACAGGGGATGCTGCACCTGCTCCTGGATCTAGCAGTTCAGAATATTTCTGCCTGTGTTATCTGTATCACCTGTTTGGATGACTTGAGCTAGCTGTGTTATTCTCTTTGGAGACAAATGCTTCACTGCATTTATTAGTTTTACTATTGAAAAAATAATGTAATTTCTGAAAGTGCATAAAATTTAAACCAGATTATATTGTTGGTTTTTTTTAACTAAAAAAAGAAAGGAATAATATTGTATGGCCATATTGAGACCAATAAACTAATTTGCTGAGCCTGGGTGCACAGTCATTTTTGAAAAGGTCTTTCATATTTGTTTGTTTGTTCAACTTTTTACTTCAAATTAACTTTGGAAATGTAAGTAATAGGAAGTGACATTTTCATTCCCTTTATTTTGGAAATGGTGGATATCGCATATGCTTGCTTATTTCCTCATCTGTAATATGCATATATATGTTAATTATGGTCAACATTTCATAAATTGTTTTTTAGGCTGAATATTTTTAACAACTTTAGTCTCCTCTAATGACAGGTCAAATAATTAACTGCAATTATATAGGCAAATGAAAGGCATTGGTCTGTATTTGAAAGTGTAATTTGCACAGCTCCTTAAATGTAACAGTAGCAACTGCTCTACACTGGAGACTCTTGTGTTAGTATTTTGTTGCCTTTTTTTACTCTTTGTTTTATTTTTTTTTAATAAAAAGGGGAAGTGGTGATTAGAAATACCCATGAAGAATCTGGAAGACTGACATGAATCTTTGAAAAGTATAGCTTAACTCTGTGTTAACTCAAACAGCAGTAGCTTGTGGTCAAATTCAGGATGACAAGCTCCCATCTGTGTATTTGGGGTGATCTCGAGGCAAACATCTGTCTTACAGTGTGATTGAATTTAAAAACAAGTCACCGTCATCTAGAAGTATTTGTTGCAAGTAAATTTGAGATTTTTACATCAGGAACAAAATATTACTCTGTTGCTTACTCTCAGTACTCTGGATTTTGATCTGCATGTGCCTATTTTGCACAAAGCAACTAGAGAATACAAGGGGTGACTGATCACCTAGACCGGATGATACTCATCTCGGGTTACTGCAGGGAATAAAGTGTGAAATAGCAGCGGTACTGATGAGGACATGTGATATATCCTGAAAAATCAGCAGCTGTTGGTGACAACTGACAAAGCACCAGTGGGGGATCTGCCTCCAGACTGGAGCAGCAACGTCCCGGAAATCAGGTCATGGGCAAGCTGCCTTGTTGTTGCAGGGGAACTGGCTGAGAATCTTGGGATAGCGCAGGGCAGGGCGTAAGTCTAGGGTCAAATTACCATTTCACTTGAAAGGAGGAATCTTACACCTGTTAGACTTTGCAAATATGAAGTTGCATAGATGTGGGATTACAAATGAACACAGAATAAGGACAGTCCAGTGAAGTAGACCTGAGTTACTTGGTTTTTCAGAAGACTTTTTTTGATTAAGTTATCTGTCAGGATTTGAAGTACATATCATGAAATGGTGACAATAACAATTAGGAAGTGAGTATAATTTCTGCCAGCTCTCATCTCTGTGCTATCAATTAAATGCTCATTTTAGTCAGTAGGTTCTTAAATTCCTGTTTGTTTTGGTCTGAAGCTGTTCATTTTATATCTCACCCTGGAGGTGGATGAACACAGCTCATCAGTGTATCTTTATTCTTTCATTTCTGGGAAATCTGCATGCAGTAGTCTGCTTCCTCCAATATTCCTAACACTTCAGTAGCCTCAAAAAACTGCTGTTGCAACCAAATCCTCAAAGACAAACGCAGTTAAGACACATTCTCTCAAAACTCTGGATGAGTATTTGTGCCCATGCCAAATGCTGCAAACACTTGTAAAGGTAGGTATGGATGTATGTCTCGGAGCATCTGTGTAGTTCACAACTGCAACCTCCTGCTCTCAGCACTGATGTTAAATGGCAATGCAACTAGCATTTGAACAAGGGCAGCAAAGAACTCTGTGAACTTCAGACCCTGAGTATCCTCTTCCTTTAGGGTCGGTGATCCCTTTATAAGATGATATCGACACACTGAGATAAAGCTCAATGTATAAATGTCCATCTGTTTGTGAGCCTGTATGCTCTTTGGAGAAGCAGAATATTTCACAGGCCTGTCAACAGGGCAGTTTACATTTCAAAAAGGAAGAGTAGAAAGTATTTGGTAGAGACTGTAAAGGATGACAGAAATCTCCAAGTAGATTTCAGTGCACCAGGGACTGTGTATCATGGCGACAGTCTCTAAATGTCAAGTGTTGTGTGCTGGCAAAAATGGTCTAAATTCACATAGAGTGATGTGCTCTGAAGCTGTGGAGTTCTCCAAGGAATAAAAGTCACTGTGGATATTTCAGGGAGGATATTTAAAGAGAGCATTACTGCAGCTGGGGAAAAAAGGGGGGGGGGAGACAGAGGAGGGGATTTCTGAGGAACACAGAGGAGGCTAAGTAGAAATTTCAGTGGATAACTGGGTTCATCTATGTCTTCTATAGTTTCTCAAGGATCAGTCTCTTCTGTAATAATCTTATTCTACCTACAATAATCAATAAAATAGTGCACTTTCACTGTAATTAACCAAAAGCAGCACTGAGGTGGGAAACCTTTGCCTAACTCCTACTCTTGCCTTGCCTACACAGATCTTAAATAAAACTCACCAAGTGTTTCCATATTTATTGAAATTCCCTTAACTCAAGGTTTCCCCTCAGCTTTGGAGTAGGAAATGTTGGTCTAATCACTCTGAATTGTGAAGGAGTCACTGGAGTCCTTTGACTGGAGAGGAGTTCCTACAAAGAGTGAAGTGCTCTGCTACCAAAGGTCTTTATTTGTTATGTTGTTTTAAAGAAAGCATTTGAATTGCTGTATGTTGTTCCTTCTCTGCTCTCTTTCCTGGTGAATATGTAGGCAGTTGTGAGGAATGGAGAGGAGCTCACATGGCTCTGTATTTGAGTAGGAAACTGCTATTTTAAATCAGGTTTGAAAAGATTATTTTGAAACTGATGATTGTGCCCTTAGAAAAAGCATCAGAGGTGTGGGGACTTGGAAAAATTATAGGGGTTGGTATATTTAACCCTTTACAGAGTTTTAGGTTGGGATTTTTGCCCCTTCATGGGAGGGAAATAGCCACTCACCTGGATGTTTTGGAAAGACTGCGAAACAGGGGTAGAGGCAACGATGCATGACTTGGTTTCTCTGCATCAAGGTCTGAGATTTTGCTTTCAGCAGAAGTGCATCTCACACTGTTGGATTCAGCAAGTGTTAGAAAGACTGTGGCTACTACAAGCTACTAAAAGCACTCAGCAGTTTCTGATGGCAAAAATCTCTGCCCAGAGGGAAAATGGTTATGGAGCTGTTGTATCTCTCTTGCCTACACAGAGATGAAGCCGGGAACCAAGTCCCATCAGCTGAGTGAGCTGCAGTGAGTTAAGGTAGGGAGGTGAGGAACATGAGAAGCTGTGGAAGCTCTTTTTGTTCAAATGGATGGGTTTGGGATCTCACTAGCAATATGGTCTGTCTCAGGAAGGCTGTTGGATCTAGGCAGGTAACTGCAGCATCTCAGGTTTCTCTTCTCTCCACAGATAAGGAGGCCACCTCAATCCAGTACTTAAGTGCTGCCTGCCATATTTCGGGTTGCTTTGCTATGCACTCCTGAGCATGTTTCCAGGTGAATCTCATTTGCTTCAAAGCAAAGTAGGCAGATGACCTTTCTTTGCAGCTGCTTTAACTAATACGGACTGTGCTCTCTGCAGGAGGTTTTAGGTGAGAAAATTAGCATATAAAATTGTTAGCATAGTGGTGTTATTCAAGAGTTGGGTTTTTTCTCTCTTTGGGTCTTCATATAAATCACCCTGTGCCAACAGACTTTGATGCTGGGATGTGATTTCCATGAATGATGTGTCTAATATTAATTACAGAACAAAATTGATTCTTTTCTATGTACTGCTTAGAAGGTCACTGATGAGGGTAAGCTCGTATTTTAGTGAACTTGTAAATACATTGTTATATCCTATATAGTGCAGAAAGAGTATTACCCAAACAAAGTGGAACTTTGAGCAGTTTAGGATTATGTTCTATGGGAAAAGACAAAACTGCTGTCATTGTAAAGTCAATAAACCCTTGAATTGATCCATACTGACATTTTTCTGGATTGCATCCTCTTCTGCTATTCCCTGTGTGGGAAGGAAATGGTTTTGTGAAAATGTTTCTAATGATATCAGTGTTGGTGTTCCTGAACACAAAATGAATTCAAATGTTCTGGGCTTCATTGGCGACCCAGCAATCCTTGATCCTGGTCAATATAGGGCTTAGTTCTCTTATAATTTACTTTACTTGCATTTGGACCTCTTTCTCAATTTTGCTTGTTTCTGTCTGCGTTGCTTGCACTAGATAAAAATGTGTTAGCAACAATTTTTGTCTTTCATTCATGGGAGAGAGACCTCTTTCTTTGTTTTATAACTATTTTGCATTGTTGTTAAAGTACTTTTCTACAAAAAGCAAACTTCAGTCTGTATTGTCCTTTCTATGAACAAAATCACTGATAGAAGAACTGTAGATATACTCTTCCTCTTAGGTCAGGGCTGCTGATGCTTTTAAGGGGAAAAGGGAAGAAAGGCTTCAGAAGTGCACCTTAATTTAGAGATGCACGAGAATTTGAATAGATTTACAATGCTTCTCTTAAAACAATGCAAAACTGAAGTCTACAGGGCTTGAAATTGGAAGAAGTCTGAGACAACAAATGGAACTATTGGACTGTATAGAAAATGATTGTCTGCACAGCCCAGTGAACTGAGGGGAATTGCAGGAATAAAAAAATATAGGCAGCTGAATTCCCGGACTTATTTTCTTCATTGTGAGTGCTTCTTATGGAGACTCACTAGTGGGCTAAAATAATTTAAGTCTTAAGGTGTGTCCTCCTTGGCAACCCAGTCTCATGCGTAAAGTCTCTAAGTGCCTTCACTTCTTCTCTCATTTGTGATGCCATTCCCAGTTTCCTACAGACACCTGGGACATATTGGCCTCGCTGGGGAAGTGGTGTGGGGTAGTTACTATGCAGAGCTATCTGGCAGCTGAAAGGCAGCATAAGTGTCTTAGCAGCCAGGTGGAAGCAGCTATTAAGGCACACTTCGATTGCATTGAATCTAAAAATATTTAAATTTATTTAATCTAAATATACACAGAGAAAACTTTGAGCAATGCCTGCTACCTCCATGTTTTATACAGTATTTGAATTGTATCTATAAGAAAGGAAGATACCTATTTTTCATCTAGTGAGGGCATGTTATTCCCTCCCACCTCGATCTCCAGAAATGCTCCAGGAATTATTAGGACCATCAATAACTATCCCGTGAGCAAGAGCTGTGGTGTGTTACAGCTTTAGGGATGAGTGGCTAGTGCTTTATTTCCCATACATGTGAGCTTTGAGATAACTGTGAATCCTCTAGGGATTTGGATTTACTATTGATATGCAGACAAATCCCTAAGCCTGCCTGGGATTTGCTTGCATTGAGTTTGGATTGCTCAAGGCTGGAGATGGTCTGAAGTGGCAGTATTTAGTCACACTACTTCTGGTTCCTCTGTGAAAGCTGTTTGTTTATTTTATGATCTAGTTGACATAATGTGTCTGCATTTGCTTTTTTTTTCTTTTTATGAACAACATTCTTCTTAGTCTAGAAGAAACAAAATTGTATTGCATGGGGTGAAGATTCTTGGTCTAGAAACTGATTAAAAAATAAGACTAGACACAAGCGCTTTTTGGTCTAGAGGGGTGTTTTCAGGGATTTATGTGGAACTAGAACAGTTGTTGCTAAGTGCACTCTTGGAAATTGCTTGGAAACAGGAAATAAACTATGGGGTGTTGAAACTTGTCTCTAGGCTATTTAAAATGAGAATTAACTGTGGAGTTGCAGAAGGATCAATTGTAGTGAATGAATGGACTATAAAATGGGGGTTGCTATTCTGTGTTGATAGGGCTACTTTTCTCCATCTGCACTACATTGCAGTTAACTCAGGCAAGGATGGACTGTGCATTACTTATTACCCATTTGGAGAGAGATTTAGTAGTCACTGTAGATAAGTCTATGAATATTTCTGCTTACTGCTCAAAGAAGCAAATAGAAGGCAGAGAAGGCAACCAGAGCAATAGTAATTTGATCAGTGAAATGGAACAGTGTGTGGATGAGAAAAGACTGGACAGAAAAAGTTTTACCGGCTTGAACGGCATGGAGAGCAAGCAGAAGTCAGGTAGGGAACAATAATTTAGCCTTTCCTATGATGTAAGAGCCAGAAAACATAAGATAAATTTGTCAAACAGGTTTAAAAGAATGGAAATAATTTTTGCTTACCATTCAATATTATATAGTGGTTCTCATTGCTACATAATGTCACGGAGACAAACATACCTGTATTAGAACAGAAAATTGAACACTGTAAAAATGCATTGATTAACAGGTTAACAGGAATTAGGAGGATTTGATGCAGCCCATTCCAAGGGGACCAAGGCTTTGCTAAAGGCAAGATGGATACGTGGAAGGCAGTATAACTTTGGGCTTGCCACGTTCTCGTGCTTTCTCTGTTAACATCCATTACCAATCTGCTGCAGGCAAAAGCTGCTGGCTTAGGTAAACATTTGGTCTGTCTCAGTAAGATTGTTCTTTTAGTCTTAATGTCTGTCTACAGTGGACAGAGGTGAGATTATACTACCCTTTGCAGAGTACAGGCTGTGAGCTCGAGTCTGAAAAACAGCTCACCTTGTTGATGTGATACTGAGACTGATTCAAAAAAAAACTACTAGCAGGGTTGCTGGATCCTACTGGCTTGGAGTGGCTCAATTTGAGATCCATCCACGTGAGGTGGCACTGACATGAAGGTGCTTGCTCTTGCAGAGGCATCAGGAATTTTAAGTGTGTGTGAATTTAAGTGTATGTGAATTTTAAGCTGCGATGGAGACCACCCTTGTTGCACTCTTCTAGCACCTCCCTACTAGCCAACTTAGCTGATATGTCACTTGTAAGAACCCAATTCCTTTCTCCTAATAAATAATTATTTAGGGAGCCCATATTTCTTTATGTGGGGCCAGTTATCTAAAATCGTATCTGTGTTACAAGACTGCATCAAAACACAAGAACCCACTCCTACCTCAAGCTGTTGTTCTGGAGCCTCCTTTTTTACAGGTGGTTCCTGCTGTGTTCCAGTGTTTTCATTTGTACTGAAAGCTGAAATTGTAGCTGTAGTTGTGTGTGTTTTAATGGTCTAAAAGCAGTTAGGAACTGCAGAGAAAGTTCACTAAGCTTGAAATAATCCATCTTACCCCCATGATTCTAGTTTTGCTATTGAAGACACAGAAAATCCTTCAAACTTCATAAAGATCAGTGTGAGAGAAGCAATTTTGCTGAGTTGCCAGACAAGGAAATAGCTGCATTTGTCAGATCTCCGATATTTTTGCAAAGGAAGAGAACAGAAATGGAAGCTGAGTTCGGTGGTGTTTTTGGCTTTCTTTTTTTTCTTCTTCACTTTCTGGATGCTCTAGTCTTCATTGCAGAGCTGTACAAAATGATGCTGGCCACTGCACACTGATGTGGCTCTGCAGTTGTGCCACTGCAGTTTATACTAGCTGAAAATTGAGTTGTGAGACATTCAGCACTTGTCTTTCTTTTTTTGTCAAAGCTGTAGTGGAAGTTTTTTGCAAGGTGGTATCATTGACTTCAGAGAGCTCAGTTTGTATCCACTTGTCCTTCAGCATGTGGCATCATAGCGATCCATGCCAAAAAGAGATTATCTACAGAAGCTGGCATATAGTTTCCAGGAAAAATAATGAAAAATACTTTCCAGTTCTTCTATATGTGTACACAGTGCCCTCCACCAGTCCTTTGAGGTTTGGCTGTTACATTAAGGAAGAGTAATGTGGTCTAAAGAAAGAAAAAAATTGACTTATTGTAAAACTCACCTCTTTGCTACAGTTTCCAGTTCAGAAGTCTTTTGGTTTTTTTCCTTCCTTTTTAAATTATTTTTCTTTTTGGACATCTTCTCTGGCTGGCTGTAGCTGGGGTGGAAGTAGAAGTCAAGCTGGTGCCCTCAGTTCTACCACAAGATGTATATGGTTCCCACGAGGAAAACAAAAATGTTGACAGTCAAATGATTTTTTTCAGGTACCTTAGTCTATCTACTTCTGATCTCAAAGATCTCCTTGTCTTGCAAATTGGAAAGGAAAAATGGTTTGCTTTACTCGGCAAACAAATAAACAAAACAACCCCCTACTCCCATAAAAACCCAAACTCAACAACTCCCAAACCCAAAAATGTAGACAAAGCAGGCCTTACAGGAAGTGTGGGACAGAGAAGGAAACAAGATATCTGAAGAACAGAATTAGTTCTTAACTGTGTATGAGGTACAAAAATTCAGGTGCATGGGATCAGATTATATTGTCTCTGATTTATTGCTGATTTCAGTGAGGTCTTCTGCACCCTTGTGCTGTTCTTTTGAGGATTATCTTTGACCACAGAAAGCAACTGTTTCTGGCACTGGCATGTTGGAGGAAGCTTGCTGTCTCCACTCTCCGTGAGGTCCCAGGCTGACCTTTCTAAACTGGAATAAGTGGTTTCCCAGGCCTCAAGAGGTGTGATGACATGTGGTATGGAACCAGGAGCATTGGGTCAATGGAGGCTGGTGCTACACAAGCTGTCTCTGTCCTGTTCTGAGAGCAGCTGTGGAATGGTGTGGGTGGCACCCACTTAGTGTTACATGTTTTGACACATTCATGGATGACCAGCCAAAGGAGCATTGAGTGTCCTTTGCCTGCTCTCATGTGTCTTGTACATCTGTTTGGCACCTCTCACCTATTGCTTTAGCTGTCTGGAGAGGTGATTTCCTGCCAGCTACTTCAGCCTAGAAAAAGAAAAGCTGTAGGTCTTGTTAAATATTACTTTCATCTAAGATACGGGGAAAATAAAGTTTTGGAGAGGTTTGCTTCTTTTCTTCCCAGTGGGGGTGCCAGTTGAGTGAGATTTGTTAGTCATTAGTCTGATATAAGTAACAAGGATATTCTAATTTGCCTGAAATTAACAACCCAGAAAAAATAACATGAAAAATTGGTTACATGGAATGCTCTGTTTTTTTTCTTTAAAGTCCATAAGTTCACACAAGGACCTGCCCTTCTGCCTGCTCATTTTCAGAACGCTTCTGAGGTGTACCCAGTGCATAAAGCTGCCTCCCAGCACATTATGTATCATAAGGTAATGGGTCAAACCGAGAGAAAATAGATACTTTGACAGAGAGTTCTGCACTTAAAAAAGCAACATACCTCCTAGCTTCCAATCTTTTTGGTTAGATACTTTTAAAAAGTATTTTCCCACGAAAGGAATTTATTGCTGAGTCTATACTGTCAAAAGTGAGAAATGTAATCATTGTTTTGAATTGGAAGGGTCTAAGAGGGAATGATAGGTGGTATAAGCAGTGTGGCTTGTTAGCAGTGGCTGCAAGTGATAGGTGTGTGGTTCAGTAGCTATTGCATTGTTTTATTTATTTCTGTTAAAGTGCTCAGTTCCCCTTCTTCCAGCACAACTTCTGTTCCCTGTTTTCTCTGCTTTGACTCTTGAAAATTAGGTAAAGAGAACAAAAGTTATGCTTACCTACTTTTTTTATAAGTCATGCAGAAGAACTAGGCCTTCAGAGGGGATTTAAAAGGGAAGAGGATAACGGTTTAAACTGGTGCAAAAAGTAAACTTAAGAGGATACAGAATCTAATCTGTGGTGAATAACAAGGAGAGGAAAGTAATGAAAATAAGAATATTCAAGTTGCTCATGGTTTTGGAGGGAGTAATGGTAAAGAGGCCTATAAGGAAACTAAATCACACTTTTTAATGCCCTTTTGACATGGAAGAATGCATCACATACTATAAAGACTCTATTGTCAATAATTAATTTAATTTTAATTAGAATGAACTGGACAGGCTGGATATTCCACATGTGTGTCTATTAAAAATGAGAAACCTATTTTTGGGGAAGAAAAGACACTTCATACCTCTTATGTGACATCTGTATTCGGTACTATTTTGTATGTGGAAAAAATAATGAGAAGTCCAAGTGCCCAGGAGGAAAATCAAGACTTTCTTTTCATTCCAGTCCTCTTTAGTGAGAATATCCTACCTCTTCTCCAACCAAACTTGTATGGAATTAACGTCTTTTGTCTGAAACAGCCCAAGGGGACCATCTAGGACCCAACAGAACTTACATGTCAAAGTAGCTCTTATGTTTTCTCTCTCATTCACATTACTGTTGCAAATGCTTGTGTTTTGCTTGTCTTTTTAAAGTGCAATAGGAGGTGCTTTATGTTAGGGACTTTTAAAGTTTTTATTTTTTTTTTCTTCTGGAAGCTCCAAAGAAAAGAAGTAGTAGAGGTGATTAAGGAAACACTGTCAGGGGAAGTAAGGTCATGCTGAGAGGAGAGGCTGTAACACTTAAACTACTGAGTTAAAGTATTAATCTGGACATTACATTTCTACTGACCTTACTTTTCTTAGTGTAACTTTAGCTGATCAGGGTCAGGCTTAAGTGAAACACTTTAAATCTGAAGCCGGGGCTTCATTCAGGAGGTATGTTCTCCTGTGACTTTTGGATGAATGGAGCTTTTTTCAGTTGGACACAGGTAACAGCTTAAAAACCCCAAACCTAGCTGGCTTAAGAGATCTCACATTCTTTGTTAAAATCTATGCACTGTCTCCATGTGGGTGATGAGCTGGTGTCTCCCTAACATACTCTGCAGTAGTTCATGGAGGTGCTGGGAGCTGTTAAGAGCTGTCCCAGGTTGTCCCTAGAGCAAGATCTCCAGGGCATGGACCTATAGTGGCTGTGAGGCCAGATTGCTGTCTGATTGCTGCTGGGCTTGGGCCTGTGGCAAAGCTTTTTTTTCCACAGCCAGCATGCTCCTGTTGGTTCCTTTGTTTTGATTTGTGCCCTCTTTGATTCTTGTCTCTGCCCTCAATATGAAGGTCTAACCTTAGGCTTGACTGCCAAATTGTGATTGCACCAAATTCCTAAGGCTATTTTTAGCTTTTCAAGTCATTAGGCATTTTCGAAAACTGTACTGTACACTTCTTTCAAAGTAGTGCCTTTTATTTTAAAATGAACCAAACTGTTCACCAGGGCTCTGCCTTAGCAGAACCATACTTCCTTCACTGAAACCAAGGGGTAATGGATTCAGTATTGCTGGAAGGTATTTTGTAACAGTGACTGTCAGGTTCACTTGTATGTTCAGTCCAGCCCTTAGCAAACTGGTAGTGGTGGGCAGTGGCTGTATAAATAAATATAACTGAGAACACTAGCCCAAAAGGATGTAACTGCTGAAGGAAAGGAAATCTCAGCAATGAGGACATACATTAGCTAGTGCATGGAACTGGGATGGGAATTTTCTAGTTGAGCTGGGATTTTTCTACGTGTAACAGAGCTGTCCCAAAGAATCAGATCCGCTATTGCTGCTGCTTTGGGTTTCCTCTGAAGCATTCTACATGGACCAGCAACAGAAGCACATTTCTGGGGAGACCCAGCCAAGATGCTGCATTGGAACTGATGTCCCAATGTGAATTGATAGCTCCTGTGGCAAAGGAAAAAAATACATTTTCCTTAAGATTATCTCAGATAAAATTGACTTGAAGCACAGAGGAATTCTTGCTGAACATATTTTGTCATTCCTTAGTCTGTTGCTCATTGTATTTGTTATTATACCATGGAGGGTTGATTAGCTTTTGCAACAAAGTTGCAAACCCTTACCTTCATACTGCATAATATGAGGATGCTGAGTATTGGGAATCCTCTGAGCAAAATATGTGTAGTTAATTGGTTTGGAACAGACTGCTTTATTAAAATGGGTTTTTGGCCAGGCTATTGCACATATTGTTGTGTGTATGTGTTAAGGTAATAAGATGATTAACATAAAGTGTGAATTGGAAGGAGGAAATTAATCCAGAGGTGCATCTGTTTTGGTCATCTTGTTTGACCTGCTGCTGACTTTTGCAGGGTGGTTTTGGCAGCGATATGGGTGGATATAAGACATATTAAAACACAGGGAGTAGGGAGAACAAATAGATGCCCATATTATCTATGTCTATCAAAGGACATTCACCTATGACCACATAGAGATTGTGGTAGCAAGACATTGTGTTGTGTGTTGTTTCCCTTCCCCTCTCTGTATACTTTTTGCTCTGCTCTGTCTTG
The DNA here is from genome assembly GCF_001604755.1 of Lepidothrix coronata. NCBI lineage: Eukaryota > Metazoa > Chordata > Aves > Passeriformes > Pipridae > Lepidothrix > Lepidothrix coronata. Next base: position 4,036,347 of record NW_016690190.1, read on the forward strand.
GTCCTAGGATTTGCTCCTGACTGATGCTCTGTTTTGATGAGGTCCACAGTTGTTTCCCCAAAGGAGAGACTGCTAGCTAATCCCAGGTGAATCATCAAGATAGGGGAGGCTGAGTGATGTGCTGTACCCCACAGACTTGGTTTGAAGATAGGGTGTCATTGGGAGAGATGTTAATGAGACACGCTACCTGAGGAAGATTGGTCAGAGAGATGAGAAGCTGGGAGGGGGAATGCACCTATTCCTAGGAATGGTGTTCCATTTCTTGATATCTTTTCCCCCTGCTCCTCTGCATGCATTTGGTGCACAGGCAGAGGAGATGAAAATTACAGAACTTGCCATATAGTAAATTAATTGTTCACTTGTTATTAAATAATGCTTAATATCAAATGACTAGAAGAATTGCAAACTTTTCTATAGGTAATCTAAATGTAAAATGTGACCTTCCTCCTTTCTTTCTTCTGGAAGTGAATACAATACAATCAGCCCCTGGAATCCTTGAGTTGCTGCACTGACTTTGAGGGGGAATAATTTAAAGCAGAAGCTTATCTCTGCAAGAGGAGGAAACAGTGCATATCAGCAGCTTTGGGACTGCTCATGTAGTGCTTCAGATGGCAAAACGCAGACTATTTGAATCCAATTATTCATTATCATATATTTTATTGACAGGCAGGAGTTATGAGAAGAAGGTGGAGAATTTACCTGAACCGGAGTGTGGCCTGTGAACTGAGTTAGTTGACTGCAGCCAATATAAGTCCTTTAAAAGAGATCCTCTTCAGATTTTTTCTTTTTCCTTCCTCCTCTCCCTCACTGATGCTTCAACAACCTTTGACAGCTTGCTGGTGAAATTTATTCCCTTAGTTACTGACTTCTCCTCTGGATTCCCTTCTTCTGAGTTGCTAAAAGTTACTTGTGAGTGCTAGTCTTCGTGTTTTTAGCTGCATTTTTCTTTCAAAGCCTATTTTTGCTCTGTCTAAAGTTCACATGGTGTTTAAAACTTATCTAGTCAATCCTTCATTTGTAGAAATGGACCTGAATTCTGTTTCAGGGTATTTCTGTAGAATGAGGATAAAACTGGTTTGGATTTGGACACTCTCCCCAGTTGTAGTACTGTGCAGTGACCATCCTTGCTGTGATGTGAGTGCACCAGCTGATGGCTGTGACTGCAAGGAAGTGGTTAAGCAGAGTGCAGCCCTTCAATTTGGGGAGCACAATGCTGAATTACAGCCTGGAGTGTTTGTTTCCATACTGGTCATGCTTTCATTGCATATGGAAAAGGAGTGCTGTTGGGACTGCAAAATTAAACATGCAAAAGTTAGGAAATGCCAAGACGTGAATTTTCCCACCTGCTTGCACATATGCCTTTATGATTCAGTCTTTAATTATGCAGTTGCACACTGTTTTTCCACAGAATTTCTGTGTCCCTCTGTGCACAGGCTGTCCACTGCTGTTTGAATGAGTAGCTGTTCAATATTTTGTTTTCTCCTTATTGTTCCTCATGACATTATTCAGGCTGCACAATGAGGGAGGAATTACTGATGGCCTTATTGTTTTGTTTTGTTTTCTTGCTCTTCTTCGCCGCAGTATAAGGGGCCAGTGTTTCATGAACACTCTTTGCAGTGGCCCTGCCTGATTGTGGATTCTGTGTTGGCCCCAGTCATGAACTAGGAATGCAAGAACATTGGGAATGGACAAACAGTCTCACCAAGTGTTTCTCATTTCTCTGTCTCCATTATTTTCCTCATTCCCAGTGTCCCACTTCAAATCCCAGTTGGAGTTTTTCCTTCCTCTCTTACCTGGCTTTAAAAAAATTAATTGATATGGTAATTTTTTTTGTTACCTATATGTGGTTTTAAAATCCTCTCTGGAGGTATCCTGCATCAGAATAGAGCACCAAGGCTCTTCTAAAATTAATGCTTAGACAACCACAGGGGAGAGAAAAACTAAATAGGAAAGGCAAAGTTGTTTCTACTCCCACAATCCATCTGGTTTTGTATTATGCTTAGTTTTGTCTGTTTCAGTGAAATTTCTCTATTTATTACCTCTAAGTAGCGCTTTGAGAAGATGCAAACACCATCCATCAGCTTTCTTTTAGTTGGTAGGTTAGCACAGCACTCTGTTACCAATAAGCAGTAACAGATATGGAAAAGAATGTGGGACTTCTGGCTTCAGGTAATGGTCTGAAAGCCCAGCTCTGATTTCTTTCAGTGCTCTTGAATTTTTGTGGGAATTTGAACAAGCCACCAGTGTAATCTTGTTTCTTTTTTTAATTTCTAATAGCCAAAATATTATTGTTTCTCTATCATGGTGAAAAAAATCAATAAATGTCGGACAATGCTGAAATACTAAATGCGGCAAAAGCCAAATAAGTTGATTGTCGTTATACTCATCTGGTTATATTTTAATTAATTTACCAGTATATTAGCTTCAAAGGCAATCCCGGTATAAAATATACTGACATGTAGTTACATCACAATGATTCATACATTTGCTGCAGTCAATATCACAGATTGTGTTTGGTGTTTACATTTTATATGTTCACCGAGTTTACCCAAAACACGAAGTTATTTCTAGCCCTGGTCTTTATGTAAAGCTGAGTTTTGGAGTCCAAGTTGGCAAAGCACTGCTGCTTTTTATTAGTATGGTTTAAACCAAAACAGAGCAACTGTCTTTTCCTCTCCGTTAAGTACTCCATTTCATCAAAGTTTCTTGAGAGTCTCATTTCAATGCCATATAGTTATTTACTGTCATTGTGACTGGACTTCAAGCTGTGGAGCTTTTTGACTTGACCATATTTGAAATAAAAAGAAGGGAAACACCAAATCTGTAAAATAAGTCACCCAAATTTTAGTTTTTCACCAGAACATTTTTGCTGCAGGTAGTACGTATGCATATAAAATGTATATTACCTTGAAAATTGTTCTTGTTCTTTGAATTCCCTCTCTTTATACAATATGCAGTAAATATGTGGTTTGAAAAACAATAATTGTTTACAGATTAATGTGTAGGATCACTTCAGCATTTGGGAAATTCTGCTTTCTGGGTTTGGTTCTTTTGCATATATTTTCTCTGTTTCTGATTTAAATCTACTGAGAGTTTCATGTTCAAACAAATCTAAAAACTCTTGAATATTTGCTAATCTTTTATTCTAATCTGTGCAAAAGAATCACATTTGGTATTCCTTTTACCCTCTGGTGTGCTGAGCTCGTAAGAGATAGGGCACACACTTTTGTACAGAAACAATAAAAAAATTCCACACTTGTAGATCTGCTGCCCCAGACCTTCAGTGTTTGGCTTTGTGGGTCATCATGGTGCAAAGTACCACTGGCTTCTCTACTTTGTAGATTAACTAAAAGCCATTTTCTTTTATGGATCTAAATTTGAGATATGGAAGGGACATTTTATTCTTTATAGAGTCTCTCTATGGTTTTGTGTGCCTAGAAGAGCATACTAATAAATCAGATATGATTTTCATTTCCACAGTGTGACTTCTGTTTGGCAAGCCTGCTTACAGATCCAATCTTAATTTCTCTTTATTCGTATTAATTCTGTGTTAAAAATCAAAGTTCAGCAGCAGTTCCCAATGGGTTGGTCCCAGTGACACCTCAGGAGAGATGCGTTCTGAGCAGCATTGAACAGAAGAATCAAAGTAGAAACAACTACGCAGAAATAATCAGAAAATACTGGGTTTTGTTATTGTTTTTTGATGTCCTGAAAAATAGCAATTTGGCAGATATTTTCTCTGCCAAGTGTACACTTGTGTGTGTGACATGTAGGCTTTATTTGTTCTACATAGTGCTGGTTTCCTCTCTTGGATTTCAAGGGACACTAAAGGGGGAGGAACTGTATGGGGGGTTATTTCCTTCGTAGCACCTGTGTAGTGTGTGAAGTCTCTTTGCCCAGGTCCTCTCCTTTGGGTGGGCACTGTGCAAACTGATCTGGCACATTCTGCACTGAATCCTTTTAAAACCTGTAGCTCTGAGCAGTGAAAAATGATGATATTGCAGTTAAGACAAATGAAGAGTCAGGACACTTGGGCTCAAATGAAGAAACAGATATGACTTAAGTCATCTGCAGTTCAGATCTGTGAGGCTGAAAGTCTTCTCAGCACAGCACAGAGGCAGTGCAGTCCAGTGGTGGAGGGGTGCAATGACTGTCTTGAGGAAACCCGGAGACTCTTTGTCTTGGCCATGGCAAGGGTTGAACCTGGATGGTCATTTCACACCTCTGCTTCCTTTCCACTCACTGTGAGACCAGTAGCTTTTATCAGCAGAGTCTCTCGTTTATGGCATACTTTTCCAACTCTGTGAAACTTTGATTTTTGGTTTCAACTCACGCTGTAATGATGATAATCTCCAACACAGCAATCTAGAGTGATCCTTTCCAGTCCCCAGCATGTAGCCATGGGTGGCAGGGCTAGATAAAACTGAGATACAGACACATTGAGAGGGGGCTGGAGCGTGGCAACACATTTATAGTGTTGCTTTTATTAAAGCTGCCCTTTCTTTCTCCTCCTCCTCCTCTTCCTCCCTCAGATGATGATGACATTGTTTTATTTGTTTTACTTCTATAGTTAGCAAACTTAGGGAGCCAGATTAAAAATAAAGCAGCAACCCTTCTGTGTTCTAGCCTTGTGAGAGCTGCTTCTGCTGAAGCTTTGCACTGCAAAAGGGGTATCAATTCCTACCCCTAAGTGGGGAGGTTGTGTTCCAGGTTGACATGCTGTTGAGTAGCTGGCAATTTCTGTCCTCTTTCTCTCTTTTGTGTGACTTCAGGCATCTGATCATTAATGTCATCTTGGTTAAGGAGCGAGGTCCCATTTCCATGGAAACATGGGGAAATGACTTTGTAATCTTAAAGGTCCTTTATTTATTGGGTAGCATTTTTCTCTCCTGTTTAAGCATTTAAAACAAAGGAGCCTACAGTGCTGAAATCTTCTAAGATATATTGTGTTAAATGATGGGGACAATTATAAAAATGGCATTTAAATTTGTCCTGCTCTGTAATCCTGTAACAATACATCAGCTGGTGAAAAATCAACCTAGTTACCCTGAAGCCAGTGGAACTAGACTAATGTACAACAGCCAGGAATTTGTCCCAGAGGTCTGGTAGTCTATGGGTTAGATTTCCAAGGGAAGCTATGAGACTCTCATCACCTGAAAGTCATAGCTAGAAAAGATAAATCCCTGAACAGGTAATAACATGGAAGTATTAATTCTATTTCAACTGCTAGGTGAACAAAGTAATCTAAAGATTTGTTTCTAATTTATTATTATGCCCATGGATTTCCTGATGCAAGATTTATTTATGTCTAAATTACTTAATTTTTTTAGGTATTGTTTAGTGTCAAAGGAAGCCAGTAACTGTGCAGACCTTTTTTTTCCTGTAGATCAATATTGTTTCCCATTTAGTATTAGACACATGATGTTAGAAATGAATATTTAAATGTAATTCAGATACTGTGCTTAGTCTTGATAACTATTTTTTATTTTAATTTGCATTATATTACTGTAAAGTCTAATAAAATACTTTATAATGTACTTGGTGTCATGAACAGTGCACAGAAAAATGCAATGCACAAAAGGCAAAGTAAAGTATATATTTTAAAAGGCTTAACTAGTGGCAAAGGGAATTACAGATTTTAACAAAATTACTGAAGTTGAGGGATAAAATACTGGTCCAGTCAATGTTGATGTTAGTGTTCCTACTGTCTTAGATGAAACCTGGTTCAACTAAAGATTTTTAACATTATACAAATTCTTTCCACATGTGAGTCAATTCCCTGTTCTGATTATTTAAAAAAAAAAAGTCTTCTCTTTCTCTCACCAGTTGAATAGAAACTGTCCCCCTTTATTTTGACATCTGAACTTTAATTTCTGTTAACCTACAGAAAACTCTCCAATTGCAAATATTAAAACTGGTTTGGAATAATGAGAACTACATAAGTGTCTCTTGACAGAGTGTCAAAGGAGCAGTGTAGATAAATAAACCTAAGATGTGATGAGATACATGGATGATATATTATGTATAAGTAGTAAAATGAGAACAAAGAAGGGCTTTGAATTCAGCAATGGCTTTAATTTTTGTTTCCCTCTAATTCCTCCTCTTACACTGCAACCTTGATAAAGTTATGTTTTGCCTTTCTGAACCTTGATGGTGAAGGGAGGTAACATAATTTCACTTTGAGCTCCCTGAATGTAGGACATCACATATGGAGCTGAACCAGAGATGTCAAGCATATTTGCATTTACTTCAGCGTCAGGCAGCTCTTAAAAATTACGAGAAGATGAGGGTGTGTAGGTGTCTGGGGGGAATATTCCATCTGGGGGAGAGTAGCACCATACTTGCCACTTGGTTTTCAGTGCAACAGAGGAAATTCCTAAATGTGGGGATTGCAGGGAGAGGCTCAGGGTACCTGTGACTGACCTCTTACTTCTTGGCAACCTACTTTTTCTGCAAGTTTCTAGTTAGTCTGGTTCCTTCTGCATAGGCTCTGGCCTCATTTTTTTTAGAGTGTCTCCCTGTTGGATGAAACTATGGGGAAAGATGAGGTTAATGATCTGTACAGTTAGGGATGATAGATTCAATAGTAAGTCCATTTCCAGGTGGCTTTTCAAAGAAGGTGATATTAGGAGACAGAAGATGCACTTCAATAAGTTGTTGAATAAGTTCCCTCCCTTCTCCAAAAAAGTGTTTCTTAGTAAACAATTGTTAATGCTTTCCCTTCTCATTTGAATTTCAATCCAGTGATGATGGATACATTAAAGTGAACATGATCCCAGAACAAGATCTTGTACAGATTAGAAGATTAAAATACTGCTCTAAATTTAGGATGCAGTCATTTGGATGAGATATGATGGCAAATGCCTCTTATTTGTTTTAAAAGAAAAAAAATCCAATCCTCAGCATCTGTTGAAAATATTAGCTACTCTGATCAAAGCTGATTGAGATCCAGAGCTCTGTGGGAACAAATTATATCTGAGGAAGATGTATCGTTTGGTTTATATCTACATAATGCTGGCTTACTTCCTGTTTTATAATGCATTTCAAAATCTGCAACATGAACAACTCTACAGAAATGAAATTTCACAATTTATAGTGCTGTAAAGAGATTTTTTTTGTTATTTATGAGCTTAAAATGAAGTTACAAATAAACTGTTACTTTAGTTAATGGAATATTTTGGCATTATAAATTAACTCATAATGTACAACAAATAGCTTCTCTCAAGTTTCAATTGCTCTTTGTTTTTCTGCTGCTGCTTCTGGAAAAGCTCCTGAAACGTTTTATTGATGAGGTAATTCACTCTTGTCTGCATGTAGTACTTCTGTAACTCCAGCAAAGGTTTCTGGTGACATGATAGACCAGGAGAACAAAGCTCAAATTTATTGTGTTACCCCAGATGGAATTACAGTCTTCATCAGTTAATGCAGCATCTCTCAACTTTGGAAAGTTGAATCCTGACTTGTCAAGAAAATTAAGCTTACAGTGTTCCAGCTACCAGCAATGTTGTTTTAAAAGCCTACCCAAAATGAGCAGTCACTCAAATAGAGTGTGTAGGTATTTGTCCTCGTCTCTTGTATGCTTTGATTAGCAGTGCTTTGTCAACAATGTTGAAGTAATGTCATTGGCATTTGAATCATGACCCTTTTATAACCAAAATTACTGCATCAGTTTCTCTGCAAATTCAGACAGGCGTTGCTGCATTATGGATGGGCTGTGGTTTCAGTATTGCTCTTTGCAACCAGATGCCTTAAAAACCAAAGCAAGCAAAATATAAAAATAAGTGGAGGTTCTGGAGGACCTGTAAGAATCTGAGTTAGCATTCACTGCGCCGTAGATTGTGTGATTTTTATTATTGTACACAATTTACTGTTAGTTTTCCTTAGAGCACTGCTAAGTGGGAAGTTTGCACTTGATTTACGTACCAGTGTGAATGAGTGGCTTCAGAGCACTTACAATCTCTTTTGCAGGCACTCCCTCAGCAGTTTTTTCATGTTACTGTAGTCCGAGGAGCACAGATTTTCCCTCAATCACAGTAAGATTTTATTAAGTGGAAATAATTTTCACATTCTGATTCGGATGAGTAAGAATTAAGTAATCTAAAAGTTCTTTTAAGTTGAAACGCTGCAATTGTCTCAGGTAAACAGTGTTTGTGTTCTGTGCATTTTTTGGTGTGGGTTATAATGTTTTATTAACTTCCACTGTAAATAGAAGTTATCTGCTTCTGTGCTTCCCAAAAGCAATGGGAATTGGAGAGTTTTTCTTTTTCTTTTTAATCTTTCCTGATGGTGCCTAATTTAATTTTTTTTTCTTGGTCCTTGTTTGGTATTACTTATAAATAATTGATTTACTATGCTACTGCTAGCAACTAAGATCACCTAATTTGTGGATAATGTCTCAAGTGATCCAAAGTGGTATTGCTTCACTGGAGTCAGAGTTACACCGTATTGACCAGCTGAGGATCAGGTCTCTTGTTCCCAGCAAGGCAGCTGCTGATCACCATGTGGGCATCCCCATTCATTTCCAGGAACAGAGAGCATACTAAAGAAAATCTGGGGTGAAAAGGTGGCAAGAGTATTTTACTTACGTTTTCATTTCTGTCTGTTTTGCTATAAGAGGTTTTTTCCCCCTCCCTTTATTTTTTTATTTTGTTGTTGTTGCCCAGAACTTTACCTGTCCAAGACAGGTAAAGTGTGATATTTGTTTTAAGGAAGTTACCTGTCTGTAACTAGGAGAATCTTACTGTGTACTTTCAGTTGCCTCCCCGGTAGAACATTTTCCAACCTCTCAGTATCACTTTATGGCTTGAAAGCCTGAATGGGGCTCTTGGGAAGCAACACTGCCTGTGGAGTTGTCAAGATAACCTGCTGTGAGGGCAGCCAGCAAGGATGGGTTTTGTGGTCATACTAACTTGACCAGTTAGGTAATTTTTGCAAAATCTGGATTACCCCTCTCTTCCCTGTTGCTCATGTAGATGTGTCAGTATGTGAACTCTTTGCCCTACTGCCAGCATGGGCTGATTATGTTCATTTCTAGAGCAGCAAAAATCAGTACTAAAAAGTACATTTTAATCCCAGGTAGAGCAGAAATCGGGCATGCCTTCCCTTAAAATGTCATGATTTCTCTATCTTTTGCTGTGTGCCCTCTGTTCATGTTCTCTTCTCTTCTTAACTGTGTTCATTCTGTCCTTCTGCTCTGGTAAAAGCAGCTAGAAGAATGAAGCTGGAACAGCTCAATGCAGTAGCACGCTGGGGAGGGGATGTGTGTAACTTCCTTCATGTCCTCCTCCTTGGTGACTCATATGCTGTGGGCCAGGTCCCCAGGAATGCAGGTTGGTTTGGTCAAGCTGTGCTATTACCTCTAATGAGGAATATCACTAGAAAGAGGGCAATGAGCACAGTATTCAAAATATTTCTTCTCCCACCTCTCTTCACTGCCCATTACTATCTTGTTGAAGGGTCTGTTGAAGGGATATACAGGATACAGTTTGAGGAGAATTTCTCTCTTTGAAGTGGAGGTAATCCCAAAATCAGCATAACACCTAGTGATTCCGTGCTTTATGGAGTGCTGGAAAAGTGACATGGGAAGTAACCATAAACACCCTACTGCTCTTGCACTTGGATGTTTTTCACATCTATATTATGATCCCATTAGATCAGGTGATCTAAAGTAGTTTGAATTTCCGTGCTAAGAAAAGGTCAGGTTTTATTTCTCTTTAGTCATATGAGCTCGCAGAGGGTAGCCTGGCCTGGCATCCTCTGTATCTGTCAGCACCAAAAAGCAACAGAGTATTTTTGCTCCTGTTTGATGGAGCAGTGGTCACTTGGGGTGAAGCTGTGATTTCATCCATCAGGTGGCTAGTGTCTAAAGAAATAGTTTCTCTTTGTGTGCCTTTTTGAGTAGGTGATGCAACAGTAAAATATATGGGGAGAAAAATACAGTAAGTTTGTTTCTGTATCTTAATATGCTTTTGGTGGGGCTGATGTAATGAAATGAGTTTTCAAGGAGAGTTAATTTTAATTCACAGGAGTTGGATTTTCTTTCCTTAAATAATGCTGTACCTGGAGACAGTGCCAATTCAAGGTGAGATGAGCAGTCCACTTTTGCTGATTTTTTTAATCCATCAAGATTTAGTTCTATCTGAAAACAGCATGATTTAATGACTATTTAGTCATGTATCTTTGTAAAATGATGCAGCATTCCCACACAGGTCAGATCTTAAGGGGACATGTAGTTTATCATGTGCGAGAGGAATAAGACACTTGACTCCATTGCTTCCTTCTTGAAAAGCCCCCAAAATACAAGGTCAAAGTTGGATTGAATCTGGCAATTGACCCTCCTTCTCACTGCTACAAGTGATACTTGTGGACTGAGGGTGAAGTGCTCCAGGGTAAAAGTGGGCAGGATGGTTGTACAGTTGATGTCTTTTGCTCTGGTAATTTTGTGGTAAAGGGTTTTCATCTCGCATGCTGTCAGTTACCTTCACATCTTAATGCTCAGTGATAGAAAAAAGCCTTAGAAACTACTCTGAATTTTTCATAATGAGAACACTGCATAAAGAGCTAATATTTTCCTTCCATTGTTGTCTCATCAGAGATTTAATTTTAAATCAGTATTTTGCCAACAGTGACTAAATAATACACCAACACAGGAGTTGAGTGGCATTACAAGTTCCTGTTTTACACTCAAAAGCTCTTTCAGATTAAAATAATATCCAAGTAACATGCATGCCCTGTCATTAAGCTTAATGACAGATCTCCTCCAGCTCTAGGTGGGCTGAGGTGGGAAGACTGCTGTCAGGTCATGGTGTCTGAGGATTTGCCTGACTCTGAAGGAGCACCAGCAACTTAGTGTGTCCTTTTCTGAAGTTTTATAGGCACAACAGAAGCAGCACCCAGTATTGCTATAGCCAGAAAGAAATTAGAGGAAAAATAAATCTTCTTCCTCCCTGCTGTTTCCTTGTTATGTTCATTTGACAGTGCTTTGTATTGTGGGTTTTTTTTAGCCTGCTTGTATACAACTGGTGAGTCAACAGGGAGGAAGAAAAACCACATATGTATATTTTAACAGAATTTAGATGAAAAAAAGAGAAGGGCAGATTATGAGAAAAATGAACATTTCTGAAATTGGTTCCCAGAGAAAAAGAACCAAACCAAACTCCAGTTATACCATTTGCTTATCAAGATCAGCAGACCTGCTAACTAGACCTAAGGATATCCACTTTCTTCTCAGCCATGAAGATCACTGCTCTACCTGATGCACTGCCTGCTCTTCCTGTGTCTCCCTGAAAGTTTTCCTATTCCAGGACTGAGACCTAGGCTCAACCCTGTGACAGCTGTCCCTTGGGGTGAGGAGGGAATTCAATAATCTCTCTCCTGACTGAGAGTACCTTGGACTCTCCCTGCAGCACCATTTCAGTGTCTGCTGCGTGGTGAAGGCATCATGCCCTCAATGTGATTCCAGTGAGATTTGTAACACTGTGTGACACGGGGGATGTTTTCATCTTAATCTGATGTGAAACCTGATGTGGTTTCTCCTCCAGGCAGGAATGTTAAGGTTTGGTACAGAAAGGCTGATTTCTTTACAAATAGTTACGTGTAATTCCAAAGTTGATTATCAAGAATAAGCTTTGAACATAAGTATTTTTGGTAGGTAATTCATGTTTTATTCAGAGCCAAATGAATGTGAATTCATATTTTATAAACACGCTGGGTATTCCGAGGTTAACACCTCAGAGCAGGGCTTGAGTCAAATTCTCTTCCAGTTTTGGAAGTTTATTTTAAGCTGTTTTTAAGTTTTCTGCTTTCTATCTGTTGAAGGAAGAGAGGAATCTTATCACAGGAGGTGCACTTTTTCCCTGTTTCTGAATCACCAGACAGTTGTTGCTGACAGGGAGAGGGGAGGGTGGGGATTTATTATATTTTCTACCCAGATGCCCCATTCCTGGTTTAGTTTTTTTTTTTAATCCCTAAGCCTCCATTATTTGACCCTAAAACTTGTTAAAAGTAATCAAACCCTTTTGATTGAATTTGAGTTTTGGATGGGGTCTTGCAGGAACAGGTTGCTGCACAGACTTGCTGAGGAATTGACTCTTGCTTTCTGCTTTTTTCATCTGCTGTTCACTTACTGCAGTAAATCCCTTTTCTCCACCCTCTGCTGAACTCTTTCGGTTTGTTTCAAACAGAGGAATTGAAAGTGGTGGACATGCACCTGCTCCCTTGGGACTTAGTCTAGTGCACAGAAACTATGCCAAACAGAATGGAAGAAAGTTGGCAATGGTATGGGGGGGATGAAGGTGCAGGTGCTTGAGGCATGGTGGTGCTTGTCTTGCCTGGCAGCCACCAGCCCCCTGAGGAATGAGGGGCCTCTCATCCCAGGTGCTCAAAACAAGATTTTGTAAGCACAGCAGTATATGCCATCAAACTGTGTAGTCTTTGTGGTGAGGCACGAGAAGAAAAGGACACTTGTTGAATTTTTTTTGCATCAATTTTTGTATCTCATAGACTTGGGGGGGGAAGTGGGGGACAAAACCTTTGTCTTATCTCAGTTGCTGAACTTCCTTCCTTAGAGAGAAAATAAAATTTATTTGGTTAATGAATGGTAGTTTTATATTTTTATCTGCCCTTCTCAAGTGTCACCCTAATGAAAAGTAAATGTAGGCTTTTTTTCTTCCCTCATCCTTTTTTTTCTTCCTTTTTTTTTTTTTGACCCAAGAACTATGTAGACAAAGCTTCAACTCCATTCCCTACCCTGCTCTCTAGACAGCTTTCTGTAAAAATTGTGTTTAGAATTTAAAAGTCTAACTTGCTTTTCAGAATGGAGAGTAGTTCTCTGTCCTGTGTTCTTTCAAAGTCTTTTGTTAGAAAATATTTGTTGCTTTGGATTGTTTTAAAGCTTATTTTGTTCTGGTTCATTCCTTGAGTCCTAGGTATTTATATATCTGCAAGGAAGAAAATTTGATTCTTATATCAATACTTGGTAAAAAATTATTCTGGTATCACCTACAGTATTCCTTTTTTTTTTCTTTAATCCACAGTCTACAGACTGTGGAATTATTTTTCACTCGTGTAGTGAATATGACTCTCCATTACTTTTTCAATTCTTGTTTGCATACTCAGAAATGGAAGATTTTTATTTTTAACCCTTGTGAGACACTTGTAAGCTAAATGAAAGCTTATAATGGGGAAAAATGTGGAAATGGACAATGAAAAATTCTATTTTCCATTTTCAAGGAAAAAAGACTACATGAAGAAAGAAATGGACATAATGACTCGAGGGCATGGAAAGGTTCTGAAAAAAATCCATGTTTAAAACATCTCTCTGAAGCTTATAGTGCAACACTGCAAGGCACACATTTGATTTGTAGAAAAAAAAATCAGAATACTTTATTATGTAGTTTGTGTGAGGCTGTATTGTTCTTGAGCCATAATGACATTTCAGCTTGTGCAAATAGCTTATGCCAACGAAGGATCCTGGTCTGATATAAAAATTACCTTAAATTAGGTTATTTTAGAAAGCATGTGCTAGCATCTGAATGGCAAGAAAACATTTCCAAGACTAATGTTAAAATGCTGCTCTAAATTCCCTTTCTCCTTGTCTTGTCTTGTTTTCCTTTTCTTTGTCTTCCAGATCAAATGAAGATTAAATGATGCCACCAAGAAGTATCTTGAAAAAAGACCTTAATCTTATTTTCATCTGGTTGGCAGAGTTATAACATAGAATTTCTTCACTCCTTTTGAAAATCAGTATATATTATTTTAACATATTATTAGAAAAAAACCACATGATCATACCATAGTCATGTCCATCCAATTTGCTGTCATCATTTCTTTGTCTACACTTGAACTACAGAACAGAGGTCCTGTATATCCTATGATATTTGTCTGGATGAAATGTATTGTTATGAAAATGTTTCCCATTCAGATTTCCTTTGTTTTCTGAAATAGTAAAAACATATCAATCTTCTGTAATGCTGATGTCCAGTCTGCGATGCAGCTGGAAATCATTTATTCTCAGAGTTCCCTAGAGCATTTCTCGTTGTTTACTTGAAAAGACAGTGATTAAATTTTATCATCTTGGTTACTTGATTGATTCCAGAGTCTTTGAAATGTGAGCTTCTAACTCCCTGTGCACATCTCTGCCCCACATAACCTCACTCAAAGGATTTTGACCCAAGGATTTAAAGATTTCTGGATCAAGACGTTCACGTGCCTTCTATTCTGCAGAAAGATCATACAAAATCACTGGTTGTTGGTTCAGCTTTAACTCTTTGGATGAAATGTGAAAATCCTAGTAATAGGAATTTTAGAAAGATTGTACAGAGGCATGCATATTGGATGGAATTTACAAAGAAAGGATTTTAATGGTGTGGTGATTTTAAAGAGTGGAGATCTGGCATAGCTTCTGAGTAGGAATAAGAGAAAAAGAACAACTGGGCTAGATTTGAGGTGGGTCTTGACAACTTTATGAATTCAAACATATAAGTTTGCCTGAAACAGCGTTGACTGGATTTCATGACCTAGAAGGTCTTTTACAGACCTGACGTTCATAGCTTCAAAGCTAAAGGCTAAAAAAAAAAAATTAAAACCCTCTCCCAAAACAAACTGGTTTTGACTGCAGCAAAAATAAAGCAAAATAAATCTGTTTGAAAAAGCTTTTATATCTCTTTTTCCAGCTTTCCTAGGGTCCTTTGTTAGTCTCCTTCTCTGTGAATTACAGGGATAAAGGATACTCTTTATTGCATCACAAATGATGTCACTTTTTTCCTTCCTTCCTCTCACAAATTAGTGCTGACATTTCTGTTACTTCAAGGAATCCTCCAAGGTCTGTCACTTTTTGTGGTAAGAGTAATCACCACATTTGTACATATCTTTTCAGAATATTTAAATGAAAGACTGGGAGGGACCCTGTTGGTCCTAAAATTTAGTTACCATCTACCGTAAGTACCCCTCATGTTTTATCTTATTTACTAAGAAATGTAGGGAATAAATTAAGAGTAAAAGCAAAAAACTCCTTAAGTGAGCAGAAGGAAGAAATGAATGATACCCAGTGATATGTATAATTCCAAGCTCTGATAGGAGCTCAGAGAGAATTCCACATCACTTTAATTATCCAAGTCTTGGATCTAAGCCATTTTCAGTTTCCACATTGCAGATGAGGATTGTTAGAGTTTCCAGGGGAATTTGCTAGATCCAGGGCCTGGCAAATGAAGGCATGCAGGAACAAAGTCACCCTGATTTTGATGCAATATGGACTCTGAAGTGATTTATAGATCTAGGACAAGATATATTGGTCACCTTGATAGGAGCTGACACAAAACTCTAGGCTTTCTCTGGCTTCTGAGAAGATGAACTCTTGATGGAAGATAAGATTTAGGGGATTGAATAATTTAACACAGTTCAGAATCTAATTGAAACCATAGATTAATTTCCAAAAGGAAAAAATTTGGTGATTAATAAATGCCTACTGGTGAAACGAAGAGGAGAATGGAAAAAATTATATACTGGGGATCTTTGGCATTTGGAGTACTCTGCCTTGCACTGTTTTGACACTAACCCAGGCTCCAAGTATAACCGCAGGGCAGTGACGGTTTGCATGTCTGCATTTGAGAAACTGCAAACATATTCATGACAGTACTTGTGAATGCCTCTTTTTAACACACAACCTGCTTCGTGAATCTATTTTATTCTTTTAGGATAGGAAAAGTAACCTGCCATTCTTGTACCTAGAATTTGGGGGGCAGGAATACCAAAAGGCTTCCTTCACGTGCCTAGCAGAAATGGCTGTGAACTGCAGTGTTGACACAGAAAAGACAACATCATCTAGTAGAGGCTTTTCCCCTGTTAGCTAGATCACACTTTGTGCAGTTACTTTTTGCTCCTTTTGTTTTGCCTCATATTTCCTTTTGTAGGATTTCTGTCTATTATTTGTGTCTACTGGATTTGTTACTTTTACTCAAGGAGATGGTCACAGAAAGGCTTGTTGGCTCAGTTTGGTCTTGCACCTGATCAATACAAGCTGAATAAGGTGTTTGATGTGCTAGAGCCAAATGCACCTATCAGAACTTACTAGGGACTTGATGTATTGTAGTCACTTTTTAGCTCTGGGTTTGCTGTTTGAGGTGCTTAGGTAGTGGAAAATTGTTTCACTGTCTTCAGGTCAGTCTCTAGTGGACATAAACCACTTATTAGGTACAGGAGGGTTGGCTTGAGGCTGGAAGCAAAGCTGTTCAGAGCTGGATGGAGCTGCAGTGTTTCATGGAGATGTATCAGTTTCCATGCACGTTTTATCAAGCTGGTCTGTGTGGTGAGGGTTGAGAGAGAGGGAGGAAAGGTTTGTGGGAGTATTGGTGATGTGGATGTCGAGTGGCTGGGAAGCTACCAAAATCTTTGCATTTCCATACACTAGTTCTGTGGGCAGCAGGCAGTGACAGATGCTTAAGAAAGCATTTCTTGAGGAGTTTTTAAAGGTCTATTTCTTTCAGCACTGATTAAATTTCTTGCATCAATGTTCACTGCTTAGGTGTGAGAGTGTCCTAGGCTGAGCTGCTGTTTGTATGGATGAACCTGAGGAGGATGGGAAGGTTAATGTAGGAGACTAAAGATGACATTGACAAAAGAGCAAAATCAAAGCCTAGTGATTAGTTATTGGCCAAGTATTCTGATGGAATTCAAATTAGAAACTGCTGAGAGGGCTTTATAATACCTCCCTTAAACAAACTCCAGTCCTAGAGGAGTAGAGTGGTCACACAGGGGTTCACAGAGTGGTGATGGGGTAACCCAGGAGCAAGTTTTAGTCAGAGAAACCAGTAAAACTGCTGATAAGATGCAGGATTAGTAAATGCACAGCTGAATGTGATGTGCTGTGGGAGAGCCAGCACAGCTTTTCCTAAGGAAGCCAGGACTGGTAAATCTTGCAGAAATTGCTGAGAGATACACCAGACCGATGAACTGGGGTGGTCTTGCGGAGGGGATAGAACATGGTCTTCAGAAAGCTTCAATAGGTTAAGAAAAAAAAGCTTTTGGTATCAAAACTAGGGGTGAAATGGGTGGTGTCCTCATGGTTAAACAACAGTGTAAGTGTAGGAAGCAATGGGGTGGTTTTCAGAGTTTATTTATGAGTTTACTGATGGGGAGCACCAGTGACCTGTGATGGGAGCAGTGCTGCTCACAGGGAGTGCAGTGCAAGGGGGTAAAGCTTGCTGCTGCTTTGCACAATTAGTCAGGGTGGGTTGCAGAAAATTTTCAGAAGGATCTCTTGACACTGAATGACTCTGCAGCAAATTGCAGTTGAAATGTGAGATCGATGAAGGCAAAATAATGCACATTCAGGAGAAAAAAGCTAACAAGTTTGGACTTTATATTATCATTTAACATCCAGGAAAGAGATCTTTGGATAATTAAAGAGAACAGTGCAGAAAGTATGATGACACCACTGATATGCTTCTAGTGCAGCCAGATGTTGAATATTTGTTCTAGTTCTGACAATCCCACCTCAAAAAAGACATAATTGAGCTAGAAAACTTTGACAAAGATAGAACAGCTTCAGGATTAGCAAAAGTCTAAGTCTAGGCTGCTTCCACTTGGGGGGGTGTGAATGAGAGGGTACATGAAGAGATTCATAAAATCACAGAAGGTGTAGAGAGGCAAGTGATTACTCGCTGTTACTCACAATATGATACAGCAATTGAATTATCAGTCAGAATTTTAAAAACAGACAGAAGGAAGTACTTTACATTGCCCATAATTAAATTGTATAGCTCATTACATAGCCTGCTGTGGAGACCAAGACTATAAATGGGTTCAGGGAAGGACCAACACATTCCTAGAGTAAAGAGCCATTACAGGCTATTAAGTGCAAAGGTCTGGAAGCAGCCGCCAGCTCAGGAAGTCCTTAAACTACTGATTACTGGAAACTGGGACTGGAGTATGTCAGGGGAAGGATCACCCAATTTTTGCCAGTGCTTCTCTAAACACCTGCTACTGGATGTTGTCAGAAATGGGTTGCTACACCAGACAGATTATTTAATATGACTGAAGTTGGCTCCTTTTATATCAAATGCAAAAATATGGGAATTGATGTTGCAGTGAAATAATGGTTGCCCTGTGGTCAGCTCAAAAGGAGAACATTACCTGCCCAGAAATCAAGCTGGGAGCAGTGAGTTGCAGGGGCACAGTGCAGTCAGCAGAGATGCATGGGGAAAACTTAATGCCAGAGATTAGCCAGTACATTTTCTTCATTGCATTCATAAGCACCAAATTGCAGGAGTGAAAACCAGCTTGAAACAAACTCAGGTGCATATAATTTGTTCATACAGAGTACAGGTGCTGTCTGGCCTTGTACAGGGATTTTCAAGTTGTGATTGGCAAAGCTGAGAGCTGGCAAGTGTAGGGTTTATCTACATAGAATATTCACAGAAATTCAAAGCTGTTGTGACTTAAACTTCATTATACAAATGACTATCCCTTTCTCTGTAAACATGTAGATTAACTTCGAGAAAAGACTCCCAGAAACCTCTCTCCCAGCAGATGTCCTAGCCATGGGGTCTATGGAAGCCAGTCTCTGCGTTTTTACGTTCTCTCAATCCTGCAGCTGAGAGACTAACCCAATGGGAATTTATGCTTCTATGCAAGGGAGGTAATATCCCCAGCTTTGGAAAGGCAGCAACTCCAACACCAGTGACAACAAAAATGGCAGTCACATTCAGCACTAACTTACTCTTTCTCTTCCAAATAGATTTCTTCCTAGCACTTACATGGGTTGCATACTATTGACTAATTGTTGTGATCTTTGAGGGTTCAGGTAAAACTGTGGAGTCTAAACAACTCATTGGAGTATATTTATATGCCTTCAGTGGAGGAAAAGCTCAGTAAAGCCAAAGGCTGGGATATAAACTCAAATCTCCCCTGATAAAATATGTATCCTTTGATCTAATAAGTAGGTTGAGTCTCGCCTGACTTTTCAGCAAAATGCAAATCCAATGCTTTTAAAAAAAATCAGTGTAGTTGAATAGCTTGAATGTTTGATTGCTTTTGATTTTCAAGACAGTCAACTGCTCTGTTAAAGAATTTCCTTAGTGATATCAGCTGTGGAATTAGTATCAGATATATTTGTTTGTTATATATTCAATGACATAGACATTAATGTTTACCCATGGTTGTTCACAATGGTGATGTGTTAGCTAAGTTGATAATAACATCCACCTCAAATTATTGATTAATGGATATGAAAAAGTAATTATCAAAATAGAGCTGATTATTTATGATGCAATATTTCCTAGCTGTTGGTTGCTACATCAGCAAGCTGGCTGCTGTGCCCATTTTAACAAAGTTGTGGACCATAGTCTGAAGAATGGAATATGTCATGAAACCACAGATGCACTTTTTATGGCTGTCTCTTATCAGGGGAACTGTGATTACTTTTGCTTCTATGGGAAAGGCTGACTGTCAAGCCTGTGTTCTCATTCATGCACTCAGCACAGTGGAGATGAAAGTGCTGGGAAAGATAACTAAAAGCCAACCATGTTACCTTGCTATTGGAAAAGTGACAGGTGGTGAAATCTGTTATTTAAAGTAATATGAGATATGATAACCTGGTTACTCAGCATCTGTTATCAGATTTGTGCTACCTTCCCTTTCCCCCCATTTTTCCCTCTCTTGTCTGTCTTACACTTATTAGAATGCCATGTGCTTGCTGTTTAGCTTGACCTCCTTTGTTAATGGGAAAGGCTTCTGGGGTGCATGCAGTGTGTTTTGACACTGTGTCTCTGTTATGAGACAAAGTTCTGATAAGAAGGAGTGTAATAATATGTATTTTTAGCATGCCCCTGGGCCTTAGGGTCACTTCTGGCTGGCTCATGCAAATTTGCAATCCCTGAGATAATTTTAAGGCTTTTATGTTAAAACAGACCTGAAAAAAATAAAGGTGTTGCTGTCATGCCTGTGGTTTGTGTGCTTTCCAGACAAAGCTGTAAATTCAGCTTGGCATGCAGAGGAAGGGCAGGCTGTTGGCACAAAACTGTGCCAGGTCTCCCCCAAAAGGCTCATCAGCCTCAGCTTGCTCTTAAAGAAATGTGGGCCAAGTCTCAGGTTCAGCTGTGGGAGGCTTGCACATCTCTAATTCTGACTTGAAATAGCATCCAAGGCTTGATGCTGAGATATCTGTAGCCATTCATTAGGCATATTTACCTTCCTCTGTTGTGAGGGCAGTAGGTTTGCTTTACCCCTGTCAGTGATGCAGAGTGGAAAATGTGATACTGCCCTATTTCCACCCAAATAAATTATCATGTTATAAAACCACAAATAGACACAAGAATGTACTCTTTTGTTTAGGAAGCCTGAATAACTACACTGATACTGAAAACAACATGGAAGGAGACTACCAAATATTGAAAGTTTTCTTGAAAAATATATTTTTAAAAAATGTTTGGAGTTTCTTGTGGTTTATTTCTCTAAGGCCTTAATCTAGTCATTGAGATGGGTGGCTTATGTTGTACTGATATATTTGGCATAAAATCTTTCTTGCTAAATTGTTTCCTCCTGATACAGTGTCAGGTGGTTAAAGTCTTTTCCTTGGTCTTTCTCTCTACTGGGTTTCTGTCAAATGCAAAATATCTTGGAAGAAACCCTTAATGTCAATGTCTTGCCTGCTTTAGAAAGAAAGGGGGCATTGAATGATCAGAGGCTGATGTTAATGTTCTGAGTTGTTCATGCTACCTACAGGAAGGGGGATTTAAGAGATTCTGATTCAGTTCTCTTGGTTTTTCCAGAATTGCACTGAGAGCAGTGAGGCTTCCAAGCTCCTTTACTGTGGATATGTATAGCACTGTATATTTTCAGGACAATGAAAAGATTTATTTAGCATATGGCTGACCTGGATTGTCTCCACTGGCTCAATTGACCTTTATTGCCTTGGGACAGTGGTAAGATTAGGAGATGCTATAAATAGCTGTTGCACTGTGGGAGTGGTATCACAAAAATGCACTTTACACAAACAGACTGTCATTTCACTTTGTGGAGGATGTGTCTATTTGGCTTACAAAGGGAGATATCTCCCTGAGATGATTTTTGTCCTCTTCTGAATCACTGCAGCCGAAGCTGTGAGATTATTTTGACCTCTGCCATCAGGTTCTAATATATACAATGCAATAATGTTAAGAAGCTTTAGGAAACTGACTGTTCATGTGCTGCTGAGCTTTGTATTGGCAGTGTACTGTGCTTCCACCTTATGGCTCACTGCTGGAGGCAGCTCTGTCAGGGCTGGATGCCTCTAGGGAGACAGGCAGTGGATACGCCCTCAGTGCTGTGCAGCCAGCATCAGAAGGGTTTCTGGTCACTATCTATGACTTCTGAAGGAGGCCACATCTGTGCCTTCAGAGCTATGAGATAAAATTGAAATATAAGTGGAAAGAAACTGTAATACCTTGGGGGATGCTGATAGGATCAAAGAAGGTAGTAGTGTATGATTCCTCTTCCTGGTGAACTGATGTCCCCATGTCTTGTTTTACATAGTTGGATACTGAATGGATGACTTTTTCTAGTCTATAAACTAGGTAAAAGCAATAAGTGTTACATTCTTTGTATAAACTCATATTTCATTCCTCCTATAAAAGGTGTTTGTAATTATGCATAAATTGATTCAACAGATTCAGTTGGTGTGTAAGGAATAGGTGTAATGCATGAGGACTCCACAGAAACTGGCAAACATAACCATATACAGTCCACTGGGCTTGATATTTCAGCTTAATGCCAGATGAGTAACTGATCTTCATTAAACAGTAATTTCCAGTGATCACATTACTTTATTCTTTTCCTAAACTGCTTTAGCAGAAGAT
>NW_016690190.1:4058226-4164400 GCF_001604755.1 Lepidothrix coronata
ATGGGGAAAAGGGACATGATAGTGAGTGGCAGACATCTGTGACTGTGAGGAGCCTGAACTGACCAGCTGTAGTAACTGGTAAATGAGAGTAAGGTATTTCTTGAATCTGTGGCACAGTAAATGTAAAAGAGATAACAGGGAGGTGGTTTGGAGATGTGGGGAGGTTGAGATGGGACAAAATTTTATAATAGGTAGTGAATTTCAATAAAGAAAAAACTCTAAGTTTTAAATTATTTTAAGTCCAAAGGTGTATGTGGTAGAGGGAAAAGATATTTTGATTAAGATGTGTTAGAGCCAGACAAGAAATCTTTGTATTTAGTCACTGGAAGGCAACATTGATCAGTGTATGTTGGATCCCCGTCTATTCTGTCCTGCTCTTAAGTATTTCTGAGGATGATTCTCCAAGGACCCATGATGGGAGATCTTTCCAAAGTCTAAACGACGTAAACATAAATTGTCACTTGACTTAGCAGGGAGGAAATATTTTCTCCTGCAGTCTTCACGGTAGTAACTGGAAAGAATTCCCTGGCCATTGCCTTCATTTTTGAGAACTCCTGGCAGGTGATTTGTCATTATCAGATGGTCTTGTGAACAGGACACTGATTCAGAGAGTGGGATTTCCGTTCTCTGCTCTGTCACTTACCTCGTGAGTGAACTCAGATGAATTGTTTTGCCTCTCAGTACATCAGCCACTCTAGCTGTAAAACAGAGGTGATGATTCTCATATCCCTTAAGACCTTTTACAGAAAAAACAGTATTCTTTATTATTGTTGTTGCTACTATCTGTCTTCCCTGAGGTTTCTTTTCTCTGACATAATTGCAAGTATCCAGTTTCATCACATTTGTTACACTTAATTCAAGTTAACTTGTAGTTTTGCTGTATAATTTAATGTTATCTTTTCACACCAGGCTGATACAGAATATATTTTCTGGAATAGGTGATATTATAGCCAGAGGGGAGTGCAGAGTATGCCTTACCAAAAAAGAACCAACTTAAATGACTGTTCCTGTGATATGTTTATCCATATCCCCTTCTCCCACCCTTGCCCATTTTAGACATCACTCCCATGTGTTAATAATAAAGTAATTCTAGACCAGATTCTCAAGTAAGTACAGACTGAGCCACCTCATACAGTGCCTTTGTACCCTCGAGGATCTAGATCTTTGTGTATTTTTCTACTGCCCTTTACTACAAAGGAATATTACCATAAGTTAGCACACAAAGTCCTCCTCTAATTTCCTTTTAAGTACTGCCTTCTAGCTCTTGCTTTCTTTGGTGCCTACAAAAATATTGATAGCCATGAGGATACTAATGTGCTGAAGTTCACACCAGCCAGAAATACATTTTTTTTTGGTTTTGGGTTTTTTTGTTTGTTTGTTTGATTTGTTTTGTTTTGTTTGTTTGTTCATAGTGCATTTTTTCTGTTGATGTCCATTTCTTGTCTTCTCCCATGACACGATGACTTAGAACCCTGGTTATATCTCATAAGTGGCATTTGAAGATATGCAGCTTTCATTCTTGGAGGTCAATGAAAAAACTTGACTGATCCTTGCTTTGTATTCTGTGAATGCACAATGAGAGTTCTCTGCGTGCAAGTTGAATGTTTATTATAACCTTATACCATACATTATATGTATAAAAAGCAAAGCCAAAAATCTTATAGGTCTTAACAAAACCAGAAAACTGTGTGTTGGAGTAGAAGTTGAAAAGTGGCATTTAGCAAGATGTGGAATCAGACTTAGCTCAGGAGGGTTGTAGAAGGCACCACCCGATTCCACACAGATGGAGTAAGGAAAGCCAGACCTCATCTAGGGTAGAATCTAACAGGAAGAGGAAGGTAGGAACAATAGGAAAAATGTTGAATTGCTGCTGAATGGGGCAGGAAATGCGGCGCGGATGATCAGGTTAGGGAATACTTAGACTGAATGTACAAAAGTCCATGGGACCTGATGAGATGCACACAAAAGTGCTGAGGGAGCTGGCTGATATCACTGCAAGGACAGTCTGCTGTCTTTGAAAGGTCATGATGGTCAGAGGAGGTTCCTGAGGACTTCAACAAAGCAAATGTTAATTCTGCCTTTGAGAAGGTCAAGGAGGATCCAGGGAGCTCCATACTGATCAACCTTACCCTGATTCCTGTGAAGGTGATGGAGCAAATCCTTTTGGAAGTAATTTCCAAAAATAGTAAGAATAAGAAGTGATTGAGAGTAGCCAGCATTGACTTGTGGAGGGGACATCATGCCTGACCAACCTAACAGACCTCTATAATTAAATTACTGACTTGATAGATGAGGGGAGAGCAATGGCTTTTATGTTGACTTTTGCAAGATTTTTGACACTATCTTCCATAACATCCTTGTGGAAAAAATGATGAGGTATTGGCTAGATAAATAGACAGTGAGGTGACCTGTATCAGTGAGGTATTTGTAATAAGTGAATGTGACTTCGCAATGAATCTGTTGCATTATATTCTGTATCTTTTTGGCATTAATCAGTAGTTTTGTCCACTTACTTTCATGGACAGTAGGTGTTTGGAACTGCCTAGTGATGTATTATACTTTGGATAATTAAAGCATGTGCTAATGCAGTAATCCATGTTTTACATATGATGGAACAGTTCCCTCAATCTAGATAAATTTATTTATTTTCCCCATGGATGGTCTGGCTTCTGCATCATAAGTTCCTAAAAGCTATACTAACTTTTACACTGAAGGATACTTCCCTTCCATTAGAGTGTCTGCAAGACTAAGTTTTGTATTTGGGAGCTGAGTATTCAGTTGAAAAGAGATGTACATTATCAGATCACTCATGAGAAAAGCAGATCCCTGGGATGTGGGTATTCCATTAGTCACATAAAAACATGTAGAAGTGGTAAGAATTCTAGTTCCATGTAAGTAAGTTGTGATGAGTGCAAACTCCGTGCATACTTAAAAATTGCTGAATTTTTTGTGTGGATGACACACACTGTGTTCTGGATAAGTAGTTCTACTTTGCTGTTTATTTTTCATGAAGATTTGAGAATATTCTTTCCAGAGAGATCTAAACACAAAAAAGGGCTGTCATATTTAAAAACAGTGGCCATAGCTTTTTATTTTTCCAGTGGTATTGAGGACACAGCGATAATGCAGAAGGTGCCCTACCTGAAACTAAGTATTTTTCCCTTTGCTGACGGAAAGCTGTTATCAGACAAAATAATGGTTCATAAGGACATAGGGAATCATCATCTCAGTTGATAGCATCTGGACATTGCTCCTCCATGAAGACAAATGTTTTTATTCTGCTTCTGTATACAGATGATCTCTCAGATGATGGTTATGAGGATCTCAAAAGCTCAGAAGAGAATACAGGGCGATTCATGCAGAGATGTTGGTGGGGGAAAGGAGAATGGCAGAAAGAGGAAGAGAATGTGGAGAACCAAGACCTAGAAACTGAACACCCAAAAATTCTGAAAGTTGCAGCCTACATATTTTCATGGTTTTTTGAAGTAACATTGTAATACCATAAGTCCGCGCTGTTTTATTTTATTCTATGCCCACGTATTACATTCGTAACTAAAAAATTAGTGACTTCTATATGAAAAATATTTCCAAATTAAAATTTGCTAAGGTGGAGTTAAAATTGAGAATGTATATCAATAGAAAAACCTTTGAGAAATTGTTGCTGTTTGCAACATGAGTTATTACGAAGTCTGGAATTTTAGAGTTGAGGTTGAAACACAAATCAAACATGATAGAAAGACATTTGGAGAAAAGACATCCAAACAAATTTGCTTCTGCTCAATAACCACCTCATAAAGAAAAGGGCTAATGCCAATAATTTTTGCTTACAAATATGTTTAATTAAGTTTAGATTGATGAGCACTACTTTTGTACTAATCATAAGTATCACCCAAATGCTTATTTCCAAGAAGATTCATCTCCCTTGCTGGAGTGTTAACAAAGGGAAAATTTTCTTAATGGCTTATTTTAGAAATCTGTCATATATTATTTTGCAGAATGTCAGTCAAGGCAGGAGTGGAGGAGAGCTCCATTCTTCCTGTTACAATTGGAGTTATGACTCTTTTGAACTGGAAGTTTGGGCTGACTGGTTTATTTGTTTGTCTGAATAGCTATAGCTGCTTGACATGGCAAATTAAAACAGTCAGGTCTATCTGCAGTGGTTTTGAAACCATGCTGACTGCAGCCTGAAGAACAGTCAGGTATGGAGATACTTAAGGGCTTTAGAAAAATGGTAACTCGTGTTCTGTCATTTGACTATGCTGTAGCACTTGAAGAAACCCAGTTGAATTAGTGAAATGTGCACAGCAAGTTATGAACACGAGCATGTAATTACACCGTTCCCAAACTCCTAGTCCTTGAATTCTGATTTCCACTTCATGGGGGATTGTGGGTGGGTGTTGTTTCATCTGTTTGCTATACTGAAACTATTTTTGTTTGCTATTAAGGTGGTAACAGATCAGGAGCAATCAAATGGGAGGTCTCCATCTGTGGGAGCATATTGAGTTCATGTGTCCCCTGTGAGGCAGGCTGCATCTGCCAGGAAAGCACTGCTGTCTCCGCTTCAGTGAGCAGGGGCTCTTTTTCTTCCCAGGACACTGAGTTCACACACTTGTGAAGGCTGGGAAGCCAGGCGAAGAAAGAGAGTTCCCACTTTTCTTTTTAGCACCAAAATATTAGGCCGCAGTCATTTCTGTTTTATCCACAATGATGGATAAAATCCGTTTCCACATAGCAAGTCAAAGCAAAACACGTCAGCCTGAAAGCATGATTTGACAGGTCAGCTAAGCTGCCCTAGCACTCAGCTGGTACCGAAAGCATCAGTTCCACTGAACCCGTCTTTAACCCACCCCTCCTTGTGTCAGATCCTGCAGTTATGTGGTCACAGGGTGAGTCATTTTGTCCAGCTGATTTGGTGGATAAGGTATCTATTTCTTTCCATTCTGTGTGTAGCTTTACAGCCACCAGATTTGGCATGAGGAAAATGGCAAGAGCATGAGACTGAGGTTGTGGGTTCAGGGACAGAAGGAGAAGGACTGCCTCTTTAGAAGCCATTAACTTCTAAAGCCAATGTAGGCACATCAAGTAAAAAATAAACCAAACTGGCAAATTTTTTATGAAAAAACCCCTCTGTATCAAAATATACAAGCGATGACAGAGCCTTTACTGTGGTTTAGCTTTGTGTTAAACAGGAGCTCATACTAGAGGTGATCCCACGGACCTCTGTCAGCTTATGTGTTGGTAGATGGAGAAGAGTACCCTTTCGTCCATCACGTTGTGGAATACTGCCTGTAAATTTTGCAGCAGAAAATACTGTTTTGTTGCAGTCAAAGTTCTTCATGGAAATGTATTGATTTTTGTAAAAAATTTCTGTCAGAATTGAATGAAAAGTTTGGCTTAGAAAAGGTCAAAGCATTTTCCTTTGACTATATCATCTTGATTTTCATATGTGGCAACAGAATGTCTCATCGTATAAATGACAGAGCCCTGTAAAATTTAAAACAGCAAAGTTCAAATAATTCCCTTTGATCTTATTGAGACAAATTAATAGACAGGAAAAGATTTTTGAGGGAGGGCATTTCATCTTGAGAAGTCTCAGGTTTTGCTCTGATTCATGATAAAAGATTTTTCCAATGTCAGTTTGCTGGAATTGAAATTGAGTTTTTACACACAGTGCTGTGAAATTGTTTGTGGCAGTAGGTATCTGGAGGTATTTCCCTCATACCAGGTGAGGTTATTTACATTTTTGTTACCTAGTAGTGTCAGAACTCTGTCATAGCATGAACTGCAAAGTTCATCCTTGTAGACTACTTCCTAATTTTATTTACATGGTGATGTAAAATTAGACATGTAAATCTGTGATACAGTCTGGAACAATAGAGAACAACCTCAATCAGTCTAAACTAGGTTATGGAAATAGGCCACTTCATCTTTAGAAATCCTGATGGCAAGTTATGTGGATGTTGTCCGAATGAAGGGATGTTTAATCTATTTTTTAATGTAATTTTTATTCCTTGTTTAAAATTATATTCCAGGAGCTGTACACTTTCTCTCTTAGCTTTCGGAGTTGATCTTTCCTAAACATCTTTTATAATCTACAGAATTTACCTCTGAGTTGTAATCTTTGCACTGTTTTGTCAGCAGAGAACATGCTCAGGTCAAGCACTCTTTGATGAGCTCATATCCTGCTGCTTTGGTCCTCTTGTCTAACTGATCAAGAGCTAGAGAGTATGTTAATATGTTGGGCAATACTGTGGGCATAGTAATTTTATTAGTATGTGACTAGGCCTCCGTGATGTGCTGTAAATCCAAGATAGTTCTTGCCAGAGAAAATAGCTGTAATGCAAGGATAAACATGAGAGAAAGAGTTCACAATCTGAGTAATTTACCCTCTAAGAAAGGCTTGAAGAATTATTTAACCTAGTACAAGTGTTTAGAAGCTATTTTGCATTATAAAAGTGTTGAAAAGCCCCACCTAAACTATTGTGCTCTGATCTGTACAGTTTAGGAAACTCTCTGTCCCAGGTGGTCTACAGTTCAAGTGGATAGACAGACAAAAGCATGATAAGAAATGGAGGTATAGAACATTGTGCCACCAAATGAAGATTAATCAGGGTGCAATGGCAGTAGATTGGAATCCCAGTCTCACTCTCACCTGGGCCCTTGTGCTGAGAGATAATACTGAGTCTGACACCAGTGGGAACATTTCTGATGAAATTAGAAGACCTGTAGGCAGATAGACCTCTCACTAGGAAAAAAAACAGTCTTGTCCTCTTAGTTTATTTGAAGTGCACACCACAGTTGTGGTAGAACCATGTGCAGACTTGCATAGGTCCTGGCTGTTGTGGATGCATGCATACTCTAGAGAACAAAGGATTTTGCCGCTTCTGCTTTTCTCCATTACCTAAGAAATCCACATGGCAAGAGAAGTTTTCTCATTTTATCACTTTGAAACTGTCAGTGGTATTTTAAATAAATTATTTTATCCAAGATGGCTATTTCAGAGCATCCTGCTGTCGGACGCCATCTGTTTGGTAAGCGTCATCATTTGTGACTTCTGCAGTGTGGGAACCAAATGTCAGACTGTCAAAGCATTTTCTATCATGCTCTAATTCTGGCTGAACAGAAATCCTATTTATTCACTTTGCTCAAGTAGTGTACAGTAGACTTTTAGGCTTTTTAGTCATGCCAGGATTACGGTCAAGTGAAAACCATGGTCTATCTACAACCAAATTTCCTTAGAACAAGAATTTTTATAGAATTAAAGTACAAATTGGATCAAATGAGGCTGTCAAGGCAAAGTCAGATATCACCCAGTTGATCACTCCTAATTGTCAGTGTGCTCAGTTGAATGAATTATTTTTTCATATATAAAGTCTGGTCTCTCCTGGTGGCTTAATGGTTTGTTGATGTATTCACAAAAATAGTGTTGATCCAGCCATTTTAAAGAAAGCATTTTCCCAAGACTAATTATCCCATCCTCCTAAAGCTATAGTCAGTGTGTTATTTTTCACTCCTGGGCCCAGTTCTCAAATTTTTGGGCCTCTCCACTTGAAAGTTCAGTAGCTGTGTTTTTGTTTCATCTCTCTTGATTTTCTGTTTCTTTAAAATTCTGTGTATATCTCATGCTTACAAAATCTAAATTACCAGTTAAACTATGCAGCATGTGGGAAGAACATTGGTAAAGTTTCACTGAACAGTGCACAAAAATACTTTGGTTTCAATTGGTGACACATCATTTTATCATCAGCATCCTTTAAGCAGGGGTGGCCAGTCAGGTAATACTGTTATGTACTATGGCTTTGTGCTGTAGAAAACCAAAACAACACCTAATGATGTGGTGGTTGTTTTTCATTTGTTTTTTTCTAGTTTATTTTAGTTTTAAAAATTTGTGTTGCAGATCAGACCTTTTTTTCTTTTTCCCCTCTCCTCTCTCTATACTCACATGGCTGAATTTCACAGAACAGATTAACAATCATCTTTTCTCAGGAAAATGCTGTGAATGGAGAGCATCTGTGGCTAGAGACAAATGTTTCTGGGGACCTCTGCTACCTGGGGGAGGAAAGCTGCCAAGTCAAATTCTCAGTAAGTTATTTTCAGATTTCTTTTTCTCTTTCTGAGGTAACAAGCCTGACTTCAGATTGAAGCAGTGCTCAGTTGCTTGGGAGCTTGAATTGTTTGCCTGTGTTCCAGAAGAAATACAAAAAAGGCAAAAGGCTACTGTTAAAGACTTCATTGCTTGGGGAAAAAAGCCCAAAACAATTTTGAGTGACCCAGATTATTTACACAGTGAGAGTGTATGTAATCAGCAGCTTTACTAACATGGTAAGAGAAAAGAAATTAGAATATCGAGATGTTTCAGAAATTTTCAAAGAAACTAGTCTATTTTACACAAACACATACACAAATATATCACTTATTGCAGTCTCTGAGAGTATGGTCTGATCAAATTTTTGTGATTTTAATCACTGCAAGGATTTGAACTGAATTTTCCAAACTCCTGAGTGCACTCACCAGCAATGAGTGAACTCATATTCGAGTGTTTATCTCCTTCTATTTGAGAATATTCAAGATTAGCCTTCTCCTACTGAAACTTCTCTGCTGTGTATGAAAACGTTTCATTGGATTGATCTCAAACCCGTGTGTGTCTCTGACTGGGAAGTCACTGTTACACTTCCAGTCTCCTCCAGGGGCACTTCCCTTAGTGTTTCAGTTAAATTGCTTCACCAAAAGAGAAGAAAAAAACCAAACCTCCTTTATTTTGGCATTTAGGAAGCCACCATCTTTTTGCTTTTATTTAAAAAAAATCCACACTTCAGAGCATTTAATTCAAATCAAAACCTTTTGATTTACTAACCACCCCGAATTTTTGGGGCACTTCGATCCCAAATATCAGTGCTTTCTGTAGCACAAATTTAATATCCATCTCCTGAAACTTCTCAAGTGAATTGGTTACTTCACAACATATAACAGTAAGGCCAAGCCAGAGAAGTCTGTGCCCCCTTCTGAATTCTAAGGCGAAGTCCCAACAAACTGCTGATCATAGGTAATATTCAAGGGAGGTGTCACTGTGTGTTTTTGCCCATTGGTCCTGAGGCACTGGGGTTTGGTGAAAGCTGGAGACAGGACTTGTTTGGTTGAGTGGACCTTTGGTATGATGGTTCTGATGTTCTTAATAGAAGTTTGCCTTTCTAAAACTGAGTAACTAGTTCCTCATGATTTAGCTCATTAAAAGTAGAGTGGAAATTTAGTAATATGTTGCATATGATCTGCAAGGTTGTGTCTTCTCGGTAAACACAGAGATAAAAAACATACTTGAAGTTAGCAAGTCACAAAACATGTGAAAGCTCAGTCTGCTATACAATGTCATGGTTCTTTAGATGAAAGATTATAACACCCCTCCACATACATGTGAATATGTACAGTTAGGGTGTATCTGGATAATTATGAGAATAAGTAAAGTTATTATAATTATTCCATAATATGAACTGAAACTGTGTTCCCTGTTCCTTCTTGAGCTTATTTAAATATGTTGAAAATTCTAAAGAAATAATTTATTGAAGATTTAAATGGACATGAATAAATTGAATGCAAAAATCTGAAGAAAAGAAATCTCAACTTACTGTGTATTTATAAATCTTCTGTCCCTAAAGAACAAGTCTGTAAGTTAAATTACTATGAAAATTAATTCCACCTGATTAATTAAATTGAGTTTGTGGAAGTAAAATAAGTCAGTATATTCTCTCTTCTGGATGCATTCTCTTGCCTTTGATATGCCTTGGCCCAGGGGAGTCCATGGAAATTATTTTAAAAGCTCTACTGAAATTAATAAAACTAACCAGCATAATTGAGAATTTTGTCCCTGCTGTAACATATCATAAGCATTTAAAAGCATTCTCTGAGAATTTTATCATTCTCTGCTAAATGACCCAAGTACCCAAGTATTTTCCTGCAAGTCAGTGGCTAGGCCTATCAAATTAATATTAATTATTAATAATTAAATATTATATGATAAGCATGAAGTGACCTACTCTTGTGAACTGATCGGAGTTCTGTGATTTGCGTGTGTAATTTTTCACCTCTTTTCACCGGCTCTGCTCGTCATTTTCATAGGATGCTGCCCTTAATAGTGATGCTCTGCAGTGTTAACAACCTGATCTGCTACCCGAAGGGAAACTTTTCTAGTTCACAAACTGGAGTACTGTGGCTGTCTTTTTCAGAAAGTTCAGTTTTTAACTGAAAGAGCTTCAGACCTTTTTATTTATTTATTTATTTACTTTTCGGTGCACAGCACAGTTGAAAGCTCTGAGAGCAAAAAAAAAAAAATGTATGTTGCACGAGGAGCGAAACATCTCTTGTTTCACAGCTAACTTTCTTTCCCCTCCTGGGAATACCCCACGTCTCCCTTTCCTCTTGCAGAAATCCGCTCTGCGGAGGAAGTGTGCTGCCTGCAAGATTGTGGTCCACAATGCCTGCATGGAGCAGTTAGAGAAGGTAAGACATTGCCATCTTCTGGAGCCTGCCGTAGCCAACACTCTTTTAATTCTTTTTTCTGAGATTTCAACCTGGAAAACACTGTATGCCAAATTAAGTTTTCATTGCTGTTTTAACAATGCACTTGTTAAAAAAATATGACTTAAAATTCCAGCTTTTTTTTTTTTTTGAAGTGTATTTCTTTGAACCCCATGAACCATAAAAAACCCTAAAACGACAAAATCCAAAAGTAAACCAAGAACAAAAATTACAGAATGTTTTCTCAGTTCTAATGTTTAAAAAATAAATTCCCTCTACTTCTAGATTAAAAACTGAAGCTAGAAAATGGAGTATCCTGTCATGTACAAAATTGGCCTTTCAAAATTTCCCAACTAAAGCCAGCATAATTTACTGTATGACAGCAATATTTATTATGAGCAATGCAGCATAAGATGCTACTGTGAACATTTCCCCCTGTATTTACTAGACTCTACTGTTTTCTCTTCAAAACTTCAGAAATTAAATTCTTGTCTGTTAAATGGAAAACATTAACCCTTTCCTTTATAGTGTCATTATTTCTGTTAGTGTCTCTCCTGCTTTTCATTTCCTTCAAGGATCCCTCATCACACCCAAGCACCTATAGAATATCTAACACTGACTTCAGTCTTCTCATCAGTGACTTGTCTTTATTATGACTAATTGGAAATGTGCTAAAGAAATCTCCCCCCACCATTTTCATTCCTGGTGTGATATGTGTAAAGAAATATGTGTGGGAATTTCCCCATTGCTTTCATTAGAGCTTCATTTTCACTCCTATATGTTTAGCTATGTTGTTCTTCATAAAAGAAACTGATGCATAACAAATTTATAGCAGAAACTCTTTGGAAAGGGTATTTTCCTTTCTGAGTGCTTGGACTCATGTTGACAAATGCCACAGTGATTGCCATAAAACCAAGTTGGAGAGGTACCACTTCCACCCCCGATGCTTTTATCCACAGTGAAATTAGCATTAGCACATGCTTTCAGCACAAAATGTTACCAGTGAATTTTTCATGACTTCCTCCATCAGCAGCAGTGCTGACTCTCTGTAGCCCAGTGAGCTGGTGGCATTGCCAGACGGAGCAAATGAGCACTTAGATAAAAAACCCTT
This sequence comes from Lepidothrix coronata, assembly GCF_001604755.1. Lineage (NCBI taxonomy): Eukaryota > Metazoa > Chordata > Aves > Passeriformes > Pipridae > Lepidothrix > Lepidothrix coronata. The sequence goes on from NW_016690190.1 coordinate 4,069,847, forward strand.
TCTGTTGAGCTTGTTTATGACATTTTGGAGACCATGAAATCCATTTCTTGGCAGAGGGTTGTTATAAAGTCTGCATCCCTCTTAAACTCTGTGGAGTTTAAAGCTGGTACATAAGTCTTCTTCTTAGCCCTTTCTGCAAAGGTGCAAGTTGTAAGCAAACTAAAATATAAATATAAGCTGGGTGTCTTTCCAACCTGCCATGACTGAGCAATGAAACACCAAATTGCACTTCCAGGTGAAGAGCAGTGAAAGAAGAGTAATGTAACAATGTCTTTCATTTCTTTTTAAGTAATAGGTATTTTGTTTACTTCTTTCTTTGAAGGCTTTTGTTGTGTTGTTTTGTTGTTGTTTTTTTCCTCCCTAGAGCTATTATTTTGAAGGCCATTATTAAATGAGGGAAGAACTTATTTATCTGGGGAGAGTTGTATTTAAATTTGGAGAAACTTGATCCCTCTACCTTCATAACAGAGGCATAGCTGTGCATTATTCTTAAATGTTTTATTCTTTGAAGGATAGTCAACTTAAGCTTGAATCTGTTTAGTCTAGTACATCCTTACTTCATGTATCCTTTGATCTTTTCCAAGGCCTGTCTCTTCTTCAGTATATTTTTTCCCTTTCTACATCCCCCCATTCTACTCTTACTTCTACTGATTTTCTTTTCTTAAAACTTTTTCTTTCTTTTTCATAGGACTTCTTTCTTTTTCAATAAATGCTTTTTTTTTCTCTCCACCTTTCTAAAAATGTTTTCCATTCATGAAAGCTCCTGTTATCCTCTTTGTCTTTCCCATCTGAAGCTGGCAATACCACTGCACGAGGCAGTACAATGCTCCCCAAATGGTTTGTGGTTGGGGAGGTGAATGAAAACATCCTAATCTAATGAAAAGGTAGAAATTTATGGTAATTTACATGATTCTTTATCTGAATGATGATTTCTCTGCAGATTTTGTTTATGAAGACATAAAGATGGGATGTGCAAAAAAGGTCTTACAGTTAGATTTCTAGCACCTACTGACTTTTGAGACCTCAGCTGAAGTCTGCATTTGTTTGCAAATGATCTTCAGAAAAACAAAACAGATGAAGCAGCTTTCTTCTAGAGGGAGGAGGTGGTTTAAATAGTTGAACTGAGCAGGCAGCAATAGCATTAGTGAAGATGAGGGCTGTGTAGAGGTCTAGGAAGGAGAATTAATATGGGATAAGAAGAGATATTTTTTTCTGACATCCAGCTTAGTTACTTTTTTTCACCTAGTGAAGCTAATATTTTAATAGATGATAAATATTTTGGAAGTCTGACCTAGATAAAAATACTGGAGTAAATTGTGTCTTAGCTCACTTGAAGTTCTAACAGTTTTATTTCAATGCCAGATTAATTTTCGCTGCAAACCGACTTTCCGAGAAGGAGGATCCAGATCTCCAAGAGAAGTAAGTAATGGATAAATGATCATCACTTTTCATTTTACATGTGTGCTGATCCACCTGGTATGGTGCTGCTAAAGTGCTTTTAGATTCAGAGGACTTTTACACATTGGTTCCCAGTGGAACATGTTCTCCTCGCCAGAATAAATGTGAAATGAATTCTAGCCGAAGGACTGCATTACTAACATGGACAGAAACCATTTCATCTTTTTGTTCTCTTTTTTTCATTAATTCAGCTAGTCTGTCTTTTTCCTTTTTTTTTTTGGTAACATTTTTTTTTCTTCCTGGCATTTTAGATTTTTTTTTCTTTATTTCTCTCTCTCTTGCTTTCCCATTGTCTTTTTTTTCCTTCTAGAAGTACCTCAGACATAAAATCAGACATTCAAAAACCTTATGGTGTACATCCAGCTACTGTATGAATTCAGCTCCTTTGAAGGTTTTGAAGGTGTTTATAGTTATTACTAATATATTTTTAGATCTGTCTTACATAGTTAAAAGCCAGTGTTTCAAAAACACTTCCTAGCTGTTGCAACCAATTTGGTGGCCAGCTTTCTCTAGCAGAGGTAGCTCAATTCCCAGTCATGCTGGCAGTTCAGTGTTGGCTGGAACAACAGTGTGGTGCAGGCAGACCTCTTCTAGCCCTTGCCTGTGCAGAAACAGTGCCACAGCCCTGCCCACCCACCCATCTCTTGCTCACCTCTTGCTGCCATCCAGGACGTAAATAGTCCAAACAGGGAGAAAAGACTGCTTCAAGGACTTCCTCACCTCTTTTCCTTCTTTTTCATTGCCTTATGATATTTTGTGCATTATAGGACTGTACTTCCAAGCAGAATAGCAAGGGGCCCTGCTTTGTGGCTGAACACAGCGGTGTTTGGGCACTTCTGTACTCTGTGTTTAGGTGATAATTATCTCTGCGTCATGTAATGAACTTTCTTCTTATTGTGGAAGAATACTGAGAAAGTAGTTCTGGCCTTGTTTCAACACGGATAAAGAAAACACCATCTTGTCCTTATTCCTCCTACAGTTTTGGTGGTTTTTGAGGTTTCCTACAGTGACTGCTGCATTTTACTCCAGGAATTACTGCAGTGGCTGAAGGGACTTCTCCTTTGGTGTCTGTAAACCGATTTCACGCAGATGGTACTGTTGATTGCAAGGTACCAAGGCTTCCTATAACATATCTTTTTGCCCTTCTTTTGCAGAACTTTGTCCGACATCACTGGGTGCACAGGCGGAGGCAGGAGGGGAAATGCAAGCAGTGTGGAAAGGTAAGATTTGCAGCACAGCCCAAGTGCGACACAGAGCACTGTGGAATTGAGGGCACCCAGTAGGTCCTTCTAGTCGCTGAATTTTTTCCTATCACAAACACTTGGCCTCTTTTAATGGCTAATGACAAGCCTGAGATATTGAGCAATAACAGCCCTGATTCCCATGTGGGAAGAGAAAGGCAGCTGCATCTGCAGGAATGGGCACATCATGTATCCTGGGAGGTTGTGCTGCACTAGCTGCTAAAAATGAAGAGGAAGGCGGCTGTGGCTCCTTGAGCTTCTTTCTTTGTTAAACTAGCCTGGTACTAATATAGTGTTCTTTCAGTGCTGTCCTCTGTGCCAAAATTGTGATGACTTATTTTTTAGGCTTCTGGAAAAAGAAAGCTGTTGCTTTATTTCTTCCCCAGCAGACTCTAAGATTTGTGAGACTGTATCATGTTTCCTCTGCTGTATAGATCGTACAAGTTTACTTCTAAAAAGCTATAAAAAGGAGGAAGAAATGTCTTAGCTACTGAAGACCATTCTTCTGAAATATTATGAGCCCCTGAAATATATTGAGAGACATTTAAAAATTAAATTAACACAGGGATTTAATTTCCTCTCTCTAGCACTATATTATACTTTTGCCTCCCTCTTACCAACTAGTAAGGAAGTCTGTGTCTCATCTCCATGGCACAGCATTTAAGTCAGAGGAAAATTTGTATGTAGATTTGTATCTAGATATTCACATAGATCATCAGCTTCAAGCTGCAATAAGACATGCAATAAAAATGCCTGTAGCATGGGAACAGTGCAGCAAGGCAGTTTGCATACAGTATTCTTATTGTATGACTTTGCCTTCCTTCTCTGCTTTTTTGGCCTGGATCTCCCCTACAGGCATTAGGAGTTGATTTTGCAACGGGAGTACTTACTGGCTATCATACCAAAACCTATGCTGGGTATGTTCACATGAGTAACCTTGACTGATATAGAATTATAAGGCTGGAAGAGACCTTTAAGGTCCTCAAGTCCAACCATCAAATGGAGAATATGGAGAAGAAATCTGTTTTCCCCTTAAATAAGAAATATTCAGTTAAGACTAACATTGTAATAGAGTTGTTCTATGTCAAGAAACAGAAAGAATTAGAGGAAAATATAACCAAAAAAAAATCCATTATACTTTTTGGCCAAGTAGTCTCCTATTACAGAAAAATACTTGTCTTTCTTAGTGCTCTGCTATCACATTTCTTAAACCCCTGAGTAAGAATCACCTTTATTATTCTCTTGTCATGCAAGAAAAGGGGAACTATCATTGAAATAGAATGGCAGTAAATTTGAAGCAATAAAAGGATTCTGGTTGATCTCATTGTTGTGTAATAGTCCTATGCCATGCCTGGAATGGGATGGTTAAGTATTTTAATGATCATTAATAATAGTTCAGATAAGGTTTTTGGATACACCCATCTCATGCTTCAAATCATAGGCAAGTGGATAGGAATTAATGCATCCCCATATTCTTAGCTTTGTGGCTTTATATTTTGTGTGCCATGTGTGCCATGCCTGACACTTCCTGGTGTCTGACAGTGTTCCACCTTAGATCAGAAGTGCAGTTTGGAAGAAATTTTTCTGATTATCCTCACTTATGATGGTTCACATATGGGACAGTCTTGCAACAAATGAACTGAACTCCTTTAGATTAAACTCCTGTTAGATTAAACTTAATTGAAAGTTTACTCTGCAGTTACTAATGGACATTCAGTCCACAGGACCAGACTACAGCTAGTCCAAAGTAAAATTATTTGAAAATCCTTGTGTACAGTGTTCTCAGTACCAACAGAGTCTGTGCTATCACTGTTACACATTACTTGCTAGTGTAGATACAGCTTATATGGGCTCATCCAGGCTTTAGATTTCTCCTCTTCTTCTTCCCAGGAGTGATTTCACTGATTTACTGCTGAAGTACTATATGGAGAATTAGGCACCAGGGAAGGGGGCCTGAAAAGTGCAGTGTAACCAAACAATCTATTTCTGTCTTTCTGTCAACTTCCTGTGAAGGTTCCCTCTTTTTTGTTGTTGCTTTTTTTGTTTTGAAACTGGAGACTGTAATAGAAGGATGGACAGGTCTCTTAAAGTCCCGCTGAGCCCAGTATTCAACAATGGCTTAATATGAAAAAGAATAAAATGGAGCAGGTGTTTAATGATGCAACCTCAAAAAAGTCTCCTCAACTATAAAAATTTCTGTCTCGTGAATTTCCAGAATTGGTGCCTTTATAGTTATATTGTGGCCTATGATAATTTTCTTTCCTGGGATCTTGCCTAGTTGAACCTTGAGTTCCTGTGAAGTTGTAGCATTTACAACATCCTTTAACAATAATTTCCTGAACTTAACTACATGCTATGAGAAGAACAACATTTTGGTTGTTTCAAACCTGTCACATATTAGTTTTCTTTCCTCATGCTCCATAGCTGTTGTTTTGGAAGAGATGGTAAATAAATCCTCCCAAGCTATGTCCTCCACATCATTCACGATGCTTAAGAATTTATTTTTTTCTCTTGAAGACATGAAAAAAATAGTTTTGTAGCTGTTAACTGTTTATTACATGGGATCATAAGAGAAATCTTTATATAATTTGACATAAGAATGTTCAGACCATGTGGCCCAGCATCCATTTCATAACTGAGTGCAGTAATAGAAGCTTAAGGATGAATGCAAAGGAATCTTTTCTTTGTATATTTCCAGTCAGCAGTGGTTTAGGGATTTTCTGAGACTCAGAACACATCTTAGACCATCATGCTAAACAAACACTGTATTTCTTTTACCTTCTGTGATGTCCAAAGTAGTGTGCCCTCTGTATACATGCAGTGTGTCTACAGTGTCTCTGTTACCGGTCCCTTTACAGGCTTGATCCAGAACTTCATGTTTTCCTGCATCTAAAGGTAGAACTGAAATTTCTAGTACTTGAAAGGCAATTCCAGTTCCTTGTTATTTTAGCAGAGATCACCATCCAAGTGCTTCTGTTGTAGTCTGTGTTTGAGTTGTAATAATACCTGGCTCTCCTACAGTAATGTTGCATTAGGATATCTCTAAGAGCACTAAAAAGAGAATGAATATTATAGGAAAATACTTGCAAAAATATTATTACTAGCCCTAACACTAGTGTGAAAACAGTCTTTAATGATAAATACTTTTGAGAATATAACCAAAACATACCAGAACTAGTAATGCCTGTGTGCTCTTTTGTGTGCATGAATGTCTGTGTTAATTTGGAGCTTCAATTTGTCTAGATAGTCTGGATCAATCACCAACATAAGCTGGTTTTGTGGTGATTCAAGTGCTCTTTTCCTATGAGTACATTTCTTCTGGTGTGCACAACTGTTTAATTCTACAGGAGCAGCACACAATAGGGGATTTCATGTGTTGTAGAGGAACTGGTTGCTGGGGAATCAGGGCTAATCATGTACTTTTAGGCTGATGTTCTCACAAAGGTGAAATTCATTTTCTGTCTCAAGACTTCTAACTTGGTGCAGAAAACCTCCTTGCATGAGCCAGGAACAAGATAACTGAAATTTGGTTTTCCTTCTCATTGAGAGAAGGCAGGAAAGATAATTTCTAGTAAAATATGGGGAGTTCCATGGTTTCAGTTTGATAGTTCTCATCAAATCTCACTGTGACAGTGCACTGTTTATTTTATCAGTTCCTTTATTTGTAAAGCTAGCTTTCAAATAAATGCTATCTTACCTGAAACATGTATCCTTAGGAAGTATTAGTGCATATTTGTAAAGCTATTTGAGGAAGGATAGTGGTGTTTTATTGCTACTTATCATTAATATGTTTTCATTGCTGTATCATTTTCTCTAATTACTCCCTAAAAGCCAAATGGCTTACTAAATAAATGGAAAAATGGTCCATCTAGAACCAGACAAGCTGCTTAGGCCATATGTTTAAAATACACAACTGATGGGCTGTAGAATTAATGTACTGAATTTAGGTTTTTATTAGTGGAGGTTTTGGAAGAGAAGAGTTTTCCCCCTGGTTATTACAAAGCAGAACAAAACAAAACACTTCATGCTCCCGAGGGACTGAAATCTTTTTTTCTTTCAATGCACTTTGGGACCAGAAAGGATGAGATTTGTGAGAAACACTATGAAACACCAGTGTAAGTGAATGAGAATAGAGCATTTTGTCCAGCATCAGATCTCTGTACCAACACTTGGGTCACAATTACTGTCGCTCTGTTCATTCTTGTGCCCACACTGAATGGCAGATGAGATGTGACCAGCCAGAAGCAGCTGGACAGCTTGTCTTTTTTTAAACCATTTTGACTACACTGCTACTAAACCTGAATATGTCAAATCACCATAATTATGAAGAATCTAATCTTTGAATTTCTCTGAATGTAAACTCTGAGGCATTAGGGGGAAGATTAAAAAAAGCCCAAAAACCTACCAAACAAATCTAGGCAGAGGTGACACAAGCCTTCTGGGAGTCGATCGTGGAGGTGTGGTCCATCTGGCAAGCTAGTTTGGCTGGGATATAGAGATACCTGTAGAAGAAGCTGCAAAGTGTAGTTCTGCATGGTGGACAGGCAGGTAGAGCCTCCTCCTCTTTAGAGTATCAATAGGGTTGTCCTCAACTACCTCGTAAGATAGATTGTAGCTCAATCCCTCACTTAACAAGACCAGTGTATCTCCGTGTTTTTTGGTTGGTTGTTTAATTCTCCTTCTTGGTGTGCTTGACCTTGTCATTGGACTGAGCACTAACAGGCTCATTTTTCCTGCAGGATAAGAAGGACCTTAATTACAGAAGCAGTAAGGCAATGTCTTGCTGGATGTTACTAAATCAGATTATAACTTTCTTGCATTGAGTCTTGGGCATTGTCCAGCATGTAGGAGATTTAGGTATTAACTCAGCTTGTCAAAAAGAAAGCTGGCTCACAAATTCATCACTTGGTAGAGAGATTGAATTAGAAAATTCAGGATGATGATGGGCTACTTAATGTGGTAAGAGAGAGGCTTGATGGAAGCTCATGAATAAAGGATCCAGACAACTGCAAATCTGAAATCTAAGCAGTAAAGATGACTATGACAAACTGCTCAATGAAGTTCTGGACTTTGTCTCTCCAGCCATCAACCCAAATCAGATTTTTGTCTGACTAAAAAGAGCTTTAATTCAACAAAAAACTTCAGGCTCTATCTTAGAATTTGTTGCCTGTGTTAGATGTAAGATGAGTTTATATGACCCAATGGTCTTTCCCAGCCTTAGAATTTAGAGCAAAAGTGACAATTTATTCTATGGAATGAAGCTCTTCTGTAGGAGAATAAAATCTCATATTTATTGGTAATGGTGGGCTTTTTTCTCTTTAAAACTATAAAGAAACATTTTCTTTTATCTGTTTTATTTGAATCAGACCATCTTGTTTTTTGGAATTTACAGGAAGGATTTTAATCTGAGTCAGCTCAGTAAAACTATAACTCAATTTCCCCACCAGAACATTCCCAGACAGACATTGTAGTTGATTCTGCTCTGTAGTTAAAAAAAAAAAAAAAAAAGGAAAATTCAGATTCTTGTTTTTATTTAGAGCAAACAAGACTGCAACTGTCACAAAATCTGACACTCTCCAGATCTGTAGAAATCCATTAAAATAGGCATTCCTTCTCTATCTTTTCCCAGTGTTTTTAACTACAAAAAATCTAAGGAAAACCATAAAATTTTGCAGAAATGCTTTTAAAAGTGTGTGCAGAAATGCCCCAGTTGAAGAACATTCTCTGTGACTCTTGTCATTGTTTTATCCCCCAAAAATTTGTTTGTTGTCTAAGAGCTTTGAGGCTGAACCAATGCATCTGACTTCAATGAATAGATTTAGCTTAGTACAGTCAGGTGACAAGAGTTAAAGGTGCATATTTTCTTGTAGTCAGGAGGAATTTAATCCTTTTTTTCCTGGTTATTCTAGGGCTTTCAGCAGAAGTTTTCCTTCCATAGTAAAGAGATAGTAGCCATCAGTTGTTCCTGGTGCAAGCTGGCGGTAAGTGAATAATACTCCAAGAGACTGTGATCTGTGTTTAAATAGGAATGATTGTGGGTGTTTGTTGTTGTTGTTGGTTTTGGTGGTTTTGTTTGTTTGATTTGGGTTGTTTGTGGGTTGGTTGGTTGTAAGAAGGTATGATTTGGGAAGATAATTTTTACTTACGTGTTCCTAAAACTCCATGGTTTGACTGACTTGAAGACGGTAGAGTTGGAAACATAGCTCCAGTTTTTGTACCATCACCCTCTTCTTCCTCTCCATGCTTCCCCTTTATGTTTCTTGATCTCCTTAGTGACTCTACTCTTTCCTTCTCTTCCAGTTTCATAACAAAGTCACCTGTTTCATGCTGCATCACATCGAGGAGCCGTGTTCCCTGGGGGCTCATGCTGCTGTCATTGTGCCTCCCACTTGGATCATTAAGGTGAAGAAACCTCAGGTAACTGCATGCTGATGTCTGTTTTGGAAGCTGTGGGCTGTGCAAAGCCAACCTGGCTTCGCTGCTCGGTTCTCCTTCACGAAAGCATGCTTGTTCAACCCTGTCTTTATCCCTGAAACCCAGCATACCTCCATGGTGATTATGAACCTGTATTCTCCTGCCCCTCCATCCAGACCTTCAGTAGATTTCCCTGTTTGGGATGATGAGCAACAAACATGACTTGTTCTGAGCTAATCCAGTTCAGATTTGTTCCTGTAACTGAGTTCAGCAAGCATACTGCAAGAAAATCCCCTGTGTGGTAGGCAGTCAAGCATGTTTCATTAAATAGAGCTGAGCAAATACAGGGAAAAACCATTCACAAACATTCACTCGAACAGCAGTAAGAATTGGCTGTGGCTGGACTGGCACCCTTCTGAATTTGCCATTAATGGACATGTAAAGAATCACGTCTTATTTACATCGGTGCTTGCTCGTTGTCAGCAGTAAGCACATGTGCTCATTTGGTTGAAGGTAACAAACACTAGACTTCAAAGCATTTGTGATGGATGTGATAGGTCCTGGAGAGGATAATTCACTGGTGAACATAGGGGAAAAGATATCCACAAGAGAGCTGGCCAAAAATTAAAAGGGGTTCACATCATGCAAGAAGTATTTTTTCTTTGGAAGTCTGTTTTCACTCTAAGTTGAGCTGAGAGAAACAAATGCTGAACGTATCAGGGAGTCGAAAATACTGGTTAATTTTTTTATTTCAGAATAACAGTTTTTATTTCAGTCCATCCTTGGGAAGTGACCCAGGCTTTTTGACTCCTGGTTGTCAATAAGAAGCCAAGAAGTTCAGGCTGTGGACAAGACACTAAGACAAAACTAGTCCTATGAAACTGGAAAAAGGCCTAAGGCCTAAGTGGTGACACTGCTCAATCTTTAGTTCCAGTCTAGGAATATGACCAGCAGATTTGGGCATTAATAGGATTTCTAACAAGCTGGTTGTTGAGGACAATGGGCAAAGGGAAGGGGAAATATATGTACAGAGTAATCAAAAAATTGACCAAAGAAGTTTCTATTTCTCTTTTAGGTTAAGAGAGAGCGTAGGCAAAACTCCCAGCCACCTCCACTCAGAGAAAAAAGGGGTTTTTTTGTCATTGGTAGCTTTTCCTCACATTCTTTTTTCTCTGTTTGTTTTACTCAGGACTCCTCCAGAGAAATCTTTTTTTCTCTCTCTTGTTGAGGAATGTTTGAGTCCTTGGCAGTGACTTCATATCCTTGACTAATTTTCAGCACCATACTTGACAGATGTATCCATGTCTGACCTTACTAACAGAAACTTTTCCTCAATTTTTTAATTCTTATTTTATTTAATTTTTAGTAAAAAAAAAACCCAACCAAACAAACCCCCAAACTGTCACTTTTAATTTTCTCTTGATTTGGCTTTTGGCCAAAGCAGGGTACATTCTTTATAATATTTTTAGACAATGTAGTTTCTTGTTCACTGTTTTTTTTCAGACCAGTTCCAATTAAAAAATAGGATCTGATCTAGCTAATTATAATTTATGGGAAAATGTCTTCTAAATAAAGGTTTAATATGTTAAACTATAAGAAAATATCTGTTATTTTTGTGTGCCTGAGTCATGAGTGGAAGGAAGGTACTGCAATCCATTATTCCCTCTCCATCACATCTTGAGTCCTTGAAATTCATGCTCAGTAGCATGCAAAAACCTTGAGTAGCTGAAGCATTAGATAGACAAAAGTTATATTTAACACAGACAATGGGGATATTTCTGTGAAAATTCATAACAGCTCCCATTGCAATTATGGGGAATGCATCCTTATTGCTTTAGAAAATACTGATGCATCTTTTGGATGTGTTTTCAGATTTTTGGCAGAAGTCTTGTTTTCTTATTTATTATTTTCTTAGGAAATATTTTTCTTCTCCTGCTGTTTCTGGCCAGCTCTACTGCTGTGTATTATTACCCTCTTCACCCCATAGGAATGTTTGGTAAACACTATGAAATATTCACTGTATTCAATCCGCAGAATATAAACACAATATCCACAAATTTTTGTAAATTCACATAATAAATGAATGTGTAACCAACAATCTGTTTTTCACATATTCCACAGTCAGAATAAATTTGGCTAGAAGCTTTTTTTGTTATAAAATATTTTCTCAGCTCTAATTAACTACTTACATTGGTCACAGACAACTCTTGAACTGAATTTCCTACTCATATAAAATTGATTTTAGCGATGCCTGCATCCTGTTTGTTTGTTATTTCCTTTAAGCAAATAAGTTGGCTTTTTGTAGCGAATCCTTGCCCTATTTTATATTTTTTTTTTTCTTTTTATTGCCACAAAAATGGTTTTCCATGCTTATTTTGTATAACGTGGGTCACCACCTTCCAAATATTGGGCTTGCGTAAAGGCCACACTCCCCATCTCGTTGCTAATATTGTGGTAGTAAAACATCATGGTGTGATTGGCTAAGGACAAATTATTGCTGACAACCTATGTTCTAAATGGGGAGCTTTTGCAAGCAACTGATTGGAAGATGAAGAATATTCAGAATGGTTCAAATAGCCTTGGAATCGGTGGTAGCTCTGTATGTAAAGACCCACTCACACATGAATGGAAAACTCCCAGTACCTATTCCATGTTATCCATAATGTGAGCCACTTCTGTAACTTTTTTACTGATTTCCAGTGTTTCTGTACTGTTAACAGTGCTTTGAAACCAGCTCTGTTTTCCTGGGGTTCAAATCAATTCCATCTCCTAGTTTGTGAAGAAGGTCACTCCTGTTGACTGGTAGTATTTTTTTATAGGTGAGGTTTGGTAGCCAAAGTGGTGTTAGGTCTAGCAGTGGGCTTGCTATATGGTTGTGATGTGGGAGAAAAGCAGGTAATAAGGAGGATCTGGCTCATGTATTGAGTCTGTCTTCTGTTTAGGAAGATAAAGGCAGTAACTAAAATTCCAAGATTTTTCTGTTCAAGGTGAGTAAACATGGTGTTTTCTTCTTCTGCTCCTGCTTTGAGGACCTTGAAAAAGTTCTAGTGAATGCTTATATTTCTGGGTTTATTTCTTTATTTCCCCAATTGATGAGTGCAGCTGGCTTGTCTGATGGTGTTTGTGAACAACCAGAAGACGGTCAAGATTGACTTTCCCAGACGCTGTTCATTATTTAAGTAATTTGAAGATCAGCGTGCTAAAAGCCTTTGAAAATGAAGGCTGAAATGTTGTAAAGGAAAAGGTTGAAAGGTGTAATTGGATTTCTCTGAGGTAGCCCATGGCCTTTGCACCATCCAACACCAATACAAGAACTCCAGTTCTCCTGCTCACCTAGCTGATCTTGCTGAGAGCTATACTGACCATTCAATAATATGAAAAATCTCTTTTTGAAGACAGACAAACTGACATCCACAAAGGAGAGGTTTCCTCTCTAGAGGCAAGTTAGGATTTACTTATGGTGCCCATTTAAAGGTATGCTTTGCTATCAGGTACCTTGCTGAATAACATTATATGTTTACAAAATACTCATCACCTTGTTATGTGAACAAGGTAGTATGTATCCATTTCTTCACTTCAGTGTGCAAAGACTGCTGATACTCTTGGCTGTTACTCTTCTGCATGCTTGCAAAAAGAACCTGCATATGTTTAAGCAGCTTTTTTGCCTCTCATCTGCTATGGACATGCAGTTGCAATTACCGTAGCAAAGCTTTAGGTTCTGCTAACACTGAGGTGTAGGCATGTAGAAAAAAAAAAAAAAGAAGAGTGAAATAACACTGTTGTGATGTAGCATAATTTAATGCCTTTTTGAGTATGGAAATGAAAATGTTTATAATCACGATTGGAGGCTTAGACTAAAACTGTTTCTTTAATATAGCTGTGTTCCTTTTCCCTACTCACCCATAGGCAAGAAAAGAGATACATTTTCATGGGATTTAATGACAGCTACCTTTAAACATTCTTTAAATTATTCTTTTAAAATTAGTTAGTGTTTTACTGAACTGTCTTTGCCCTTTCCAGAAGAACTTCATTGGACTTAGGTCTGTCCATTTTGGAGGTAGAATAACAGTCCTTCTAGAGGTACAGTTAAGAACTTGCCTAATGTTTTACCTAACTTAAGTTATAAACTAATATTTGTCAGCAGAATTCACTGCACTTAACCAACACAATAAGCATTTTGAATTTTGCACCTGGACAGACTGATGCACAGGGAAAAGGTTTAGTATGTGTGTGAGCTTTCAGCAGACTGCTAGCAAGACTGTGGATCTTCTCTCTGTGTCCTGTGTTTTGCCCCACTCCAGGGATAATCCTTCATCAGAGAAGGAGGTTGAGGAACTAGGTTAAGGCCCCCATGGGAGGCAGCGTTGAGTGTAACATCTCCATAACTTTCTGTTGGCATCAAGACTGTTGTACAGTTGATCTGATTACTGAGGTAGGGCAGTGAAAGACCACGCAGATGGGATTGCTGATACACTCGTGTAGTCAGTGCAGTCTTTGAGGTTTATCATGCTTTCAAAATCGCTTTGTATCAGAGTAGGGAAAAGTATGAACACTTCTTTAAGTAGTTTCTCAAAATACCGTCTAAAAGGGCAAATGTTCTGAAACTGCTCTGCAGACCTGTCCTGTCTTCAATATTTTTAGTAAGCAGTAAGGCGTGACTATATCCTGGTCCACAAGTATTGTTGAGTGGTGATAAAAAGCTTGGGACCTTGGGCTCTACAGCAGGCTTCTCTTGATCTCCATAATTAGGAACAGTGCCTTTAGGTCTTTGAGTTAGACAGCTGTTAGTTTTACTTCTAGGAGAGGTGGAAGCATTAACTTCTGTATCTGGTCTGTCATACTGAAGTCTTGAAATTCTGAAAGTGGTGGATGTGTATTAAACAAAATGTGGTAGCTGTTCTTGTTGATGTTGGTTAGCAAGCAGGATTAAGAACAGACATCACTGTTTAGAGATTTGATGATCTCTGCTTGTTGATTTTCATAAGTGGTACACCTTTAAACAAGGTCAGGACAGAAATGAACTTTTGGATGGCTGAGTGAATCTTGCTTTCCCTCTTGAAGCCAGGAAAAAAAAGTCAATGAACTTTCTTCTAATTCCCCGTTTTACTTTAGTTCTTGGTGGTGACTAGACTAGAAGTTGAAATACTGCAAAAATATTTGGAGTATTTCCCATAATACAAAATTTCAATTGTATGGAAATGGTTAGGGTTTCCTGCAGGTATGACTTCAATTACTGAATTAAAATAATTGAAAAATTTAATAAAATTATCCTTTTAGGACTGTTCTTATCAAACCAGAACACCTTTTCACTCAGTATCACTGAGCAGACTGTTGCCAGCCTGGAGAACAGCCTTGACATAAGTTCTATTTTAATAGGTTCTGCAAAAATACAAGCAATTATAGGTTTTTACCTATGTAGTTAAGTGATACTGTTATTTAAAAACAAAACAACCACCCACCCCACAAACACTCCTTCACTCAAATCCTTAAAAATTAAAATTAATTCAGTTTGTTCCTTAGCAGATGATTACACAAGTTTCTTGGTAGGCTGGGACTGACTCTACAGTGCCAGCATCATACGCCATGGTGGCCTACGTTATGTTGAGTCATAATGGTTGCCAGAGCTAAAACTTGTTGTTTTCTTTCCTAAAAAAAAAAAAAAAAGAAAAGAAAAAAACATGAAAAATATCTCATTTATCATGTTTTTTATTACATCTTTATGCAGGTGGTCTCCATACCAGGAGACGAGCCTGATTGGGCAGGAGACTGGAGCCCCGAAGGGGAAACGGGCGTCTCCTACCCCTATTGGGAGGGTTGGCAGGTACAACATGTGGTGTTATGTGAGTCTATGGGAGCATCTGATCTTTTTTTCCCCCTCACAGCGTGGGAAAGTTTCCAGTTCCAAAGCACCAGTCTGGTCTCCGTGTGTGGCTTTCTCCATAAACGGTGGTGTGGAAGTGTAAAGCATGCAGCGCATGTGATTTAAATCTCGAGCATGTGCCAGATACTCTTATCATTCTCCAAGTGGACATGCATGGAAGAGCTTCGTAAAGGGGCTCTGTCTGGGCCTGTCTTCTAAATTTTGTTTTGCTTTTCATGTATTCTTTTTTCTTTTGATGTAGAACTCCTTAAAGACTTCAACACGGCGAAAGAAGAGAACGTCTTTTAAAAGAAAAGCCAGCAAAAGAGGCAATGAAGTAGGTATTCAAGTGCTTTGGAAATCAGGCTCCTTTTGTTTAAATGTCTAAACCGTGAATTTGAAGTTTTTAGGGTTTTGGTTTATTTTCTTTCTTTCTTTTTTACTGCATTGTTTAATATATTTTTTTCCTCTGGAAAATTCAATGCTATTGAATTTGTTGTTAGAAGAGATAAAACTTGTATGAGAAGCTTTATTTTATGAGTTGATTTTTTTCAAGAATCAACGTACCAGACTCCAGAAGGACCAGCACCCTATTCTCTTGGGATGTAAGAGACTCAGCTCACACCCTTGTTTTCCACTAGGCAGAGCAAGGGTGTGAAACTGGGGTTGTGAAGTCCATGGTGAGTGCACTGATGCAAGGCTCTGGTCCAGTTCGAGGATATTTCCTTCGGGGGATCTCATATTGGAAATATTCTGTTTGTGTGAAAATTGAAATTCGACCACAGAGGGAGAGAGAATACAGATTATTGATCCGATGGTTTGATTACCCACGTATCTTATAGAAGACCTTGCTTCCCGACTCTTCTTAGTGGATTGGTTATATAGACAAACAGCTTCGTGAGAGAGGTGGAGGGAGACTGGCCTCTGCATAGCCAGGGCTCTCTGGTTCAAGGCCTCGCTTGGGTGGTGGGAGAACTGCAGACCAGAGACTGGAATCCACATCTGTAAGAGCCCGGGACAGTATCCTCATTACTGGACTCTCTGGTGTCTTGCAGGGGTAGGGAGTAGGGAGGCAAATAGTTTTCTCATTGATATGTTGGGTTTCATCTGTGGCATTTGTTCAAAGGTGGGAAGGCAACAAGGCCAAGAATTCAAGAGCATATTACCTGCAAATAAGTGCTGATACAATTTATCTGTTAGAATGAATTAATCGAATAAGTAGCTTATCTCATTCTATTTTCCTTTGGAAAAACTGTTTGTATTAGAAATAACACTGTGTCTGACACATTATTAATGCTGTGTGAATAATTGGGAATGGGATGGCTGGAAATAATATTGAGTAAAATTTTAAAATAGTTATGTATTACCCCGAAGTGATATTTTCCCCCTCTTATTTATATTCTCTTGTCTCATCTGGATAAATAAGTCCCAGCTGAGCACCACATTGATGTGGCTGTACTATTTCCAATACCTGAGGTAGTTTTATCAGAGCTAGGTTGGGTCTCCTATGTGTGTTATGCCAGGAAAACATACATAGCTTGTACTAAAGCTATTTCTTGCTTCTGTTTCTCAGGAGAACAAAGGCCGGCCGTTTGTGATAAAGCCTATCTCCTCTCCACTCATGAAACCACTGCTGGTTTTTGTCAATCCAAAAAGTGGAGGGAATCAGGTAAGAGCATCAGCTGGATCCAGGTCACAAAGTTTTAGTTTAACAGTAGGGTTTCTGCTAGCTAAATGGCAATAGTTCTTGGTCAGTCAGATAGAAAGGACTCTATGCCTTAACTGCAGTCCTCAGAAGAGGTCCTTGCTGTTGAATGACCATTCCACTTTGGTGGAGCTGGGTGGCTGAAATGGGTACTTGAGTATTTGAGTGGTTGCATTCCTATTTTCAAATTCTTGAAAGGAATCTAAAATGACAGTTTGGAGGTTTTCAAAAGACTTCATCTTTCCATGGAAAATTTGGGTTGCCAATGCAGTTTTAGACTTATCTTTTTCCAAAAAGTGGTTTGATTTTACTAGGAAAGGCTAGTGAATGTGAAATGACATATTCCTATGGCATTTAAAAAATCATTAGTGGTCTTGTACTGTACCACAAAGAACCAAGTTTCAGTGACAGCAGACTTTTTCCTTAGGATTCTTGGAATGAATACTTACCCAAGTGAATGTTTTCCAGGTCAGTTCTGCTGCTTTTTTGAACATCAAAGAATCTGAGTGCCTTTAGATAAACAGGTACTTCTATTAGAAAAGATTGATGTAAGATACAACAAAAGCCTATAGAGTACAGAGAATAGCATAGCCCCTGTTCACCTTCTCCTCTGTTAGAAGAATTAGAGAGGATATCAAATGAAACTGCTAAGACTGATCCAAAACAAAGGAAAAAGCTACTCCTTCTCACATTGCATAGTTCAGCTGCCATAGGATATTGTGGATTCTGAAAGTTTACACAGGCTGAAGGAGAGATTTGGAAGAGAAAAACCTAGATTACTGGAGTCCTGTACCTCCCTCTGGCTCAAGGGTTCTATGAACCACACACAGCTGAGACTGGAAGAATACCTATGGCAAACATCACATTTATTTGCTCTCTTCTTATACCTTTTCCTAAGTACTATGACTGCTATTCTTGATTCTCCACTTAAAGGAAGGTGTCAGGCAGAAGAGCCATCCCTCAGAAGGGGAAGCTGTGGAATATTCCTGATGGATATCCCGAGGCCATGTCTGAAAGGCATTCTTGAATTACTTTGGAATACAAGCTCACCCCACAGAGTTCTTAGCTCTCTGCTGATAGTAAGAGCTCCTGCCATTTTGTGTCTAGGCAGAATGTGGAGGAAGGAAACTGAGTGTCTGGAACATGAACCCAGGAGTTTGAGAAAACAAAAATCATACTTTCGGGTGATGGGTTGGCCGCACTGCACTGAATGAGGGAGCACTGGGGCAGCTGTTGCCCTCAGAGTCCTTGGCTCATGCTTCATTAAGTGGTAGAGGGTTACAATTATGAGTGTTCATGGTGGTGATGGTGGAGGTCAAAGTATTGTCATTGTTTGGATATTGGGCAGGACAGTGTCAAATGTGATGGTGACTTTGCATACAATCTTGTTCAACTTCTTGCTGTCATGGATGGTTGAGGGTGCTGTGGGATAAGAGAGGTTTTTTCTTGTTTCAGGTGATCAGAGGCAGGGGAGTGGGTTGCTGTGGAAGATGTTCCTTTGGTCTGACCCCAAATACCTGTTCTTATGAACTGTTAGTGATCTGTGTTTTGAAATTAGTCTATATACTTACATGTGAACCTTGTCCAGATTGGTGGGTTGTCTTTTCTTGTTTTGTTTGCTTTATAAAGCACAGGAAAAAAAAAAAGGCAGTTCAAATATAATGAATAATGCACACTATTATTTCTAATAATCATTAAATTACTTCTAATTTCCCTTCCTTCGATATTTTTCTCTCTCTTGTCAGGGTACCAAGGTTCTCCAAATGTTTATGTGGTATTTGAATCCACGCCAGGTCTTTGATCTCTCTCAGGAAGGGCCAAGAGATGCGTAAGTTTTCAAGCCTTCATCTCTGCACAACCTATTTCTTTTCTTTTCTGATGAGGAAAGCAGAAAAAGGTCTAGCTTGGCTGGATTACTGGACTGTATATGAGGTGTATGTATCCAGGTTTTGGTAGCAAAAGGGAGGACTGCAGTAGTGGCTTTTGTGAGAAGAGATCAGGAGCTGCCCCTGTGTCAGACAGAGCCAGGTCCAGATGGCTCCAAAACTGACTCACTGCTGATCCCAATGCCTAACCATTCCCTAATGGATGAGAATTACAGTGGGGTGAGGCTGCCTCCAGATTGCCATACATGACAGCACTAGGCAAATGTCTCTGCTTGCCGAGTAACTGCCTCACTTTATCTGGACAGTTGAACTGTGATCCTCTTCCACGGGAGAGAGGACCTGTCTTTAAAGGAATGATTCTTGCTGCCAAGGGTTAAGAAACCACACTTCTATGGTAACTGAAATGGGGATACTTGCTGTACTTAACAGTCTGTTCAGCCCTAGTTTGGCAATTTAGGCAGCACAAAAAGCTAGTAATAATGTAAAATAAAATATTTACCTGTATAAGAACAGTCCAAGTATTTCCTATTCAAGACACCCAAGCTTTTTGTTACTCCTGCAGAAACATCTCCACTGCTGTTCTCTCAGATGTTTAGAGGCTTTAAGGTAGACATACATTTATCAGAGCTGTATAATGGGGCTAAAGGAGGATTAGGTCCTCTGGTCACTCAGCTCTCTACACACAACGTACCCACTCCATTACAAGATATTTCGTTCTGCCATTCTTTGATGCACCTGAAGAAGCAGGACTTCAATGGGTGCTTTTTTTGTCTCTCCTGTTGGTATCTTAGATCAGATATCCTGGAAAAGGCCTCTATTAGATGTTCTTGCCTTCTGTGGTGTTAAAATGTAGTTACCAGTTGAAGAAACTGTCATATTCTACAAGCTTGAGAAACAGTAGCTTGTCAAATCATGATGAGGGATAGTAAATTTTGTTTAAGAACCTCAGTGTTTAAATTCATTTACTTTAGGGTAAGAGAAAAATGAAAGATTGACCTCTCTAGAGGGAATGTGATAATCTGGCCTTCCAGATTTAGCATGGCAGCATGCTAAACTGATCAAACACTTGTCAGGAGGTGCTGCCTAACGAGGAAGGAAGGTCTTATTTCACATCCTAGTGGTTTTGCATGTGTTTGTGTGAAGACATGAAGTGAGCCACAGGGCTCAGGTTAGGTTGGGGCCGTTTTTGCCTGTGACTGCCAGGGCCGAAGCCTTGTCGCTGCTGAGGCTTTTGGCAACAGATTTTTTTTTTCCCACCTCCACTTACATTCTTCTTAGTAATGAATATTTGAAACTGCAGGAAGCGATGGTTACACTGTCACTCAGCAAAACGCATAAAAAGTGTCTGCATTATTGTTCTGATGTTTTTTTCCTTTTTTTCCCTTTCCCTCCCTGGCCAGGCTGGAGCTGTACAGAAAAGTGCCAAATCTGAGGATCCTGGCCTGTGGCGGGGATGGGACGGTAGGTGGCCGGTGCCTGGCAGCCCTGTGGTCTTCGGCCAAGTGATTAAATTCCTTGCAGTGATGGGTTCCCCACCTCGCAACACCTGCAGAGCCAGATAAGATACCTAATGCTTGTGAAATCTCATATTGGTTTTTCAATTTTATGTGTGGCCTGGCCTGTGTAGATATGCGGCCAGATCCTAATGTCCAAAGTCCTTTTTCCTTTATGCATAAAGGTTTGGTACAGCTTCAAAAAGACAAAGCCTAATTTTGCTGGTCTCCTCTCGCTATTTACATAGATCTGAGGGTCTAGCAGGTTAAACCAGTGACTGGTAGCCACTCTGCTCCTTCCTGCTGTTGTCTCCATGATGTCTGAGTACAGTAAAGTAGTGTCTTCTCTGTGCCTAAAGAAAGTTAGTTTCCCCATTTTCTTTATGAAGCTTCTGTGAGGAAGGATGTTGCATTGGTCGTACAATTAGCTTGGCATCTGGCAGATCCATGTTCAGTATTTTTCTTTGCAACAGAATTTGTGTTCTTGGATAAGTGAATAGGTTCAAATCTTTAAAGGATTTGGGCACCTTCGGTTGGAGACAGACTCTGCAGTTTAGGGTCCGGAGGCCATGAGTGGTAATGGAGTTATTACAACTGCATTTTCTCTCCAGTAATTAGGAATGTTGTAAATCCCAGTCTGTGCCACTGAGTGCTTAAATACAGTTGAAAAACTGCCCTTTAATCTCTAGTAGGCTCAGTTCCCCAAAATGCATTTGATAGTAATTTTAACAGTAAGTATGGTAAGGAAAATGCATTACCCCTTGCAAGATGCAATGGTTGGACAGAATAGATATATGTAGATGTTTAGGGCTTGGAGAGGTGGTTGGTTTATTTTGTAGCGAGCTGTACCCCCACTCTTAGCTCATCTCTGCTTGAATTTCTTGGGGAATTTTTTGTTCAGCTTCTGTGGGTTCCTTTAAAACCCCATCAGTAGGGTTACTAATACCAATGCTTCCCCTGGAAGTGTGAAGAAAAAAAAAATTAGTGATAAGACTGCTGTCTTGCTGGTTCATGGGGAATTAAGACATTACTGAATTATGAACTTTTCTTAAGAAATGTGCAAGGCATTGCTTTAGCAGGAGACATAAGCTGCAAAACAGTTATTCAGTCAGTTGCTGGAATTCTTTCTCTTTTCCATCTGAGGAAGCCAGTGTTTTCACAGGGGAAAAAACTATTTGTCATGAAGGTATTAAACTAGAAAAGAATGCAACTACATTGAGTCGGACCATCCTTTGTTTTCCCTTTGCTGAACAGTGCAAGCGAGAGGTGGCAGCACCTTCTCATTAGTATGAACAGCACTCCACTATTACTTTTGCTGCCGCTCAGTTTGAAGCAAATTAATATCTAGTTATTCCCAAAGCCATTACATTTAGAAATGAGAAATCTGGCTCAAATGGACTTAATGAATATGCAATGAGACCAGATGTTACCTTGCATTATTGAGCTGAATCAGAACTTATTGTAACTTTTCCATCATAACTGCTTGCTGTTACTTTCCAGGGCAGAGGTGGAAAGCTTCCCTTTCAAAGCAGTCAGGAGGTTTCTGTTTACAGGGAAATGATAGTCTGTGCCATCCTTGATTGTACAGCTAATGTACAAGGTTTAGAAGTGACCTCAAGTTTAATAGCAATGTTGTACTTATAAATTAGTAATTTGAAGTTTCTGTTTATCACTTAAAATCATTCACAGAAGTGCTAGATATTGTAATGTTATCTGTAGCAGTGAGAGGCTGAAGTGCAGGTGTGTGGATTAAGTCAGTGGTAATGACAAAAGACCCTTTAAGATTTCCTGGCCCCACTGAAGTTATTTGGACTGTTTTTTCTGTCTCCTGTTAACAATGTTGAAGGATAGATATTTTCAAAGATAGGGGATTATTTACCTCTGAAAATCCCTCTAAAAGATCTACATACTTTTGGTGACATCCAAAGTCATGAGAGCTGTAAATGCCTGAGATAACTGTTGTCAGGCAATGAATTTGAATATGGGATCACATCCCAGATGAATGCTTTAATAATTGGACAGTTGGTTATGATAAATAGCTGTCTGATAAATGCCATTTGTGCAAAAATAAATTTATCTGTTAAGAGACCTGGAGAAAGAAATACCCTAGAATACTGAATAGCATGGTGGTTGCTATATTTATCAGGCCACCCTCTCTGCTGATCTTCAGATTCCAGCTATTGTTCCCAGTACCCATGTTATGCTGAGTGCCTTTTGTAAAGCTCCAGTGTAATCCCAGTTTGGGTTAAGAATTTATTTCAAACCACAATAATATTAGTTGGGAGAAGAAAAATTTTGTCCAGCTGCAGTCAGGATTTCTGTTTTCTGTCTTATTTAAAAGCTCACATTTCCAGTAAAAACAGCATTTTTGGAAACTGTGAGAGGAAAAAATAATCTTCTGTTTATTTTTTACTAAGGCTTTATTTAAAAATGCAACCCAGGTTCTTCACAAATTATTATTTTTTTTTTTTTAAGTGGAAGTAGTTTAAAGTGAGAAGTAGTTTAATAAAGGGTTCTTTGGTTTTGTGTCAAGAATATCAGTCGTAAAATGTTTGGTAACATCTTTAGTAACATTTTTAGTAACAATTCTTTCTCCCCCTTGGAAATTACCATTTAATGAAAACAGAATAGTTTACAGTAATTTGTTCCTTCGGATGGATTTCTAGTTGAAAGTTTTATGTAGTCCAGAATAATGACCGGAGAGAGAAATAGCTGTGTAAAATAACTAATAGCTTAGAATACAAAAGAGACTGATTCATTGTTCCAAATCCAAGGCCTTTAACCCTGAGCATTAAACTCTGTCTTTGATTCCAGTCTTTTAGTCTTTTATTTGATATATATGTGTATATATCTATATATTATATAGATATAGATATTTTGTACTGAGTAAAATAATTCAGCACTAAGGTCTCTTGTCTGGGAAATAGGAGACTTTGGGGCAAGTTAATGCTTGACATGACAAGTTCTCAGACACCATGCAGTTTTAATGCGTCTCTCACATTTTCTTTCATAACTGTTGTCAAAGATTTAGTTTCTTTTGGCATAATGGTAATTTTAAAGACATTATCTTGAATTGTCAATTATTCTTCTTCGTTCACTTTTGCATTTCTTTTACATGGTCTTGGCTGTGAATAGGAATATGATATGATCAAAATATGCCTTTTTCCTTTTAATCTTTCTGACTACCAATTCTCTGCATTTCCCTTTTTATAGGTGGGCTGGATCCTCTCCATCCTTGATGAGCTGCAACTCAGCCCCCCGCCTCCGGTGGCTGTCCTTCCGCTTGGCACTGGGAATGACCTTGCCCGGACCCTCAACTGGGGTGGGGTAAGGACTGACTGGGGCACCCTTGTGTGGGGGTTCTCAACTTGCTGCTTGGATTTAGTCGTGTGTGGTGGACCTTCCTTTGGGCTAAAATAGCAGACAGGGCTGTGTCCAAGGTCTGCTTCACTTTAGGCATAATGGTTTGATTCAATTTCCAGTCTGGGATTTTGAATTACTATTGATGTAGTTGTAATAAAAGTGTATTTACATATATCTGGTATTTCAGGCTGAGTAATGAGGATGATATGCAGGCTTCTAATTTAAGTATAGTTTAAACTGTATTTCTCTTTGTTTATCCTTGACTACAGCACTGGAGTTATTCCAGGCAACACAAATACACTTTGAGTGCCTCTCCTTATGGCTTTATTTTGCCTGCCCTACATTTGTGCACCTCAGTAATACCTTATTATTGATGCATCAAAATTTATCAAGTGTCTTAGGAACCTTTGATCTGGTGTTTTAGGCCTGTGTGAAAGGAGGGAGGTCTGTCAGGTAATTGGTGAGTGACTTGATTTGTTTTCACCATCCGTGGCTGATACTCTGGTCACATTCTGCTGTCAGGGTTACACAGATGAGCCAGTGTCCAAGATCCTCTGCCATGTAGAAGATGGGACCATTGTCCAGCTGGACCGCTGGAATCTGCAGGTTGAGCGCAACCCTGATTTGCCCCAGGATGAGCTGGAGGATGGGGCACGTAAGGTTAGAGCCTACTTTTTCCCACGGAAACTATAGGATGCTTATGAATGCCTTTGGGTTTCACCATAAGCTGCATGGGTGGGGAGTCATAAACATTTTTAATTTTCTATTTGCATCTCTCCTTTTGTTCTTTTCATGTGTCAGTGATTCCAGAGTTGTGTGAAATGTAATGTGCTTATTTGTTGTTTGTAACTCCCAGGCATTGAACATTTATGTCAAGGACTAAATCCTGGAAAAAAAATCCCTAGCATTTTATCAGAAAGGTCATTGTTGTTTTTCTCTAGTTGCAGGAGAAGCAACCCTGTGACTACCATCCATTTCCAAATTAGACAAAACTAAAAACAGGATGTAACATTTTCTTCCTTAGGATTTTGCTAATGGATACCAGCTGTTTGCTACTTTACAGCAAGGTGTAGTGTATTTTTGTATTTAACTTCTTTGTGTGTGGGTCTCCAAATAATCTCCATTAGTGTATCTTGATAATTGAAGAGTGGGAAAATCTTTTGTGAGGGAATCATATAGTAATATGCCATTTGGACTGGAGATGTTGAAAGTGCTACAAGTATAAAAAACCCCTGATTCTGTGAACCATTTTCCTCTTCTCAGTTATAATTTCCACCTTATCTGTTGGATGGTACTGTTGCCTTTGTACAGCCCTGCTGGGCCTGTGTAACAATGAAGAGGCCAGATGTGTGCTTCCCTGCCTCATGCACCCTCAGTAGAATCAGGGCTTCTTCTCTGGGACCTGCATTGGTCCTGGTTATATGTGAAGTGAGAAGAACACAGCTTGCATTTCGTTTGCCATGCTGAGCTTGAGGAGCCAGCAATTATGAAAATCTTTGTATTGGTGACATATTAAGTAGTGAAGCCTTATGGGAAATCTCAATGACAACATAAAGAACCCTTAGATGTGTTTAAAAGGATACATATATGATTATAAAATACTGTAGATGTGTTTGTGTTCTTTGGGTTCTTGTATCTGATCCTCTTCCACAAGCCGTTACTAACCTTCAGAGCTACCTTCTGCTTACATTTTCCTGATACGTCCAACTTTCTTCTGAGGTTTTCCTGACATGCCAGCTTTAATGTAGTTAATCCCTGGTGTGTTGAGAAATGTTTAATTCATGTTATTTTTACATCTCTATTTTTATTATCTAATTACAGCTTCCCCTCAATGTCTTCAATAATTACTTCAGCCTTGGATTTGATGCACATGTTACGCTGGAGTTCCATGAATCTAGAGGTAATAGGGGCATTTTATTTCCTTAGCCTTGTGGATGGGCAGTTAATTCATGAATTAGAAATGGAGTTGGATTTGACATCCTGTTCTTATAATTCAGAAGGAAAACTGGAATATAAAAACACAAGATACAATCACTTTCTTTCTTCTTGTATGTATCATGAGTTTCCAAGGGACTTTATAATTAAAAAACTGAAAAAAGTACAAGGAAGACTGTCATTTACTGGAGGAGAAGGACTAAAAGGGAAGATTTTTGAGGTTTTAGATCTTGTAAGGGAGATAAGTACAGACATAAAGGAAGTTAACAATGATGCAGAAATGTCAGAATAAGAGAAAGAAAAATAAGTTAGTTGCAAGTGTGGAGGTGGAGGGAGGAGAGGAGCTGCAAGACTGGAAGTAGCAGGAGGATAATTGTGTTCTCAAGCTAGAGAGCTGTTATCTATGGATGAGTACAGCACATTGACACTGGACTTGGTACAGACCCAGAGTGTTTCTATGCAAGTTAAAGGGTTTTAATGTCCACAGAACTGTCAGGAATTGAGCAGTTGTAGCATCTTGTCTGTCCCTGTGCCAGTGGCAGTTTTACCACCCCATACAGGTTGAAATGTGGCTTAATTGGCTGGGTTCTGGACTGATGTGAACTGCTATATTTATATGGTTTAGGCAGGAGTGCTTGTAGAAACAAATCTGGTTCAATTCTCTATGTTCAGCTTTTGGTCATTCCAGCTTCATATGCAGGTATTTTTTTCTGAAACACAACCTCCCTTATCTTCACTGTCATACTATCAGTATGTCATTTCAAGATGAAAAGACAGCACTCTAATGCCAGGCTAAATAAAGAGCAGGATACATGATGGAATGAGCTAATGCATATTTTATAATGTTTAAGACTGCTTCAAGCTTTAGGAATAATAATGAGGGGCCACAAAAGGGCAGAGGAATGAAATGATGACAGCTGTATGCATTTTTTTTATGAGTGCATATCACTATGCATTGCTAATGTGACTGTGAATATACAGTATAGATTAAGTGCATGTCTACTTTCTCATTTAATGGAGGCATTATTTAATAATGAAGTTATGGAGCCCTATAAAGAATGAATGTTATTCCAGACATGCCAGTGTTTTAAAAATTTACATGAGTGAAAAAATACTTGGCAGAGCAAGCTGCATGTATGTGTGGCCAGGAGAGCTTTTTGTAGCACAAGTCTTTACTGTTGGTGGCTACCTTATCTTCTCAAATGCTAAAATATACAAAGTGAATTCTATGTATTTTTAGGATAGGGAAGTTTATAGCCTTGGAGATGTTGCTGGTGTGTGGGTTGTATTGTTTTTCATATGGAATTGGGCTGGCTCTGCCTGGAGGAGAGAAGGCTCCCTGGAAACTTTAGTGCAGCCTTTCAATACCTGAAGGGAGCTTATAAGAAAGATGGAGCCAGATTTTTACCAGGGCCTGTTGCAATAGGACAAGGGGTAATGGTTTTAAACAAAAAAGAGAGTAAACTTAGACTAGATATAAGGAAGAAGTTTTTAACAATGATGGTGATAAAACACTGGCACAGGTTGCCCAGAGAGGTGATGAATGCCCCATTCCTGGAAACACTCAACGTCAGGTTGGATTGAAAAGGCTCCAAGCAACTTGATCCAGTTGAAGATGTCTCTGTTCATTGCAGGGTAGTTGGACTAGATGTCCTTCAAAGTTCACTTCCAACCCGAAGTATTCTATGGTTCTGTGAAATAAGCAGCGCAAAGCAAATTCCAATCCCTTTCACAAATGATGACAGCCCAGAGAAATTCTTAGCAACAGTAGCAAAGTGTAAAGCACTTTCACAGCTGTAGCACTTGGGCTATTGAGTTAAGTGGCTGTGTGTAGTTGCTTATGTGGAGCTGTTGTAATCACATATACTATTAAAACAAACGAATACCATGCCTGCAAACCAAAATAAGATAAATTGATAGGAACTCTCAGCCTAGCAGGACACTTTATGCAACAGAGGTTGGTCAGCTGTTATATTTAGCATAAGTAGTGATTGCAATGTCTCAGAGGAACTTGTACATGAATGTGGCCTTTTCCATGGCAACCTCTATACTTTTCTTGTGACTAATCAGATTGAGACTTGAGGGTTGGATCCAAGTCTCATGTACTTAGCTCTGCATCTTCAGGAAGTGTTCTGGTTAGCTATGCCATTGCCATCCTTATGCTTTGCTAGAGCACAGAAGATGCAATTTACTTTATCCCTACTGACATGCTGTTTGATCCCTTGGCTCTGAAGGACTGTTCATTTGCAGGAAGCCCCCCCGCCACTGCACACACACAGAGTCTAACACATTCCATTCTCTACTCCCTTGATAGTTTGAGAATGGTGAGGATGTAGTGAGCCTTGGATCTGCAGTCCATTATTTATTTCTACAATCAAAGTTGCGTTCTAATCAACTTTAGGCTCTATTCTATATCACAGAAAGAGTCCTTCCTCCCTGCCCATGCTCATCTGCGATGTCAGAAATAGGAGCAGTACGTTGAGGGCCTGCTGAGTCCCTGTCCTCAAAAAAAGCTCCTTTTCCATTCTAAACTAGGACTTTGGTTATGGTGAGCATTTGTCTTAAAATCCATGTAAGATCCAGTGCTCTGGTGGCTGCTGTCTGGAGCCATCAGGGATAGTCACATCAAAGAACGTGCAGAACAGGCACTAAGCCTTTAGAAACCTTCTGCTGCTTGGCACAGGGTGTTGAGACCTTCTGCAAAGAGCTGTGAGCTCAATAAGTGGGGTGAGATTTACTTATGCAGTTAAATTAATTGTTTGAAGCAGAAGGGCCCCTGACTGCGTTTGACTCACCTGTGACACAAAAGAAGGATGATACAGTAACTGAGCAAGCAGTCAAATCAGAAACTTCAAGCAGCTCATTCTTACAAAATGGAGCCTTATATTGTGACATGTAGTGACTTCAAAGAGAACTAGAAGTATTTTAAGTGGTCATTTGAGAAGTAATTTGAATGTGTTCACACCAGTGTGATGCTTTAGCCAGAAGGACAGTCTTGGTAGTTGGATGTTTTCACTAGAGAATCACTGAGCAAGGGTGGACAGTTGATACTAACACTGAATACAGTGCCAGAAGGTCTACTTCTGAAATCTCTTGATGCCACAGACTAGGAAAGCAGTTCCCAAGGAGAATGACCTGTATTCTGGGAAAAGTGCCTTATAATGGGAGATTAAAAGAACTCCATTTAACTTATTCAAAAGAAGGTTAAGAGGCAATTTAATCACTGCCTGTAAGTATTTACTCAAGGAGAAGATATCTGATAGTTGAAGGCTCTTTAATCTGACAGAGAAGTATAATAAGATTTAGCAGTTGGCAGTTGAAGACTGAAAAATTTCAAGAGAGGAATCCCCCACATTTACTTTAACAGTGAGAGTAATTAACCATTAGATGTGCATTACTACTAGACTTAAAATTCTCCATCACGTGGAATCTAATAAAAATGAAATGGTTTTCTGAATAGGTTTTAGAGTAACCACTATTTTTTTAACTTGCTGCAGGAATATTTGAGTAGAAATGTCTGTTCCTCAGTAGCTCTTTAACACATCAGAATTTAAGTGTTTGTTTCATCTTGTAATTAACTAATGCTTTACTCCTGCTTAGAAACATGGCTTAGTGTTTCATAAATTTCTAATAATTCTTGGAAATTTTTTCTGCATTGGTGAAAACAGAAGTCTCAAATCATACTGAGGGATCATAAGATGAGTAGTCTGAGAGGTGTTAAATTAACTGAATTCTTGTTATCTCTTTGCTTTTGTTTCCTTCTATTTTCACTCTCTGCAGGAAAGGGAATGAATTCAATATCAGTGTTTGAAATCTGATAGCAGATAAAGGAACAGATGGGGGACAGTCACGCAGGAAAAATGTATTTATGTTAATATTTTCACTGAGTGATATGTGCTAAAAGCACTATAGTGCTGGCAGGGAATGTGAAGGTATAATGAAGTCTGTTTGTTTTATTAGGGTGTTCATATTTTTCTTTTTTATCCTTTCACAGAAGCAAATCCAGAGAAATTCAACAGCCGGTTTAGAAATAAAATGTTTTATGCAGGGGTGAGTTATGATTTGTCTTACAGAACGATGCTAACTTAGTTGCTTGAATGTTCGTTTAAGTATTTTCCCCCCCACTTTCTCACATCAGGAGCTCAGGCCAGTTCATTTTGCCCATTGCAATTTCAAGTGCACACACACAGGTGTCTGTTGGAAAGTGCCTGAAGTACAGGTGTTATACAGAGCTGAGCAGGTGAGAGAAATGCCATTCCTTTGGACACAGTACTGGTCATATCTTGGTCCCCCTGCTTCTGGCTCATAAGCTTCTCAAGAAATTGCTCCCCTTCTTTCAGGGTTTGGGAAGCGCATGGATAGTGACTTTCCTAGAGGAATTCCCAAAGTTTTGGCCTGTATCTTTGTAGCTTTGAGGAACAGTCTTGGATGTAGGGTCATGGGGAGTAGAGAGCACAAATCAGGTATCTGGAGTGATTAATTTTCATGTGTGAATATGCAAATAGAATTAACCAATTTTGCATTCAGGAGGTACATGGACAACACTTTATTCTAAAGTAGTTAAGAGAGAAACACTATTGCCTCTTAACCTTGATAATATATGACATATAATGTATTTCTGGATGATGACTCCCACTGTACCCATGTGCCTTAAACATGGAAACAAGCAAGAATTTGCACTTAAATCCTTGGATGCCCAAGGACTTTTTTCAGTTAACCTCTGAAAGGGAGAAGTACCATAATTAAAAAAAAAGAAAATAATCACATCTTTTATGAGAATAAGTTTGACGAAAGAATGACATTTTGGTAATGTGCTGGGATAAGAAAAGAGAGGAATTGCTGCTGACAATTCCTGCACCTTTTTCTGTTGCAGGCAGCCTTTACAGACTTCCTGCAAAGAAGCTCAAGAGATTTATCCAAGCATGTTAAAGTTGTGGTAAGTATAGGAAATCATAGTGTCATAGTACTGTGGGAAGGGGGTGGGTGTGGGAGGTTGGAGAGAGAGTGAGGTGAGAGTTTAATGGCTCTGTTACTTTTCAGTTTTGAGCATGACATTTGCAACACATTCCAAGGAAAGTCTTGGGAAAGTTGTTACAAAGCAGCAACACTTCTCTTGTCTGTGGCTCCATTCAGCAATTTCTCTGTGCTCTGTCACTTTGGCTTTGTAGTGTGATGGTACAGACCTGACTCCAAAGATCCAGGAGCTGAAGTTCCAGTGTATAGTGTTTTTAAACATACCCAGGTAAGCTCAAGACAAATGCTTGAAGTTATAAAACAAAAGTAATAATAATTTTTAAAAGAGATCTGCCAGTTGTCCTAGACTGGGTGAATGTGCTGGAAGCATATTGCCACTGGGCTACCTTGTTGAGAGTTAGGTGCTTATAATACTGTTAATTAGCAATACAGAATGGCATCAGAGTGCAGTGAAACCGTCCTTCAAAAAGTTGAATATCCTGATGCGGTAGAAATGCTTAACAGACTCACTTTCAAAAGTTGTGGACCTAACCTGCAAACAAAATAGTAAGGAAAGACACGAATGTCTAGTCTTTTGCTTAATTAGAATCAAAGTGTGAAAGGAAGGAGGGAGGAGAGGGCAGAAGTGGAGGGAAGGATCAATATTTTTCTAGTAGAAGAATACCAAACTGTTGAAAGAAGTGCTGTTTTTTAACATGTTACAAGGTGTCAACTAATAAAAATACAACTGTATTCTTAAAAGTTGTCAATCTCCTGCTTTCTAGAACAGTAGTCTCTAAACTTATTTTGATTGTGCAACCCTATCAGTAAAAATCTTTTGATAACCACCCCAATATGTAAATATGTGTATTTATTTCTAAATTATATACATGTACCACTATACTAATATTACACACAATATTAAGCAAACATAAATAATAAATTAAGGAAGGATATCATAAAAATGAAACAAACTTACTTTAATATTTGTTTTCGTATTTATTAAAAGTAAAAGCAATTTTTTTCTTCACTCACTCTAATTGTCTTGTCAGCTGTGGATTTTTGTTGCATACACCCTGCGGTGTGTGCACCCCACTTTGGAGACCACTGCTTTAGACAAGCTACCACTTTGCTCCACATGCAGTCCCAAGCACTCGATCTTTTGAGTCCTGCACTGCCTTCATTGCAAGCTTCTGCTTGGTGTCACCTCTCCAAAGTTCCCCCTTCTATCACTCTCAGATCACTTCTACATCCATTCTTTAATGGTAGAAAAGGCAGATATCACAGCTGTATCTGTCCTGCTTCTTGTTCTCCCTGCTACCTCTAGCTATGCAATGTTTGGCATTCCTTGTGCTCTTAGAACTGCTGAGCTAGCAGGGAGAGAGGAAATGGAGCTCCAAGGCTGGAGTTGCTGCTGCAGCCCCATGCCTGCCTAGCATAGGGGCAAAACAGCTTTATGTCTCAACAGGTCACCTGCAGGAATCAAAGCAAATAGGGAGAACAAAGTGCTGCTGCTCTGTTACCTATTTCCTGGTGTTTCCCCTTTTTCCTCTCACAGAGGAACCTGATGAAGATTATGGTGGATATATCTGTGGGTGTTGTATCAGCTTGGAAAGAAGCAGAACAGGCTAATAGGCTACTAGTCAGGACCCCCAGGGCCAAATGCTTTCTCAAACTTGCTTTCCAAACTTCTTTCTGTAGGTATTGTGCTGGCACAATGCCCTGGGGAAACCCTGGAGATCACAGAGACTTTGAGCCCCAGCGCCACGACGATGGCTACATTGAGGTCATTGGGTTCACCATGGCCTCTCTGGTGAGTGCATTGCAGGTGCTCCCCTGCCTGCAGGAGCTGCCAGGCTTGGTGAACTCTGTGGGCAGCACAACAGAGCACAAAGCTGTCCTTGTTACTGAAGACAAGCGTGTTTCCACGTAGTCAGCCAAGGCCAAAGCCTGCGCTGCTGTTAAACTACAGACTCAAGCTATAGTTTTCTCATAAAAGAGGTGTTATTTAATAATAAAAGTGTATTCTTTGCAAAATAGGGCTAATTTGCATGTGCAATGCTACCAACCTAAATGGCAAGATTATTACAGTAACAACTCTACAATAAGAGCAGCATGCAGACATGATTTTACTGTGGGAATGTTCTATGATGAAATAAATACTGCTTTTTCCTTTTGACTTCTGTATATTTCAATCTACAGCATAAAAATCCTTTTTTATAAAATAACTGGCTGTTGGAAATAAATATGAACTATTATATAAAATTATATGCCCATACAGTTTCCAAATGCCCACTAAAAGTCCTGTGAAACTTCACTAATAGCTGTGGAAAACTTATTAAGATTTCTGGCATGAATATTATCTCTCCTTTTTATTCGCTAGGGAAAGGAAATTCAGCCAACAATTTAAATTTGTCAATGCACTTTCTGTCAATGCTGTCTTTAAAGTGAACCAAAACAGTTACCACAAAAGCTATCTCACTGTCCAATACCCTGATGTCCTGCTTATCACAGTGGTCAAAAACAGTGATACAGTGACATAATCTCGTCAGAAGCTGATTAAATGCAGTCAGAGAGTTGGTAGTTAACCCTGTGCTAACACTAGTCTACCTAGGGCACTGCAGCTTGAACTTGGTGTGGCCAGCAGAAGGCCCATATCTGGGCTTCCTGGCAGGCTTTTATAAATCACACTTAAGTCCATAACTTTAGGCCTTCGTTGCTGCTATGTCTTGTGTGAATGAGGTTAAAACTAGGTTTTCACTAAACTCACACACTTTTTGTGTTATCTGCCCCCAGTGCATATCACTTTCAGTGAATACCCATGACAATGGTGTTTGCTTCCTCAGAGAGAAATCCTGGCAAATCTAATATTCAAAGTAAGCAAAAGTAAAAGGCAGTCTTGATCAACAACCATTTCTCTAAAAGTCTGTCTGGGTTAAGGATTCTTTTTTGGCCTTCGTTTTTTTGATGGGTCAAGTGGATTAGGGAAATAACCTACAAATAAGAAAAATTTTGTTTGTTAGCCTAATAGATCTTGTGGAGTAAACCTGAAGAATTTAGGGCATGTTTTTGAAAATGCTGTCAAATTCTATTTAGCATATAGCAACTGGCAGTTTTCAGCTGGAAGAGTTTTTGGGTTTGCCATTAATGTGACTCTAGCCAGTCAAAGTGGCTAGAGTGATCTCAGAAGCTACCAACAATTTCAGCTGGGGCTTAATTTGAGAAGTGGGGCTCTTTGAGCTGCTGTTTCTCTTTAAAGGAAGCCTAGAGTATACAGTTTTACTTTGGTTGTGATGCTGAGAAACCTCTGTAATCCTAGACTGTATTGATATAATCCTGGCTTGCTCTGTATATCTCTCAGATGTGCTTACTCATACCTAAGAAGGTCTGTGAAAACAAGGGAGAGAATTGCTTTATAAGAACTATTATTATATTATTGATCATAATTTCAGTTGATCCATAATATTAAGTGCACAGAGCAGGGTTAGGGTCTTGACTTGTGTTTAGGCTGTTCTCTGTTAGTACTGCATTAATATAAGATTTTTTTTCTGCATCTGATAGATGAGAATTAATAGTCTCATAGTAGTCATACCATTAAAAATACATTTCTGCCCAAATATATCTTCCCAGAACTTGAAGGATCTGCTCATTGTCTTCCTTGCCTAATTTCTTTGAAATGAATTCTTAAACATGGTATTTAATTGTTTTTAAAAAGGTCCTTCTACTTGCTCTTTTCAGCCTGTCTAATGTTGAGGTTGACTTGCTGTGTAAGCTTTCATAATAAGGATTTTAAATTGATCTAATTCATATTAAGGACTATTCTGTTCAGGAAGGGAAAATAATTTTTCTGTATCGCAAATGTCTCTAATTAGGGTTGTTGTTTTAAAAAGCAAATAATTACTAGCATTACTGTTAGTGTAAAAACAAACCAACCAAAACAAATTGAAACCTTTAAGAATGAAAGAATGAACGCAAGTATTCATTTGTGCATGCGCGTGTGTGCACATATTGGTGTGTGTGCACATATAGGTGTGTGTACACATATAGGTGATGAGACAAGCAGTGCATGTGTTTAGATATCTGCTTGTTGCCCACCATTTTTCTTTATGAAATTTCAATTTCTGCTTTGCAATTTTTGGGTGAATCATTGTGCTCTTTTAGCATACCTTAGGCATGGAGCGCTGTATAATGGATGCTACCATCAAAGCTGCATTTTGGATTTGTTAACTGCCTGAACTATCTGTTATGAGGTGTCTTTTCTCTCTCTTTCCCTCTTGGTTTTTATTTGGTTTTTGTTTGTTTGTTTATTTTCTTCCAGGCTGCTCTCCAGGTGGGTGGTCATGGAGAGAGGTTGCACCAGTGCCGTGAGGTGACACTTTTAACATACAAGTCTATCCCCATGCAAGTGGATGGAGAACCGTGTCGGTTGGCCCCCTCACTCATTCGGATCTCCTTAAGGAACCAAGCCAACATGGTGCAGAAGAGCAAGAGGAGAACATCTATGCCTTTGCTGAATGAGTAAGTTGGATACATGCATGTCCTAATGGCAGGAGCCCGTTTGGGGCAGCATATTTGGTGATGGATTTTGCATGTACTGGACTTGCAGAGCGTTTGAAAAAGAAATTAAAAAAAAAATCACGTCTGAACTTCCTTTTCGCTGTATTGTACATACTTACCTGACTTTCTTTTTATCTTCTGGGTTACCCTCTGTCTTGCTTTTAGACTGGTGCTGTGCCTTTCTGTTATTTATTTAGAGAGGTTTGTGCAGGCTCAGCGTTGTGCCTCTTGGCTTCTGACAGTTCTGCATATGTATGCCATTGCTCTTGAAGTTATTTTGATTTATTTTCTCAACTTTATTGATCTGCTTTTTAAGCTTCATTGTAGACCCTGTAAGAAATTACCAGAATCAAGAATTACTCAGGATATTTTGCAGTCTCTGTTGTGGGACCATGCTGCCTGGCACTGTTTATGGAGAAAGACCTGAAGGTCCAAGAAGGACTGTTTGTACTTTGTAGGAACCCTTCTTCACTATAGAAACCCAAATGAGAAATGAGCATTGTAAAGATAAATAGAGAAAGGCTAAGAAAACTGGAAATGAGGGGCATGTGAAGAGGAAAGCACAGAACTAACATTCTTTTAGTGATTAAAAGTTATTCATAAGCACTGCAGACAAATCTTTAATAAAAGAAACCTAAATATTCAAATTTTGACCTGTGAAAATGGCCATCCAATAAAATAATTTAGATTATTTTGTAGAGGTTATTATTGTACTTCTTGTGTAGGTCTTTCCTGCTGCTATAATGAGTGACATTGTAAGTGCCTTTGCTGTTTTTCATCAATTATACAAAAGGTGAAGCAAAGCAGTCTGACCTGTATACAAAGACACTGAGCTAAAGGCCTAAAGTTATCAAGGATCCACATTTAATTTGGACAGCTATGCAGTGAGGCCTTAATTTTTCTGAGGAGGTGGGTGTGGAATTTTGCTGTTACAGTTGTAGTGGTGAGGCAAGTTTTATGGAGAGGTGTAATACTAGACTAACTCATATAACTTGAAAAAAAAGACGAGGTCTGAGGCACACCTTTTCTCTTCAGATATCTTAAAAGTAGCCTCTCTCTTTCAGTTGTGTATCTAGTGGAAGATGCTGCTTTACTTCAAACTTTGACTCCTGTCCTGTAGAGTTGTTTGTCATCCCCTGGTTGTCAATCTGTTCAGGTAATCAAAGGCTCCCTGGTTACCTTCAACATGCTCCTATTCAATTGAGCACTCTGCTCCCTTACTGAGACTAATGCTTTAAGTTTCAGTAGAAGCCCATCTCTCTAAGGTGCAACTTCTATTTGCCTGCAAAATACGTGAGGTATACTCATCTTTCTTAAGCAGTGAAGAACAGCAGAATCTTGCCTGTGGGCAGCAGTGCTCGATTTTACCCAACCACCCCTCTTTGATCACTTGTGAAAGGTAGAATCGAGCAGAGGGCAGTCCTGGGGCATCTTTTTCTGCACTGAGGGAGACTAATGCAAATATAAAAAGAAAATTCTTGGTGTTTTGATCTGCTAATTAGCACAGTTAGATTTGGATTTTGACCTGAATTTCAGCTATAGTAAGGAAATACAGATTTGTGGTATATGCTAGGGATATTCTTTGTGGTTTAGCTTGATTTGAATGTACTACTGTACACTAAATGGCTGTCAGAGTCCTTTGATTTGGCTGAGGTATTTCTCTGCAGGCCTGTGTCTTGGGAAAATACACATGGTTTGTCAGGAACTCTAGTCTCAGATTCACATATCAGAAATGGTGTGTGTATGTATTTACATCTATATCTGTATATGTTTGTGTATGTATTTTGCTCTCAAGTGCTGAAGGGGAAGGAGAGAGGAATTGAATCTCCTGGCATGATAAAAAGTAAATAGAATGCTAAAGGTTAAAGTCTAGGAAGCGTATCGGTGTTGTAAGAAGTTCATACAAAATGATACTGATTTGCAGTATTGCTCAAGAGAGAAAATTTTCAATTAAATATGTTTCTTAACTTGATATCTGGGATACTTCTTGTTCTGTTGAAATCTCCCAGAAAGACTTATATTTGATTGAACATGATAGACTGTTCTTTTATGACTATCATTTGAATGTTAGATGTGTGAGATAAGTAAGTGGGTCTAGAGCTATCCCTAATTATTAGACAGCTGTTCTTGAGCTCCTTGCCAGGAAAGCAATTAGAAAATTATCTTGGGTCGCAGTAATGCGGAGTTACTATTATTGCCAGCTTTGATATTATTGATAGTTAAGAAGAGCAGTGGGAATGCTCTTTGGAGTTTAGTTAGACTAGTGTCATAAGTAGAGAAAGACTTAATTTGAAGAAGTCTTACACTTTTTTTTTTAACCTATTCTCTTTTGTTCTGGAGGTTTGGGTTTTTTTCTTAAAAACTTAAAAGAGTTTCTCTAAAAATCTTGCTAGCTAAGTTCTCATTCCTGGTCTCCACTGTTAATCATGGTAGCATGTGAAAGAGACAAGATGTAGCTTGGTTTTCTGTGATCAAGCCAAGGCTGTGATTGGTACTTGTGAGCTATACCAAAAATTGTAGGGAATAGGAAGAGAAACTGTGGTTCAGTTTTTCCAGAAATAATTTTCTGAATGAATACTTTCTGAATCTCAAAGCATGGTATTTTGTTTTCACTGACTTTTAGTTTAGGTTGAGGAAGAATATCCTGCATAATGGAAGAGAAAGGAGAGGGAAGAGCTTATAGATAAAACATGTTCCATACATTTGAGAGAAAGAAAGGGACCATTTGAGTGTAAACACTAAAGGAGAGTTAATATTGAGAGTCACTACATGTAAAATGCGTGTTTCCCTAAGCTACGTGAAAGAAGAATGGAAAAAACAATTTATCCTTATGGATACAAAATCTTCAGTAAGGGTATTTCTTTATCTTAAACAGTAACTGAAGATGGTTAACTTTTGGAGGCAATTCCATCCATTCAGATCTCGGCTTTGATGTTTGTTTGCATTTCTGGACCTGCTTCCAAAGGCTGTTACCTTGAAATTTTTCAATGCCTGTGGAAGAAATTCTGAGGCCCTTCATCTTTCTTGTATAGTCATGTGCCTAGCTTGTCGTTGGTCCTCCTCACTCGTGTCTTTGGAAGGCTTCCGTGTGCCATGTAGCAGTGATTTTCTCTATTTGCATGTCTTCTGTTGCTCTTGGCTTTCTAGTGTGAACTCAGAGCTCTGCATGTCTCTTCATTCAACTTTTATGTGACACATTCCTTTTGTTTCTGTTTAAATGTTGTATGTCTTTCTCTTTCTTTCTTCTGTTCGACTCCTTCTCTTTCTCTCTCTCTGTCTCTTCCCTACCTTTTTTCTTGTCTGTCCACACTGTGTGCTGTTTTTCTCCTGGCCACTCATTTCCTGCTGCCTTATAGTATCCATAAAGTGCAGTCTGCTGACCTGAGGAGAGTCTCGGCTCCCCCTGATTCCTTCACTGTGTGAGTATCCGGCTTTTTTCTATTTTAAAGTTCCATAGTTTTTTGTTGTTACCCTGTGTCATTCAGCCAGGAGATGGGGCACTAAAATCCAGTGACAAATGGGAAGAGGAAGCTCAGGTGACAGCATGACAGGCACAGGATCTTGCCAGCAAGGGCACAGTTCCACAGTACCCAAGTAAGGTGAGCAGGACGTGTCTGGTGATGGTGACTGGGTTCAGCCATTAGTCCAACTCACCAGAAATCCATAGCAGCAGGCAGGTCTGAAGTTAAATGCCAGGCACCATCCCTGGAAACAGTTGAGTTGAGAGCTTTTCCATCCAACACAGGAGGTTTTCTCTGAACATGAGGAAAAATGCTTTTTACTGTAAGGTTGACAGAGCACTGGCACAGATTGCCAAGAAAGGTTGTGGAATCTCCATCCTTAGAGGTATGCAAAGCCTACCTGGACGTGGTCATGGGCAACCTGCTCTTGGTGGCCCTGCTTGAGCATGGGTTTCATCAGATGACCTCCAGAGGTCTCTTCCAGCTTCAACCATGCTGTGGTCCTGTGAAATTTCAGAAAGCTGCAAGTTCCTCATTGTTATTTTGTAAACAAGGAAAGATTTCCAATTTGGTGTGCCTTGTCCCAAGATCGTATTTGCTGTACTCTGCTGAGGAGCATAACGTAATAAAACCAACTATGTCTCACCAATTCAGTATCTAAACAAACCTCTAGAAAAAAGTTTAGATAACCCTTATTGCTTACACAGAACAGTAAGCTGGGGGTCTGGGAGAACAGGTATTGTCTCCAGGCTGAGGGATATCCCTTGGAAAATGACCTCCAAATTTTGGTACTCTTCATTTGAATGTCTCATTTGATATCAGCTGTCAGGATAAAGCAGGGAGAGAGAGACTTGTGAGCCCGAAATTAATTTGGAAGTCAAAGATGTACTATGTCTTAAAATCTGAGGAAATGTCTTAAAAATAGAGGAAACATACTGCTGCACTGTGGCTACCAATTAATGTGTCTGGCAAATTAAAATAAGAACCTATGAGGTATCAGGGAAATTTGCTTTGAATTATGATGGCTTTGAGATTCAAATATTCCTTTGTTTCTGTGTTGAACAACATAGAATGAATCTGAGTTCCTGCTAGTACTGAACAGCAGGGCAGATTCTGCTGAGACCTGGAGGTGGATATAGCCTGTCTTAGATAAATTTCAGGATTTCTGCAGCGGGAGATGCATGAGAATTTGAGCAGCCAAAATTATTAGGTATATATGGTCTTTGTTGCAGAGACAGTAGAAGTGTAGTGTGATCCTTTGCAAATGTTTATACAAGGTGCATAAGGAAATACAAATGTTGTATTTTTAATCGAGGGTCTTTTAAAAGGAAGGTAAAGACCTGCATTTTCCAGCTGGATATTCAGAAATGAGGAGATGCACATTTGTGTTGTGTGGTTGACGCAAAGGAACACTGAAAAAAAATTACCATTTAAAAATAAAACATAATTGACTTGCATAGCTCCTGTAGTCCTTCTACAAGTGGAATAAGCACTGTGGGTAGACTGTGATTATTTTTTTAATTACAAAATCTGTATAAATGAAAATAGACATATCACTACATTGGTAAATACAACTCCTTTAATAGAGTTTACAGGGTAATGGTTGCAGCACAGTATACATATAAAACCTGTGTGAACAGCAAAAGGGTAATAGGAAATAATATCATTGCTTTTAGAGACCCAAATGCCAAAAAGAATCTACTTTCTCAGGTTGAACATGGATGCTGTGTATAGGATGAGAGTCTAATAAAGAACAGTAGGAGACAAGGTGTAAGGGAGAAAGTGTTAGAGCGCGAGCTGTTCTCCAAATGCATAATTGAGGATGAAAATGCTTATATATATCTTCCTTCTTTTTCATTACATGCTTTATAGGGAATTGAGTCTCGTCTTTTCTTCATCAGCTTTTCCTATTTAGCATGTGGGTTTCTGAATATGAGCTGGAAACGTGCTCTGGCAGCCCAGAAAGCCAACTGCATCCTGGGCTGCATCAAAAGCAGCGTGGCCAGAAGGATGAGGGGGTGGATTCTGCACTCTGGGGTCCCCAGCACAGGAATGACACTGACCTGTTGGAATGAGTCCAGAGGAGGGCCACCAAAATGAGTAGAGGGACAGTGCACCTCTCCTATGAGGAAAGGTGAGAGAAATGGGATTGTTCAACCTGAAGAAGAGAAGGCTTTGGGGGTGACCTAATTGCATCTTTCCAGTACTTGAAAGAAGACTACAAGAAAGATGGAGAGGGACTATTTATAAGAGCATGTAGTGACAGAACAAGGTGGGTTGGTTTCAAAGTGAGAGAGAGTAGGTTTAGATTAGATATGAGGAAGAAATTCTTTACTGTGAGAGTTCTGAGGCAGTGGAACAGGTTGCCCAGAGAAATTGTGGATGTCCCATCCCGGGAAATGTTCAAGGCCAGGTTAGATGGAGCTCTGAGCAACGTCATCTACTGAAAGGTGTCCCTGCCCATGGCAAGGGGGTTGGAAATAATTGATCTTTAAGGTCCCTTCCAACCCCAAATATTCTATGATTCTGTCTAATGGGATTATTACTGTTGGAGAATCCATTGTGCTTGGAAGGGTGAAGTGCGAGAGAACAACATGTAGCATGCAGGAGAAGAAAAGCAAGTACTGGGATTCCATCTGGAACTTCAGCATGTGGGTCTAGCCCTTACAGAGCAAAGTGCTCAAACATTTGGTGAAGTAAGTGTGAGGTAAGAAAGGGCAAAAGGATTTAGTACAGTTGGGCTAACCTGGCTTATCTAGCATGACACTTAAGTCCATGTTTTGGCTGGGATAGAGCTAAGTTTCTCCCTAGTAGCTGGTACAGAGCAGCTTTTTGGATTTAGGATGAGAATAATGTTTTGACTGTTGCTAAATAGTGTTTACCTCAAGTGTAAAGGACTTTTCAGTATCCCATACTCTGCTAGTGAGGAGCTGCACAGAAAGCTGGGAGGGAGCATGACCAGGCCAGCTGACTCAAACTGGCCAGAGGGATATTCCACATCATAGAAGGTCATGCCCAGTCTATAAATATTCATATTTAGGTTTGTGTTTAAATGGAAGTGTTATAAGTGATCAGCATGAATGAACAGAATGTTTCAGTTGACCCCAATCTTTATTTACATCCTCATGGGACAATTATGAGGATGTAAATGACATCCTAATGACAATTAGGATTTAACTGGGGGAGTTAATCTGAAGGGATCTGACTGCTGGTCAGGGATGGGCTGGCTGGTGAGCAATTGTGCATCACCTCTTTCTCTTGGGTTCATTTCTCTCTCTCTCTCTCCCTCATTACCATTAAAATAATAATAATAATAATAATAATAATAATAATAATAATAATAATAATAATTTCTATTTTGTTTCAATTATTAAATTCTTAACCACGAGGTTTACCTTTTCTTTCCAATACTCCCAACCAAGGGAAGAGCAGGTAGAGGGAAGGAGTGAGCAGCTGCATGGTATGTAATTGCTGGCTAGGATTAGACCACAACAGCCTGGTTTTGGCACCTAATGAGGGTCTCAAAGGGTTGAGGTAGCAACAGATCTGAACAGAGCACACTGAAACAAAGTTGTTATAAGTGTTTATTATATTAGTTTAATAGTTGTTGATCATCATTAAAAGCAGGTTGGGGGTGGGTATCAAATGCACTACCCTTTGGCCCAGCATCCCACAACCTGGTAGCTTGTCTAGCTCAGGTTCCCAAATGAAATAAAAAAATATGTGGTGGAGCTTATAATTTTAGGGGTATTTTTTTTAGGTAAAGAGCTTAGCAAGAACTTTACCTTAAAACAGTAGTGAACTTTTTTGAAGCACTGAAATTTGTCCACAGAAGAGACTGGATGATTCTACCCTGTGGCAGTTCTTATGTTTTAAGTAGATAAATGCTGTCAGAAACATGCTTAATTTTAATGTATCATTTCCAAGCTCTGCCAATATGATTTCAAAAGTAAGGTAAATTTCTTTTTCTCTTCTGGCTACAGCTTTCTGTTTTCCAATGGCTCTAAACACTAGAACATTTAATTGATTTTACATGTTTTTTCTTTAGGAGGCAGGTAATTCATTAATCTGTCACTGCAAAGATGCCTCAAAAGAGTGTGATTCTTTTTTACTAAAGTATTTCTTGTATGGGAGGGGAAGTAGAAGACTTCCATTTCTGCTTACTGAATCATGCTAAAACCTGTATATGTGTAGGCTGGTGTGAGCTGTATTCTTGAAGATCTATCAAAAATTTGTCACTGAATTCTGTAGAGTCGTTGGACTGTTTATTCTTATTATTTCATTTCTCTATGGAGACACAAAGCATAAGAAATGGTTCACTGGGTTCATAAATAATTGATACAGAGATTGGGGCATGTATAATTTAGAAGTCTGTCTTCCAAGTTAAATCAAGCTGGTGGCATGGCAGAAGTGTAGCCAGGTTGTTGTGCAGGAGTGCCAAGCTTGGGCAGGACCCAAAGCTTGCTCTGCCTGTATTGTTCCCTGGGTGACTGGAGACAGAAACATGTTTCTTAGGAAAACCAACTGTGCTCCATATGAGTTGTCTGGCATCCTCTCACTTGTTGCTGGATGATTAATAGGGGTGAGAGGAGGAAGTCACAGCTTCATCAAAAGCCGGCTGTGTTTTCTTGGTGAATGGAAGCAGATCAGGTTCTGCTGGTAATCTCAGAATAGGTGCACGTGGCTTTGCTTCTGTGGGTTTGAACCACAAATGCTGGAGTGAAAGGGATTTTTAAAAAATGAGCCCTTCTCATTTTTTCATGCAAAGGTCTGTTTCTTTAAGGTTGTTTTTTTTGTTTTGGTTTGTTTTTTTTTTCCTGGTGGTAGGGGTTGGGGGTGTGATGTTGATGATGGTAACATGTCTAGAACCCCCAAAATGCTATAGTTCAGGCATAGAAGAGGAAGTAAGCATACCATTTCTTTGATAAGCAGTTTCCAGCAGGTGGGTGGGTGGTGTTAAAAATTACTTCACTTTACAAACAGTTTATCTAGCATGATTTTGAATTTTTGAGATGTGTCTCTAGAAAAACAATGGCTCTGAGCAGCCCAGTGTACCATGGAATAGATGTTTTCTCACAAAAAAGTAGACTTAAACCCCAATAAAATCAAATTAACTGTGTATAGTAATTAATGTTTATAAGTTTTAAGATTTTCCAGGAAGTATGCTCGTTTCCTTACAATGGGAATGATCCAATATCCAGGCAATCTTCTGTATTCTTGTGGAAAAGTCAAATGCCACTTTTCTGATAGGAAGTAATTAAATTTCTTTGTACTATACTGTCATTTTGTAGCTAAAAAAGGAAAGAAAATATTTTTCCATTGGCGAAATTACATAATTTTTAGGATGCAAGTGGAACAATTTTGAGAGGACCTCATGACAACTCAGTATAATCTTCCAGAAATTGTTCCAACTAATTAATGTATAGCTTTTCTACAAGCCTCATTTGGATTGTTATTTAATAATACCCTGAATGTGCACTTCTGGTTCATGCCAATCATGAGTTCATCAAATAAAATTCAATATGATAAACTAGCCTATCTAGCTCCTGATTTGAGAAGATTCATAATTAGCTTTGTGTTTAAATGAAACTGTTATAACTAGTCCACATGAATGAACAGAATATTTCAATTGACCCCACTCTTTATTTATATCCTCATGGGACAAATGACATTTAGGATTTAATTCCATGGATTGATGTGCTTGTGGAAGGGGGTTCTTAATTAGAT
The DNA here is from genome assembly GCF_001604755.1 of Lepidothrix coronata. NCBI lineage: Eukaryota > Metazoa > Chordata > Aves > Passeriformes > Pipridae > Lepidothrix > Lepidothrix coronata. The sequence continues at coordinate 4,113,900 of NW_016690190.1, forward strand.
TAGTGGAATTCATTCATCTGTACTTCGAATTACTTTTCATTGACTATGTAATACACCATTTTGAAAAATAATAGGTATAAATAGTTAAAATATTTTAGGTTAAATTGCAGTGAAACAATCTCCCCACATTTATTTCAAAATTGCTGCTCTATCTGGAAAGCTTTTCTTCCTCTCCTTACAGTTGAGCAAGTTGTTTTACACAGTATTCAGAAACATCCATTTCTATTAATATTGTACTAATGTTTGCTTTTGGTGATATTCATCACCCTGTTATTTGCTTTTCCATGGATTTGCTTATGTATTTAATCTTTATGGTTTCTGAATATACCGAATATGTCTGAACAAGACAAATTGATCAATTTGTATAATAATATTATGCAGTATCTGCAAAGACTACAGAAGTATTGATAGTGGAGGTGTTTTGCTCAGCTGCATTAAATAGAGCTTCGTATGGAGCTCGTGAATTCTGTGCATGAATGAGTTAATTAGTTTGGATGATGAGGACAATATCCCCTGGTGTCAATTGCCAGTCTGATAGCATAAGAAATGAATATTCACATAGTAAATTTTAGAGACAAAATTATAATGAATAGGTAATAAAATTTATTGAGACATAATATAATGTCAGCCAAAACCTGTATTCTAACAGAGCAAATAGTATTTGCAAATAACTCATGAACAAAACCATCAAACTTCAGTTACTGGATAAATGTCTCTTTTGTGTATGTGTGTCAATATATGTATTTTTAGGGTTGTGTATATATGCATATACATATATTTGTATTATGAATATATTACTTGTGATTGAACATAACTAAGAGTATAAAATCTCTACCCTGTAGAAAGAGCTCTTGGCATTGTTATTTCTGATAATAGTTTATTTTCCATAGAAAGCTCCTATTTCCAAGGTTACATTATTATGACTATGATAACTAAATTTTTCAAATGGATGAAAGGCCAAGATCTGTTTCTCTCCAGTTGTATATCTCACAACTTGCTTATGTAGTAGTTTTATCCCATCTTTATAAAAATGGGGTGAACAGGAGGGAGAAATGGGAGAATAACAAACTCAGACACTTGCCAGTTGATTGCCCTCCTACACTGGACCTGGTCCTATTTCTCCTCAGGAAATGCATTACATTTAAGAATGTGTGCTTATTGTTTCTACAGAAGAAAATTCTGAGGTATACAATGCACTGATATACCAAATATTATACTTTTTACAAAAGCATGGGTGGTATTCTCTTAAATATTTTCTAGTTATAAGGTACTTTCTGGAGAGTGTCTCTATGTGGTTCCTGGAACAACAAAAATATTTTAGATTTGCTCTTCATTTTAGATGTTTTTCTTCTTCCAGTTCCAAGCAAAGAAAAAAGACTTGCTCACTTCAGGTGAAAGGACTAATTTGACTTGGAAGGTGATGCTGCACATGCAATAGGTTGCTATCATCTTCAAACTAGGAAATAACATTTTTTTGTCTTCTTTACATGACAATAGGTAGTGAGTCAGCATATCTACAGAAGTCAGTGTTGTCTTTCTCTCCCCTCGGTGTCTAAACATTATCCTGTTCTCACCGGTAGGTTGAAGGGACACAGATGGCAATTAACCAAGATTTGGCTGATGTTAGTCTGAGGCTTAGCATCCCTCCCCTTTTTACAGGTCTTCTTAAGCACTGACTGGGAATAAATGTGATCATTCCTTCACCTTGTTATAATGGCTCCAAACATAGACTTGGAGAAATCGTTGTTTCCCTGTCTTTTTTTCCTGCTCTGCTTTCACAAAATATCCAGATTATCCACTGTGATGATGAGGCCGGTTTGAAATGAGGCCAGTTGTGATAGAACATTAGTCTACCACTAATTAATTGATAATGTTTGCAAAGAAAGTTCACCTTTGAACCAGTGCTTAGAAACTGAAAAGCAAAAAGCTCTACCATAATTGGTTTAACACAGTTTTTTTAGTATTTTCCCACAGCTTTCAGAGTAGTTTGGGTGCTTAGACCATGAAAGTTTCTTGTAGAAACCTGGTCTACTGAACTGGAAGAGCATTTTTGGTCATAGGCTTAGCAATCTGGTGAGGAGGGCCTTAAACTGAAGTTGCTGGGAGGGGAATCTCAATCTGTACCAGTCCTATATTACAAGTTTGATGTCTGTGCCAGCAGTGGAAGCCCAGAGAGGGTTCACAGGTCAGCAGGAGAGCACCTGATGAAGAGTGCAAAGGAATTCCAGCCACTCCAGCAAGTATGTTGGATTCACTGAGGAACCAACTTAAAAGCCTCTATGCAAATGTACACAGCATGGGAAGGTTTGTATGGCAAACAGTCCCTGTGATGGGGTAATTCCCGCACGGGAGTATCAGCTTTTGGTCAAGCAGTTATTCTGAACTGGTGGATTGGAAAGCATAGAGTTCAAACTGGGGTTGCTCAAAACCAGTACAGATTTGGTTCCAGTTTCAGGAGAAGCAGCAGTTTGAGAAAGTTTTTTGGTGTTAGGTTTATACTGAGCTTCATTCAGTGCATAGCAAGGATGTCTCTCTTTGTAACGTGGTTTAGTGTTACAACAGAAGTGAGTAGCTGAATTCTCCTGTTTGCCCATCCTTTTTCCTCCCAGCTGAGTTCAAAACTTTGTCCTGTATTGTACCAGTGCATAAAAGACTTCATTTTTCAGAGCTGTCAGTCTGCCATTTTCATGAACCCTATTACATGCAGTGAATTATATCTTTTCTCCCCTCAGAAAAAGACTATACACTTAAATTTCTATGATTTCTGAATTAAACATGTTATTATATTTTCTTGGCTAAAATTCAGTATCCTATCATTTTCATATTTGAAACTTGTATTTTATAAAATTTGAAAGGGATTATAGTTCCTTAGACCGTGTTCACTTCTCAGCTAGTAATGTGACATATAAACTTGTTTGAAAAAGAAAAGGAAAAAATGCATCAGTCAAAGTGTAATTATGTTCTTCATCTGTCGATGCACCTCTCTCCTCCATGTGCAGACACTCATGTCTTGGTTGCTGAGACAGCTGTAGAGACTGCAGGTGGAGAGTGATATTCTGTAGGATGACATGATGGCACCTGAGTTAGAAAGCTGCCTCCTAAAGCTGTGCTGGAAGTTCCCAACCAAGCCATTTGTCATTGAACTGCAAAATTTTAAATATGGGCAGTTTGCTGATATCTTGGGGCACTTTGACACAATAGTCCCTGTCAGTCAGCAGAGGGAAAACATTGGATAACCTATATACTTCTGTCAGTCTTGCTGCCATTCTTAAGCATTTGTCATTTCTTCTAGGCTATTGTTCCTGTGTCTTAGGCTAATTTTCCTCACTAATATAGAAACTCATGTTCAGAATGGGAATTTCTTCAGTGCAGCTACTCCTAGCATGTTGTCTTAAACTCCATTTTGGAGGCAACCTAAATTCATTATCCTTTATCACTTTTTAGGCAGAGTACTTGTGACAATAGAACTTCTAAACTGGGACTTGATCTTCAATCTTTGTTTTCATCTGTCCAGCTATGACAGAATCATTTATACCAACAGAAAACATGCAACAGTTAACTCTGAAATAACTGCTAATTGTAATCCCAGTGGCTCTACCAAGAGGTGGCCACAAACCATGTGTTTTGTTAAGTCTTTAGTATTTTCTAGTCAATAAGAAAATTACTCTTCAGTTTAGAAAGGGAAAAAAAAGGGGACATTTGTGAGATGTGCCTTGTCATGCACTACAGTGCAAATGCTGTACATTAAGTATTTTAAAAATGAGACAAAGAAAGAAGCAAATTTATGACAGCACGCAGTATTTTGACTTTCAAAAAACAGTGTGTATTAGTCAGTATTACCATAGGCAGAATTCTACTAACTAGATTAAAACAGAGAATACAGACAGTCTTTTGGTGGAAGGAACAAGTAATCTACTTTTAACTGACCTGGGGGTCAGTTCCTCTAGGACAGACATTTGCTATGTGAACTGTAATACACAGATAGTCTCTCTTTAAAAATGGAAAATGCAAATGTAACCATTAATTTGCATAACATTCAGCAAAACTTAAAAAAATCAAATAACAGGTTATGATATGGTAGAAACCAGCATGGAATAAAAAAAGAAAGCTTTTCAGGACACAGGATTTTTCTATGTCTTGAACTTCAGGTTGGCAGATCTACTGGCTGTGGTAGGGCCCTGGGGATGTACGCAAAGACAAACTGGAGAAGGAAGGGGCAGTTATAGAGAGATGAGACAACTCAGAAAATCCTTTACAACTCCACATCACACAACCAGCAAATAGGCTTCTTGATCTTGCTTATTATTGAAGGTGTAATGTCTAAGTTATTGTGCAGTGGAAAGTCAAAATTTTAAATGCAGGGATGGGCCTGTGAAGAATTGGCCCATTTTGAAGAGGCTTGCTCTCTTTCTTCTTTCAGAGAAAATTAAAATCACTTCATATCCTGTTTTCATTTGCTCTTCCAGGGAACACTTTGTCTAAGAAGCTTTCTTTTTTTCTTGCAGTCCTCATTCCATCCCAGATCGCCTGCGGATCAGAGTGAACAGGATTAATTTACAAGAATACGAGGGGCTACATTACGACAAGGAAAAACTCCGGGAAGCTTGTAAGTTGGACGAAGCCAGATTGTAGCTGCTTTTGGTAGAACATTGTGTAGATCATACATTGACCAAAAAGAAACCCCACCCCAAAAACAACAACAAAAACCCCCAAACACAGAGTCAAGCATACATGTTTGGGTGAGTCATGTGGAGTGTATGTTCATCTATCTCTGTGTATGTATTCTCTCTATATAAATAGTCTCTGTAAAGGTCATGTATAGAGATTCCAGCTGCTTTCTTACTTTCCTATGCCTTTGCAAGTTGATTCTATTTACTGTAAAATAAGTGTTTTTCACACATATTTGTTTTTATTTATGTTTTTCTGTTGATTCTGCTTGATTTCTAGTGGATGAAAACATTCCAGATTTTATGATTAGCATCAGATTTCGAACTGAGTTGGGGAACTATGACACATTTATCTTGGGGAACAAATCTTCCCCAGTGAAGGGCTTCTCCAGACCCTTACTTGTTAACAGCCTTTGGTTTTCCATATAAGAGAATAATCACTGTTTTGTTTCCTCATGTAATGTTTTAATTGCCATGTTCAGAGGTAAGTCAAAAGCAGACAGCAGTTGCTTTGGCAACATTGATAATGACAATCTGCACTTAAAAATGAAGTTCCTTTCCTTGGTGACACACAGACTCATTAATCAGTGAGGGACAGGGCTTCTTGTGATAACCATTTAATAGCCTTTTTCATGCATCTGGCTCATTATTCATATTAAATTACAAGCATGACTGTTTGTTGTGCAAGAAAGCTTCAGCTCCCTCTGTAATACAGAGCACTCTGATAATTACAGGATGACAATCCTTTTAATTGGTTTGCTTATCTTATTGTTGGAAGATAGTTAAACTATTTCCATTTCACTCTTCTAGTCCCACCCTTCTTTATTCTCTCAGTTCACTGTCTCTCCTTACAACAAAAGAATTGCAATGGCTTAAATTTTAATATAGGTCCTGACAGCCTTTACTGAAGTTTCTGTTAGTGGATTTTGGTCATAGTTAAAGCAATCAAAGCCTTTATCACTGGACTGAAAAGAATTTTAACAGATTAAGGATTGTGCTTCACTGGACGGGTAATTGCTTCAAGCTTAAATTGAGAGTTTGACCTTGAGTAGTTTTCAGGCCACATTGGACACACATTTCTCCGACACTGTTGGACACAGTCTGGTTCATTTGGTTGTCCTTCCTGTGGTTTCTCATTTGAGGAGAACTATCATCACCTATCCTTACTATGGATGTAAGTTATCTCTGTCTGTAGTTACTGTATATTAGGTCCTTAAGAGCCATTACATGTTCTGACACAAAATACACAACTTATTACACTTTTTCACTGCAGTGGTAAGTATATATTTATGTTATTTGTCACCTGACAAAATTCATAATGATAACATTATAAAACAATGTGACTGATCTAGCACCTCTGAGATGTAGTTTTAGATTTTATACACATTTCATCACTTACTGGGTGTGTGCTTAAGAGGTTATCATTAAAAAAAGCAGATGTCTCCCTGTCAAGAGATAAAATGATTGCTTTTGGACATTGGTAGGTCATTTGCCATAAAATTCTTTTGTCTCTCTTTCAAGTTACTGCACAGCCAGTTTGATAATATAACAAAGCTGGACTGGAGTATTTTCCCCAGACATTTTTCATGAAGTTGTTTTTCCTACCAGTCCTCTTTTAGCTGTCTTATTAATGCTTGTGCACTACTGTTTTTATGTTAGAATATGAGAAACAAATAATATCCCCATTATCCTGAAAGAAATGGGAAAAGATACCTACCTTATATCCTTTGCAGTTACTAGTGATGTCCTGTGTGAGGACATGTAATTGCAGCATACACTGGTGATCATCAGCCTACTTCTCTGAACATACAACATAAGTTTCTTCTGCGAGAATTGTCTAGCCTTTAGTTTTCAGGAGGCTGAGCTTGATTTGAGGACTTCTGGATGATGTTAATTGTGGCTGAAGAAAATCATGTATGGGAAGACAAGTGCTCTCTAAATAGTCAGAAACCAAACAGTTTTAAATATTCTAGTCAGTTCCTGGGATTCCATGAAGTAAAAAATGGAAAATCCTGGTGGTTCAGTGATTACAGACTTAACATCTGAGTTTTCCTGTGACTTACAGCAAACTGCTTACATCTTTTCTGGAAGCTGCATGGTTATGCTAGAGGATTATATGAGTTTTTATGAGGAAGCTGGAAAACCATGTAGATCTTCTATTTAACAAGATTGGATAGCCATTTTAATTGTATTTCTGAAATAGAAAACTGGGTAAATTTTAAATGGCTTTCTGGTTACATGTCTATGGATTGGTGCTGCCTCACTCTCTCAGGTGCTAAATACTTATATGAAATAAACCTGCTATGTCCTCCTCATCAAATCATTTCATGGAGCATTGGCACTAAAAGTTACTTGGTTAAAGGGGGAGAAGGGAAGTGCTGAGAGAGGAGAAATGACTCTCCTTTCTTTACTAAAGAAAGGGATGAGTGAGTGGGTGTGTGGAGGAATTGTTTGTACTAGCAAAATTCCAGAATGCTGATATTGGAAAAGTTGTTTCTTGGAAGCTTTACTGGGGAATTGTTTCTACAAGGCGTGTTACTGAAGAGGCACTGGCTTCTTTCAACATGACTGTAGCTCTCGTGTATATGTCTGTCCCACTAGATGCTTGCAAGAGACTCAGTTTAGATACTTGTTCAGGCTTTGGCAGAATACCTACAACTGAATGCCAGAATACTGTACTTAATACTTGTCCTCTGTCCACAAGGATTAAAAGCACTTTTACCTCCCTAAATAATTTGAGAACCAAATCAGAATCCCTCAGCAATCTGAATAGGAAAAGGAAACCAGTTAATAAAAAGTTATCCCTGAAGGAAAAATAGCAAAGAAGCTATTATGGTTTTTGCCTGTTACATGTCTCCATAATAGGGTTTTAAAAGCTTTGACTTCAGTGTACTAATCTGGATCATTTTAACTCACAATAAATATATTTCATTCCCCTTGTTTCCTTGAAATACTGATTTGAATCTATCTTCACCTAAAATTACACTTCCTGACATATAACAGTTTGTCATACAAACTGTTCCATGAAGATTAATCTTCACTCTGCTGGAGGTAGACATCTCATTTTGAAAGCCTCCCAAGCAATTAAAGAATGTCATTTTGTCCTCTGAAGGGCATGACTGTCCTTAGCTCATTCTCCTTCTCTTGTTTTCTACTTTTCTTGTCAATGCAGCTGGCATTTAACCAAGATACTGTTTCTGAATTGTCCCTTTCTTCTCTCCCCTTGCTCCTTCTTTTCTCCTCCATTCTTTTTTCTGTCAACATCTTACTATTGTCCGTGGGATGATTGATGATGGTGCAGAGGATGCTTATTGATCCTTCAGCGAGGAGGGATGAATGCTTCTGTGCACCATTTTAAGAAAGGAATATATGTTGGCATTTCAGTTATGTTGTAATGTTCTTCACTGCAGATGAAGTTGTCTTCTCTAACACTTTCCTATATGTGTCCCAAGCACTTGTCACTCTAGTCACAAGCTTCACCACCTCTGCCCAATATGAGAGTTGTACATTACATGACCATAACCACCATTACTATATTCAAAAAGTGAGATGGGCTGATGTTTCTAGGTGGACAGATTTTAATTCTGTCTCTCTTGCCTGCATATTTTCTGTGCACTCTCTCTGGTTTCCTGTCATAGCAGGAAAATGTGATCCCAAGCTGCAGTGAGGGTGAATAATGGAGTTATTTTTAAAACAGCTAAAACTTTATGTTTGAAACCCTATTTTCTCCTTTCAAATGGTACTAAGAAATTCCTGACAATGGAGGTATATACAGAAACTAATTATTTAAAAAAAAATTAGTTAACAGCAAACAAACGATAAACCAGCTAATGACCAAGAGGTCTTCAACACTTCTTAATCCTTCCCACCAACACCATTTCAGATTTGTGCCGTGAAAATGCAGTAGTGAAATAACTCACCATCAGCTGTAACTGAAGAGTTGTGGGGTTTTTTAATAGAATACGTCAGTCTTTACTGACCTTAACTTGTTGTGTATGCCATAACCACAGAGAACCATCTTAGTTTCCTCAATACCACTAAGATTAAGGAGAAATCATACCCAATCTGGGTGATGCCAGTGTCAGTTCCATTTGTATAACAATTGGACTATCTATAATCTAACAGTGCTTTTCTCTGCAGTCTCCCTGTTTTGTGTGTGTGTGAGATGCTGTAACATGATGTGATGTTAACCTCAAATTCTTGTCTCTTTGATTATACCTAGCTAGATGTCTATAATGCATGTGTCTCTGCCTTTAATTTCTGTGGGTTATCTAAGGGTTTTGGGGTCATCCTAGGAGTTCTTATCAGATACATGGGTGTAGGTGGAGTGACAGCTTGTGAGTCATTTGAGATGTGTACGTGTATAGTGATAGTGTAGCTTCCTCATACCAGGAATGTACTTAGAATCCCTGAGCTATCAAAGTTATTCTGACTCTTTAAAGCTCGGGGATATGACAGGTCAAGGTAATTTGGAGACTATTCTGTGTGATTTTGAACAACTAGCTAAGTAAGAAAAGGTCAACACTTAGGACTTGGTATTTATATCCTGAGTATATAATATAAAGGGCAGCATGGAGCAGCAGACTTCCTGATGAGCCATGAAGGAAAGATGCTTGTATTGAGAAGCAGCTTTGAGCTGGATAGGTTTAGCTGAGATGGGTTGTGCAGCTACAATCCTCTTCCCTCCTGTAAAGGAAAGACCAATGGCCATTTATTGGCCAGGAGTTCTTAGGATGCATTGTGGCTTATCTGTAGAAGCTTTGTAGAAGACACCATTACCTTCACTCTGCTTAAAAGTCACTGCCTTGCTCTAACAGCTTTGTTTTGTCAATGTGTTGTGTAGACATTAGCTAAATAATGCATTTTTTTTTTTGTCACAGTGATTTAGTAAGATCTGAAATTGAAAGAGGTTGGATGAATTGCTTAAAGCCACTGAGCAAGGTGAAACCAAGAGGATTAGAAGTCAGTAGTGAGTTAAATACTGGAGACTCTGTTATTGCCTGGAGTTGGGGGAAGGAGTAAACCCAAATCATTGAAATTTCATATTACCGAGTTATAGAATCATAGAATGAATGAGGCAGGAAGGGATCTTTAAAGATCCTCAAGTTCCAACCCTCTGTCATGGGCAGGGACACCTTCCGCTAGACCAGGCTGCTCAAAGCCCCTGCCCTTGAACTCCCCCAGGGTTCCACTTCTCTGGACCACCACTTTCCATCCACGACTTCTCTGGGCAACCCATTCCAATGTCTTGCCACCCTCATTGTAAAGAATTTCTTCCTAATATCTAATCTAAATCTACCTTGTCTTGACACCTCACAGGGCATATCTATGTTCATTATAGTCCTCTGCCTTCCTTTAGACTAGAAGAGATGGGCAGTATTCCAAATAGATATAATTTTATATTTAACCCAGAGGAGTGAGGGGAATCAAGAATATTAACTTCCATTTCAGACTTTACAGGAAACCATGCCGTAGTTTGTCTTCTTGGTATAGACTTTTCTGTGAGGTTTTTCTGTCCTGTTTTACTTTCCTGTTTCCTTATTGGTTTTCTGATTTGATTTCCTCTTACCTTTTCAGTCCTGGTTGTGCCCTTTGGATATCTCATCCCACACACATCCTTCCTGCCTGTCTTAGTCTGTTTCTGTAGACCTCACATTTCAGGTTCCTGTTCTTTTTTTTGATCCTAAATCTTTATTCATTGTTCATCCAGATCTGTGCTGTCAGCTCTTAGTCACAATATCCATTCCCTCTGCCAGTTTCAATTCCCAGCTCTTCAGAGTTTTCTTTCTATAACCTGTTCCTTTTCGTGTGGTGTTTGGGACAGGTTCTCTCTTCCTTTGATTTGGACAGCTTCTTCCTTTGTTTAGCAGGGTACTGGAGAAGTCACTGAGAGCCTGGAGGGGATGACTGCCTTCTCAAACCTGGTCTGGTTTAATCTGATAGCCTCCACCGTGTTTTACCTCCTGACATGTGAGGATTTTAGAGATGGACTGCTAGTGCTAAAAAAACTAGCAACCAACACATGTAGGGAGAATTAGGTTTTTCTCAGTATAATAAACAAAAGGGATCTGAAGAGACACATGGCTTAGATTTGTGTGGTAGAGAAAATCCTTTTGTACAAACTCCTTCTTATTAAAACCATACTGGGACAGCCAAACCTCTTAATATAAATGTCTGAATATTTTAGAATTCTCTGCCAAGAATTTATTTGGTCCTTCACATTCCTAATATCAGTGAAAACCCCTCAGGAAAATGGCATTCTTATAACATCTTCAGTAGTGAGGATCCTTTATTTGCTACATTAAACATTTAGAACCCAATGTCTAACCTCCCCAGTCCCCCGAGGTATGTCAGACTCAGAATGAGTTTTCCTGGCATTCACATTTGCCTTAATGCTCTGTCTCAAGGCTGTTTTGTTTGGGATTTGAGCGGGTTAATATGGTGTTAAGATCACAAATTGAATCCTTTCATAATAGTAAATGGGGAAGCTAATTGAATTTTGTTTTTATTTCATGGTGCCATGTGCAGTATATTCAGGCTTCCGTCATTTATGTCCCCAATACTATTAAAGAGTTCACAAGCTTTAGGTATTCAGCATAATGGACAGTTAATAGGTGGAAGATTTGTTTGTTGTTTATAAATTCCATAGCTAATTTCATGAGGACTCAGGAAATCGTTATTAATCTTGCAGATAATTAGAGCACCACGTTACCCCAACTGCCGCATCTACCCAACCCTCCTCCTGCTGATACTTAGTTTTGGTTAGTGTTGCTAGGAACAAAAAGCTTTCTGCAGCATTGGTTCAGAATATGAAGTAACTGTCTGCCTGTCTCATTTTCTGGGATTCTTGCACAGCTGCTCATCACTGCAGTGTGAGTCTGTATCCATACCTTCCTGGACAAAGTCCTTTTTCATCATTCAGGGACCACAAAGGAACTGAGAGCTGGATGCAAGTGGCCGGAAGAGCAGGCACCTTAGGAGAAAAGTATCTGGCACTTGAATGCTGTGGCTTGGCTCATTATCTGAGACTATCCCTTATTTTTTGGCGTATTCCCATGTGTGGAGTTATCCATATATTCACAGGAATGGACAGTGTGTGAGCGTACGGGAAGTTGCTCTGTAGTGCCTGTGCTCTTAATGTAATTGTTTGTCCTCCCACCCCCTCACCTGGCATATTCAGTAATCGCTGTGTCCCACAGCACTGTTCTGTACTGTCCACATCCTCATCCACACAGTGCTATTCAGCAAATAGAGAAGCTCCTCTATTCCTGCATGAAAGCACCCACAATGTTATTGAAGACCATGCATGTTGACTTTGTCTTTAACTTGGTTTATCATAAATTAACTCCTTTTGCCACTCTTGCACAGTTTTACCCTATTTTTAGAATGAGAAACAACCCCATAGTTTCAATCCCATTATCAATCATTAAGTATTTGCTTTTGTTTTCAAACAGCAACTATTGTGAAGAACTTTGAAAGTCTTGGCTGTGTGGTGCATTTTATTTACTTACCGTGATTTCTGAAAAATAATGTCTGGGAACATTTTTCTTGCTGAAAGCTAAATGGGTCTTGCAGAAACCCCCAACCAACCAACCCACAAAAAACACTCACAAAAAATCCAAAACAAACAAACAAAAAATTTGGAAAGCAGCATTTTAGCATATACTATAGTGTTACCCAGTGATGACTTTAGGTTTTTCAAAGGACATGAACCATATGGAATGGAACCCCTTGAGACCCACCTCATGCACATTGTCCCTTAAGCCATTGACCTCAAAAGCCATAGATTGTGCTAATTCACGATTTCCAAACAGTTAAGACAGCACATTTCTTTTCAAGGACAAAGCCACACAGCCCAGAGTTTCAGAATTGTTCTATGGCCACTAACAACTGGTATGACATAATTTAAATGAAGTTGTGAATCACTACTTTTTTCTTCACTCATTAGATGAGACCCATAAATATCACCACTAAGATACCTCTTGAATATTAGTTTTTGCTTTTTAGATATTTTGGTGGATTTCTTTAGAATTCCAAATGTTCCTAAGGTCCTTCTCTTTCAGGCTGTCAGGAATGGTGATAGTTAAGGATTTCAGTTTTGTGTTATCTGTGTTGTTTCAGCAGGTCAAAGCTTTAGTCCCCATTAAGTATATAGAAGAGAGACAAAATCTGTGGTGACGGTTTATGAGCCAATGTTGTAGCTCCCTAGTGCTCTGTAGCTATTGGAGGTGTAGCTGTGTCTGCTGCAATTCACTTTTTAGTGCTATAAATGAATTTAACAAACACTTCTTTCAGTAAGGGCTGCAAAGGGATCTGCTGAATTGAAGCTAGATAGCCATTAAGAACTCTCTGCAAAGAGCTTAAGGGTCTCCTGTCAGAGCAGGTTAAGCAATAATAAACACTAAGCAAAGAGAATCAGTCTGTAACCCAGAGCATTGGAGCGCGTGAAGCAAACCTCAATATTGACCCTCCTTCCACTTGCTTGTCTCTCAGTCTCTGTTCTGTAATGAAAGAATCTGGGAGGTCACAATGAGCCCTGTTCCCACCTGGCCTTTCTGAAAATGTGCAGGGGAATTGTCATTGCTGTTGGATGTCAGTGTTTCAGGCGATGTGTGAGTTCTTTTGTCCTTCCTGCTGATCCCTTCTTTACATCTTTGTTTCTCCCTCCAGCTTTTTTTTTCCTCTGCTTCCATTTTTCCTGGGTCCATAGCTGTTCTGCTGTTCAGTTTGCTTTCCAAACACAATGCTGGCAGCATTGTTGAGCCCTGTGCTGATCTCTAAGGTCTGCTGTGAACTTGACTGCTGTAGGTGCTTCCCAGGTCTTCTCCCTGAAACCACTGAGCTCCTCTTTGTACTTCTAGCCTTGGTGCACCAGAAAAAGAGGAGCTATGTTCCCCGGTGTCTTTTAGCACTGTCTTGTTCTCTTACCAGAATGAGGAGTTTCTTGGTATTGGAATATTTCTCCCTCTTAATCAACTTCTTTTCAACAGCAGGAAAGGCTGCAGCACAGTTCTGTTTTCTATTTATCTCAGAAACCTTGGTGATTTTATGTTGTTGCTCATTATCTAGTTATCAAAATTGTTTATGAGTTGATATTTTGCTCTCCTTCTGGAATAATTCATGTGAGGATTTAAATATCTTTCCTGCTGCTCCCATAAATTTTTGGGGCATTATTTGATTAAAGACCCTCCAGGGAGGAAAAAAGAACTTTATTCAGTGATTCAGTTTTACAAAATCAGATACTCAAGAGTGTTCACTTGTTTTCTTCTTATTTAATGAGATCTTAGTAGGTAGCTCTCTTGGTACCTTTCTTGTGGAATCATGTATACTTTTTTCTATTTATTCTTTTTGTGGATTTGTTTTGGACTCCTTTCAGCTGCAAGAACAGAATGAATGTGGAAACCTAAATGTCCTGTTATTAAAAATGTTGCCCTCACCTAAAGGGAATTATTTGCTGGCTTTTTTTTTTTCCTGACTAAATATGGAGATGTGTTAATTTTGTGTGTAGATGTAAAAATGTCTGTTTTGATTTGAAAGCAGCCCTACATCAAAATAACATGGTGTTGGACAGTTTTCTCTGAAATCAGACTGTGACTTTCATTACTATAAATATGTAGACTTTATTCTGAAAACAAAATATAACTCTTATTTCATGGTATAAGGGCACCTCCCTAACTCTTGTTCTGAGGTATGTTCCTTTCATTGCAGTTAATGTTTGATGTTGACATCAGAAAATGAAGTTCATAATTTAACTGAATATGTTTCAGCTTCTTTCATGAAACCATGAAAGGTGTTTGAAAACTGAAATATTTGATAATTATAAGTGGGTGAAACTAACAATGAACAATAATCTTTTAAATATTTGTTAAGATTTAGATAATAGAAAGCTTTTGTGAGGACATTAAAAAAACAAAGTTGAAGCCCACTGCAAATCTGTTCAAGTTTAAGAGACTTAGTTAAAGAGGTTTTTCTTTGTTTTTGATTTTTCAGCCATTCCCCTAGGAATTATAGTTGTGCGAGGAGACTGCGACTTGGAGACTTGTCGTATGTACATTGACCGCCTACAAGAGGTGAGGCTTTTGTGAATTCAGATCTCATTTGCTACTCTAGTTTATGTTTCAGTTCTGAGTGCAGAGGACTAGTAGTTGCAACAACCGTATATCAAGACTGTTGCAATTTGCCTGCCACTGAAATGAAAATTCTAGAATTAAAGAGATGATAATAAAAGTACTGAAAGTATTTCTTAAACAGAAAATTAAAAAACACACTGATTCCTTTTAAATGATAACATAATTGATGTGGATGGGTGTGTTTACTTCTCTTTCATTAAGAATAGAATACCAGAACTTTCCACAGACGTTGCTGAAATTACCTAAATTATGCATTAGAATGTGTGTTATGTAAGGATAAGCATTGTGGTATTTGAGTGGGTCCAGTTATTCAACTGTCACTCTCTAATACCGTCATGGAGTAATCTGAGAAACCACTAAACACTACAACTATCAACTAGATGGTTCCAAATCTCAGAAATATATGTTCATGCAGCTGATAATAGTGCCACTCTTATTGCCTTGAACACCTTGACTCATGAGAGTTCATTCTACAATGCAGTCTGGGCAATGGAGACTCCAAATGTCTCATTACTCAAGTCATTTTAAGTGTGTATGCCTCTAGTGATAAAACTAATGGATTTCCATCAACGTACTGTCTCTGATTGTTTTTAATATCTTAAAAAACACTATCTTAGTGATATCTTTCAATAACATTTACAAGTGTGAGGACATCCTGTAGGTTTATAAATTGTTGGTCTAATTTACGTAGGAACTATGAATCTCAGGCCTTCCATTGAACTCTTTGGGAGGCATTGATTTCCTGTAGGTTTTGGAACTCTGCACTTGCAGTCAGAATAGGAGCCTTAGTATCTCACTTCAGGGTTTCACTTCTTTGCATTTCTGAACATCCAGACCTGAGGTGTGACTGTTATTATCAGGAAGAAAACCACATTTTATGTTGCATAAGGTGCATACCATAAGGTAAGGTGTAAGATGCATATCTGCAGTATAGGGTATGGAAAATTACAATCAGTCTGGAAGTTCTGGTTGAATTACCCATAGTGGTTGTGGAGGAGCTGTGTTTCCACAACCTTGTGCAGTTTCTGTGATTTTTTTTTTTTTTTAATGTGCTTGATTTGGCTCAGACCCATTTTCTGGGAATAGAGGTGCCAAGTTTTTATTGAGCTCTGCCAACTTGCTTGCTGCTGGGGGGCAACGGTCTGTAGGCCAGGCTCTATGGTAGATTAAGTCATGAGCTATAACTATTTGACAAAATCTCTATTAAAATAAATTAGATTCCTGAACCCTTCTAAATATCAGGATCATTCTGATATGACCTCCTTGGAGTGAGGTTGTCTTAAAACAGGGAGAACTGCCAGTGGTTTTCTTCAGTGCATTAATCACTCAAAAGTGTTTGTAAAAAAAGGCTTAGATTTTTAGCCTATTTTCATTAACTTTTTTGCTGATATTCTAAATTTCTCATGGAACAAATAGATTTGTAGCATGGTAAAGATTCATTAACATATCTTTATATTTTTGAAACTGTTTTTTTGACCAAATGCATACAAATCTAAACTTTAAGTGAACTTTCCATGACTATTCTGCGGTGTTTGTTTCACATGCTTAAAACCAGTGAGAAATACTTGCAAAATGATCTGTGTTTGCCCAACCACTTCAGATAGTAGAACTGCAAACAACTCTTGTTGCTTTTATTTTTTTCATCACTGCCGTGTCTTTCATTCTCCATCTAGGACCTACAGTCAGTACCTTCTACTACACAGAGAGTTCATTACCAGGTAAGATAAGCTTTGCTTTTATTATCAGAACAAAAAGAGTCTTAACAATGTGAACTGCACTCTTTGCATTTGAACCTATATGTTCTTGGGTTAAACACCAATGTTTTAGCTGAATTTCTGATTAACATTTATGCTTAAATCTTGGAGATTCATTCTGATTTCTCTTGTACAATCCTTTCCCTTGCAAGCCTTATGGAATCACCTTTAAAACTAGCACAGGATGATGATGGGAGCGATACTGCAATAGTGGTACCTTGCATATTGAAGTGAATGAGAGACTGTGTCCTGTAGGACAAATGACCAAAGTAAAACCTTTTCTCTGTCTGAGAAATAGGCAATAACATGTTATATTGCATAGCTGTAGTAATAAAGACTTGTCAGTGAGAAAAAAAGGTGTTATAGCAGGCCTAACCTCTTAATAATTCTGTACATGTCAGTCATCTACTTTAACATAATCTTCAGGGTAATTTTTTAATCCATCTTGGGCACAAATGTGTTTTCTGCATGAGACAAACAATTTTTAGGTGGCTAGTTCTTAAAATTGGTCTCTTTGTGCATTTTACAACTTTATTCTACAAACAGAACTTGCCTTTACAGTTGGAGGTATTGTTGTATATTTCTCTCAGTAAAATAATGCATTGCAGAGCACTTAAATTGGAAGTAAACTAACTCAGATTAACTCTACTGGCTCCTGAAATGGTCGGATATTAGCACAGAGACTTGACACAAACCATGGTCAGTTGACACAGTGCTTAGGATCACAAGCTTGCATGGTGTTGATAATGTTTTTCCTAATTTAGCAATACAAGTCTTGTTGGATCAGCAGGAACAAGTTCACTGAGAAAGCGTACAGAGATCCAGATGACAGGAACCAATTGTGGTGAAATTGCAGATAATTTCTTGGATGTTACTGATTACTTGGGTGATACAGAATTCTAGTTTCACGAGAATGCCTGTAGGAGCACTGACTGCAGGCACTATAAGAAAATGCAATTTGGCATGTTTTCCTGGAGTTGCCTCCTTCTTATCAGTTCATGGTTTGTTTCTTCATTTCCCTGTCCAATGTTAACCTCATAGTTTTGACATTTCCATCAGTCATTTCCTGGAACTGAGTTTTAGAGCACTGTTAGTGTCTAGCAAATTGACTAATAAATCAGCATGTATGATTCTGTTCCACTCATTATAAATTAACCTAAGTGGCTACTGACTGCTCCATGTGTAGGAAACTGCCTGAGGTAAAATGAAGAACTAAATTTGCTTATATGGGGAGGTCTAAAAAAGAGTATGAAATGTTGAAAATCAGCTCAATACTTGGCTCTAACCTCTGCAGTTATAGCAGTATATGAATTAGTTGCCTAGCCATCTTTAGTGCACAGCAGTGTGAAATCCCTAACACACCATCCATTTTTTATGATGCTACATTTTCAATGCACCCCTCTCTGTGTTTTGTCTTCAGTACTTGTTTGTCCTGGTTTCTTCAAACATGGTTTTTTTCTCAGTGGGTCACTTTCTGCAAACTGTCTTGTTAGGTTAATTTGAGGTTTGTTCCACATTGGTATCCCTATACGTATTGCAGAAATGGGAAAAAGCAGTGGATAAAGAGCATGAATAAGGTGCTTAAAGTGATAGAACTGTCTTTATACCTCACTAATAAGGTGTCATGGGTACTTTTAGGTCTCATAAGTGCAGTTCTCTTGTGTGATTCCTCTGCAGCTCAAAACATGGGAAGTCAGCAGAAATATTAGCAAGCCCAGGTGCAAATGAGAAAAATTGCACTAGATTTGTTTCTGACTGTTTTGTTTCTCTAACGAGTTTATTACTCATAACATACCATTCTCATGGACCTGAGACTTCGCAAGATAGTTCTGCTGTTGATCTGTAATGAAGTCTTGGAAGGAAGATATCACAATATGCAATTTGTGATTCAAATTTATATTTACCAGCATTATCCCTATATTCACTTTGCCAACATTATGTACTCTATGAATTTTTAGTCATTTTTCTTCTTTGTGTAAACTACATTTTAGAACACACCATTATTGGATGTTTTCTTCCTTTTTCCCTTTGTGTAGCAGTCCTCTCCTTTCCACAGAATGGACTAAATATTAAGATACATAAAGCTTTGTGCATTTAGAGACAGATGGCAGCAAACCTAATGGATTTCAGTGATCCTTGATTCTCCCACATACCCCTTAGCTGCAATATAAGCAAACCTAAGCATCCCACAGCTTGGTTAGTCCTTCTTAGAGAAAGAAAAGGTGTATTTTAAATCTGATTCTATGAAACCATTGAGATGCGTTACTTGGTCCCCATGTGCAGATAAAGTTCACTTTATGGAATTTGATGCTGTCATTGTCTCCATCTCTCCTGTAAGGAGGCTGGAGACAACAAGCTGTACATGAGAGCAAGGTTTATGAAATTAAGTAAAATCTTCCCTGTTGCTTCTACATTTTCTTTTCTAGACGTGTGACTTGGTATACTACTCTGTAGTCTGTTGTCTGAAAGAGGAGTAAAGTTTAATCTTGAGTCAATATGAGCCTGAATTTACACTGTTTGTAGATGTGCTGATTGTACTGCTTAAGATGTAAATAAGGATAGAATCTGGCTCTATACAAATTTTGTGTGTGTGCCCAAGATCCATGCTGTCGTGTTTTACCCTCTGCAGATACATTTGTGTTTAAATACTATATGCAAGTGGCTTTAAGAATTTGGCTGACCATACACTGGCAGCATGGAGTGCAGAGATGACCACCCTCTGCTCTCTTGAGATCCCTTTTGCCTCTCCAGCTCAGTGAGAGCTGAAAATGGATGGGGGACTGTTTGAGTGCTTGGTGAGCACAGGTCAGGAAGAAGGTCTCCCTGGTCATTTTCCTTCCCAGTCATTTAGTTTGGTTCCTGAAGTAACATCTCTCAGATTTCCAGGAGCAGATTTTTTTAGCCAGAATGGGAACATGTCGATGTAGGATGTCTATTTGTTTGGCCAGTGGTGGTCCTCAGACCTGGGCTCTCCATATTCTTGGTGCAGGGGATAACATAGTTTTTACTCCAATGTGCATTGGGGACAGAGCAAACTGGGGAATTGCTTTGAGTGGCAGATGAGTAGAGGAGGCAAAAGTGTGTAAAAATACTGAACTGGAACAAAGAAAGGTGACAGATACTCTCAGGCTCTTGGGGATGGTCCTGTGCAGGGCCAAGAGTTGGACTCGATGATGCTTGTGGCCCCTTCCAACTCAGCCAATTCTGTGACAGCACATAAGGAACAAACAGTAATTAGAGTTCGTGGCTGCTGTTTGGTGCTGATGTGTGTCTTTGATCTCTTTCACCTGTTCCTGTTGGGAAAGCTGTTGTTGATGCAAAGGTTTTGATAGTGCTGAGCTGAAGGGAAGAGGACAGCTGAAGATGTGGCTGAAACTAACCACGTCAGTTTACTCTTTTGTATGATTGCAGTCAAACCTTGATGTCGTGGAGCAGAAAATCCAGTGGGTTTAGGTTATGTAGCTTTTACATATTGTGCGATATCAGTAGAGCAAAATGAAAAAAAGCACAAAGTCTAGGAAATAGCCCATCTTAGAGAAAAAACAGTTCTTTTTTTTTAAATATGATTTCCCTGCCCCATACAGGACCAGGAAAGCTCTTTCCCCAGAGTACTTTCTGTCCAGAGGCTCTCTCCTAGATGGTGCTTCCTAGACGGTAAGTGCATCTCCCTTGTCTTGTGCCCAGCGTGCTGCTTGCCTCTGTTGTGCATATGAAGGATAGTTCATCTAGAGTATTAACTGTGGCGGGGTGACTTGTTCCTTCTCGTTACACTGAGCAGGTAAAAAAGGAGCTGAGTGACCCCCTTTCCCCTTTAAAAAGTGAAGTGGGCCCTTCATCTAGCAATCAAAATGTCTGCTGTAGCTTTTTCACCCCAAGGAGACATGCTCCCCCAGGGAGGTTAGTTGGGTTTATTAGAGTCTCTGCTGTGATGAGGAGACTTAGTGCGTGGCAAAGCCTGAACTCAGAGTGCAGCTGGCTGTGGCAGTGTGCTGCTGCTGGTAAGGCTTTGCTCTTCACTCTGTAAGTTTGATAGTTTTTAGGCACTGTAGTGTTTAGGCAATGGAACTCTACCTCCCTTTTCCTTGTTATGCTGCACTTCATGTAATTCCCGGGAGAGCTGCACTTGTATTTGACCCAGACTTTGTCGAAGCAGGCGACTTATCTGGGCTTTACATCAGGCTCCAGAGCACAGAAATTAGCAGCTGAAATGGATGGCATCTGCTTTTACAAAAGCTTCAGCATGGGGAGGCTTAAATTTTTAATATTCTAAACAAAAACAGATTCTCCTTGGCAATTTCTAATCACTCTTCCTTGTCTCTCATGAGGGAAATTGATAAAGACATATTGATAATCTGTTTGGTTTTTGGAGAAATCTGGGTGGGTAGATGCATTTAGTTTTTGTCTTTAGTATTTGATATTCTCATGCAGTGCCAAAGCCTACAATGCTATATCACTGTCCTCTTGTGTCAAAACTCCAGAGTGAATGGACCTGATTTCACTCACCAAACAAAATGCAAAGTAGATAAAAAAAAATTGCATCTGATGAAGCACATTGTACATAATAAAATACTTTTGGACTTAGTAACATAAATTATTTGACAGTGGCAAATTCATAATATGTGCTTTATTTAGTGAATCTCCCCTGTTTTCATGTGTTTTTCATGAGTAGCATAAATTTTCCTTGAATATATTGTTAATTCAGAGTGAATATCTCTGGCCATGCATTTGATTTACAAAGAGCTCCCAAGCATGGTATTGTTCTTTAGATTCAAAATTTGAATTAATCCTATTAGACTCATCAGTTTAATTATATGCTTGCCATACTCTTGTAGGAACAATGGACCTTCTTCTGTCACATATTTTAATGCAGTCAATTCTTCTTATAAGCCTGAAATCCATTTAATACATTTTAAAAAATATTTATTTCAAACTAATATTTTCAGTGAGTACTGTTTCATTAAACCTCACCTTTAAATTCACCATTTAATGGGATAGGAATATCATAGAGTCATGGAATATTTATGGTTGGAAGGGACCTTAAAGATCATCTAGTCCCAACCCTCTCTGTCATGTACAGGGACACCTCCCACTAGCCCAGGTTGCTCAAAGCTTTATCCAATGTGGCTTTGAACACTGCCAGGGTTAGGGCACCCACAACCTCCCTGGGCAACCTGTTCCAGTATCTTGCCACTCCCAGAGTAAAGAGTTTCTTCCTAATACCTATCCTGAATTTCCCCTCTTTCAGTTTGTATCATTACTCCTTGTTCTATTGCTACAATTCCTAATGAAGAGTCCCCCTCCGGCTTCCCAGTAGGCCCCCTTCAGATACTGGAAAGTTGTTATGAGGTCTCCATGCAACCTTCTGTTCTCCAGGCTGAACAGCTCCAACTTTCTCAGCCCATCTTCATAGGGGAGGTGCTCCAGTCCTCTTATCAACTTCATGGCCTTCCTCTGGACTTGTTCCAACAGTTCCTTGCCCTTCTTATGTTGGGGACACCAAAACTGTATGCAGTGGTCCAGGTGGGGTCTCACATGAGCAGAGTAGAGGGGGAGAACCACCTCCTTGGACCTGCTGGCCACATTCCTTTAAATGCAGCCCACCACGCAGTTGGCTTTCTGGGCTGAGTGCAAACTGCCGGCTCATGTTGAGTTTTTCATCAACCGTTACCTACAAATTCTTCTCTGTAGGGCTGCTGCTCTCAATCACTTCTGGACCCAAACTGTAGGTGGGCCTGGGATTTGCGTGACCCAGGTGCAGGACCTTGCGCTTTGCTTTGTTGAACTTTATGAGGTTCTTCATGACCCCTCTCAAGCATGTCAAGGACCCCCTGGATGGTATCCCTTCCCTCCAGCGTGTCGACTGCACTACACACCTTGGTGTCATCAGTGGACTTACTGAGGGTGCACTCATTCCCACTGTCCATGTTGCTGACAAAGATGTTGAGCAGTTTCGGTCCCAGTACTGACCCCTGAGAAATACCACTTATATGGACATAATGAATTAATTAGATTATGTTCTTGTGGGGCCACTTCACTGACACAGGGGTTGTCATATGTAGTAGTGGACAAAACAGCCTGTTTGGGCCATGCAGTTCTGCTCAGACTATTTTCTTCACTATGGCTTTGTTGTTTCTCTGTCTTGCAGCAACTTCTGCTGATCGTTTTTACCGCATTGACAGATCTCAGGTAAATCTTTATTCAGTTATAATTTCTATAGATTTATTTTTTTAAAAAGCTTTGTCAAATGCAGCTTAAAACGAATTATCTGCCATTCCCTGTATATTCCAAAATGTTACTGATGTCTCATGAGAAATAGAGAAAATATTCTGGGCCATTTTTTAGTTGATGTAATTCACATTGTTTCAATGATGTCTTGTGTCTGCTGACCATCTGCTGTTCTGTTTCCTACCAATTTGATATAAAGATCAGAATTTTCTGCACTCATCATCCTTGTTGTCTTATTAGGGGCATCTGTGTGGCACCAGTGTATTCGCATTTATCTTTTCACTGATGCTTTTTGGCACCAGAAGCCTTGATCCTGTGTATGTGTCTGCCACCAAATAGCTATAGAAGTTAGGGTGATGTTACAATTTGAGAATTAGGAACAGAGCTGCATCAAATATTCCTAAAACAATATGTAGCTCTGCTGGATTCAAACCTGTGGTAGAGATTTGACAATCTGAGTACGTTTTCTAGAAAACACTGAAAATTTTACAGGGCTTTTGGTATGTCTGATTTGTGACCAGAACAGGCCAATTAGTGGCTCAGCATTATGTGCAAATTGTTGATTTCACACAGTTGGCCATTTGTATCTGGTCCCCCTGA
Organism: Lepidothrix coronata; assembly: GCF_001604755.1. Classification (NCBI taxonomy): domain Eukaryota; kingdom Metazoa; phylum Chordata; class Aves; order Passeriformes; family Pipridae; genus Lepidothrix; species Lepidothrix coronata. Next base: position 4,137,276 of record NW_016690190.1, read on the forward strand.
GAACTGTGTAAGCTGTTTCTGAATTACATGAATGTATTACCGTTTCTTAATAAAAGCAGCTAGTGCTTTAGTTCAAGCAGCAGGAGCCGCAACTTTAATTCAGAGTTTCCAGGTTCAGTGTCTGCATGTAGCCACCATGGGACTTCCTTACACACATGTTGTACATCTTTGTTTTCATGTTGTACTTCAGCATTTGGAAGGCACGGGTGAAGAAGATGCAGGTGAAACTAAGCAATCTGATCCTATTTGGCTCATTCTGTATTTCTTTAATACTTGACACTGTACAGGTGGTCATCTTTCTCTCCTACTCCTCCATCCTGTGTTTCTGTGGGGAAAAGGTCAATACTGTGTGATGGTCCCAGCACACAAACAGTGGGAAGTGTCCTGCCTGTTTGCCTACATAGACAGGCCTACTCCCACTCAGTGTTTTTTTGAAGGATAATGAGCCTTCAGTGTCAATAACTGAAAGGAAGGACTAAGAAAGAAAGCTTTGTTAATGGAGATGTGAAACCAGAATGTACAAGCAGCAAACATCTGGAAGAATACCTCCAAACAATGAAAAGTTCTGTCAACTATCACTGAATGAGACACCTTGGGTGTTGATCCTTATTTCAAAATGCAAACCCGTAGTTTTCATCAGAATGACGTGGAGTCATTAAACCTTTTAAGTGTTGCTGTGAGTGTGAAGCTTGCTCATTGAAAATCTTGTTTGGCTTGAAATCAATGAAATATTTTTTAGTGACTTCTGTGAAATTGGTTTTAATGTGGTTGTATAAGTATGCACTTAAGTACACAGAGTCCCCTGAATGCTCTTCAGAGATACTAATGTGCAGCCAGCTGGCTCTAGGGCAGCTGGGTGCTCTGAGAGATCAGTGGTGCTGCAGGTTCATTATTTGTTGCTTATATCACTCCAACAGGAACATTTGCACTTTGTGACAGAAATTTCGCAGGACGAGATTTTTATTCTGGACCCAGAGGTGGTAATGTCACAGCAGGTGGGGACGCCACCAGGAATGCCTGATCTGGTAGTGGAGCAGGCCTCTGGGTGAGTACTGCTGGGATTGGACTTTTCAGGGTTGTATTAGAGATAAGCATCTCTTTATGGTCCCCTTTTCTGAAGGACTGGGAGTTGTGGGAGGGCAGCTATTAGATGAGGAGCTGAGGACAGGAACAAATCCAGCCACGGTAATGACAGAAGGACAGTAGCATAATCTACATCTACTCCATTAGGCATCCTGGAGCACACAGCAGGGCTAATAGACTTCAGCACCTTTTAACCTCCTCTGCAGGTCAAGATACCACTTGACTATCTGCCCTGTCATAAACCTATAATGACCGAGTTACAAACTCTCTTCTCTGTGTGGTTAGGGCTATGATACCACTGTATAAGGCCCTAAAGCCCTTTATGTCTACTAAGCATGATGGTGAAGTGTCTGTTTCTTATCATCCTCTCAACAGACCAGAAATGCTTCTATTCATCTTTAGGAATCTTGTATTCGTAGTGAATTAATCAGTTTAAACTTGCCATGGGCTGAAAAATGCTGGGAACCACTATGCATAAGATGGCTTCAAAGAGGAGTATGCAGCTAATTTCTGAGGGGTGAATGCCTTTCTCTTCCTTCTTATATCCCTAGAATATCAGATCGGTGGAACCCTGCTGTGCGAAAGAGGATGCTGAGCGACAGTGGCCTCGGCAAGATCTCCCCCCACTACGAGGTACCTGACAAACAAAAGGACGCCAGCCAGACACATATGCTGCAGTAAGAGCCCTCTGCATTTCTCTGCTTGATGACACACTGTCACTGTCACCACAGCCAACTCCTGGTGTCTCCTTTAAGCATAATGAATTGTGCTGACATGCTGAAATTACAGAAGTTCTTTTGCTACCTCTCTTTTGCTCCTCCCTTCTGTTCTTCCTCTTTCTCCACTATTATATGTTCTTGCCTTTGCTTCTTCCTCTGTGACACCCTGAACTCTTAATTAATGTAGATCCAAGGACCCTGAAAGAAAATATGTTATTTTGGGTGCCTGAATTTCCACCTACGGAAATGTTCTTGGCAACTGTTTAGGAGAAAGATCAAAGCATTCACCCTCACTGTAGCTTTGATACAATATGACAAAGCAGAAACCTCTAGAACTGCGGCTTGTTGTCAAAGATATGGGCAATAGTTTTCATATAATCTTGAACTGTGTAGGATGGCTAAACATTGGTCTTCTTTCTGATGATACCCCCCTGGAGACTTCTACCACTGTATCCTATTTACCCTGTTCAGATTTGTATAAAAACATCTCTTATTCTGCCTGCCTATTTTAGAAGTGGTTCTCAACTTTTTGGTCATTTCCCTTTAGATTTTCAGAACTATCAGTAGATCTATAATCACTACCAAAGTTTAGATGGGAAACACTTGTCAGAACTCTGTTGGTGACTTTGAAAGATTCTAGTCTTTTGGGATTGTTTCCCTTCCCTCACCCCCTCCAGGTACCTGATGTATAATTATGTACATTACTTCTGATTTATGTTTCTAGTTTTACTGTATGGACATCCCTATGGACAGATATTAAAACAGTATAGAAAAATAAGGAATAGTGACCATGTGGTCCTTGTTTCAGATTTTCTTTCTGTCTGGATGTGTGTGGAAGGGGCTCCAAAGTGCGTACAGGGCAGGCAGAACCTACATTTCCTGGACAGGTGCAGTGTGGATGGTAGACTGTGTAGCCATGTGGCTACCAACTGGAAACTTTCCAGCAAACTGGAAACTGCTGTCAGGAGAAGGAGATGTCATGGTAAGGATGATCTAGGTAGCACTTACAAAAGACACACCCCTGGTTTTCTCCTGTTGCCCTGAGGGATTCTGGGTTAGTTCTTGGTGCTCTTTGCAATGTGAAGAATGGTGAATTCAGGTTCACTTTTCCACAGACTGGAGTGGCAGGGCCCAAAATTTGAAGCTAACAAAGCTATGAGAAAAGTGATCCTTAGACACTTCTAGACAGTATGGAGGGATGGTGAGAACATGTGGACTAATTTCTAATTGGTAAGAGGAATGATTTGGATTACATCAGCGTGACTGGAAATGTTTGCTTAGCTGTAACAATTATGTTTGGTAGATTTATTAAGTACAAGAAAAGTCAGCAGCACTGCCCAGAGTAAGGTGTATCTGTCACTGCCTGCTCTGAGGAATTGTTTTCTTTACAGCTTTTCTAAACTTTAATTGTTTTGGCTGAAATTTTTCATAGTAAGACTCCATCTTTGACTGTTTCTTTTTCTTGTAGTAAAAACTTGAACAAAAAAGTCAGTTCTTTCTGAAGACAAGATTTGTGGGAAATATGCTCCTGCTTTCAAATAAATAAATAAATCCAGAGGTTGTTTCCCGAGACGTTTTAGTGCTGGTAGTGGAATGAACTTCATTGGAATGAAGTTTTGGAGGCTTGACATTTAATAAAATGTCATCATAATACCAGGGAGATGCCTTTAGCTGTCTTGAAAATTACCCCTGAGTTTGCCCTGCTGATGAGATTGTTCATGCACTTTGGAGACACCTCAGATTCAAGAGTTTTGCTTTCAGAAGTTTCTGTCTGTACATGCTCACAGAGGAGTTATGCCCCTTCTGTGCTTAATTCAGGTTGCAGGCCTGCCCACAGGGCTGAGGGAAGGGGGGCTGTGCTGCTCACCACCTGATCTCCAGTGGCAAGGAGAAAAGGGATGCAGTAGTCATGGTCAAATGGAGACATGCAGGTGTCTGGAAATCAGAATGGAAATAATGAAAAGGAAGAGGACATGGGGCACATATAGGTAAGGGAATAGTGAGACAGGCTAGAGGCACAGAGGAAGGGTCTGTGGCTGTTTCTCTGCAGAATCTGGAATTCTGGGTTTATGCAGATTATTCATTCCACAGGTGGGCAAGCTCTGAAATATGTTTAGACACTGCCTCATTTGCTGCCAAGATGGAAGGTATATAGTAAGTGAGTCAGGGGATCGTGGTGGAGAAAGAAAGATATTATTACAGTTAAGGCACTTGAATGCTGCTCTGGAGGACTGGCTTCTCTGCTCAACATCCCTGACAGGATTTCTGAACGAGAAAGATTTACAACAAACTTTTTGCAAATGGCCTGTTAACAGTGGGCTCCTCATTCTATGCATGTCCACTGTGAAGTAGCTTTGGTTCCTGGGAGGCCAGTACAAGGAGAATTTGAAAGAGAGTGAAGGGCTGGAAACTGAGAAATAGGCTTTCTTTTGCCTCAGGTTGTAATACTAATATTAATGGAAAGTTTGTGCCTGCTTTCCCACCTGCAGAATACAGATAATATTGCAGCCTCACCTTAGAGGAGCAGAGTGAGGGTAAATTTCATGGCCATGAAAAACTTAGGTACTATGGGGAGACACTGTCAGAGATGCTTAGCAGGAAATTAATAATTTTGCATTCTGTGCAGTCTTGGTATTGTGGAATAAATAAATCTTGAGGCTGTGCACTGCATATACAGAAGGATATAATTCAGGTCTCTACTTAAATACTGAGGCAAGAGTCCAGAAGAAGAAAGTGAAGGGTGGCAATGTAATTTAAAGTTGTCGTGACATTTAATGCAAGAGGGGTGGAGTATGATGCTTGGGTGACATGAGCTGTGACATTTCCAAACTGTTAAATGTTTGAATTTGCAACCTAAAATAGTCTTTCTAACCTGGCACTTTAAAGCAAAATAAGAAGTGCTTTAGAGAGCACTATTATGTTTTGGTAGCTGAAGTAGCTCGCAGGTTCTTTACAAAGATTTGTCCCTTCAGAAATTATTTTTCAAATAAAACTTGAGAGAAGGATTATAGCAAAATTTCTAAAGAGGAATATGGCAGAGAACAGAGGGGACAATTCCTCCTGTGCATGGAGCTCTTATGGATCTTTTAAGAATCATCAGCGTCCAGTATTTTACATGTAGTCTGAAATACTGTACAGCATTTCCAACTCAAAGTGCATTATCCTATTGCCTAGGGTAAGTGACAGGGGACTTGGTGTGAGAAAAAGTGTCAGAGTTGACTTACTGAGAATGTTATCTCAGTGGTCATTTTTCTCCTAAACAACTGGGAGTGAAACTCTTCAGGTATTAGGAACAGATTAAACCACAGCTGGTCATAATATAGCTGCAGGCTGCTAAGAGTGCATCTGTCATCACTAGAAACACACATATATAAATATGTGTGTATATGCATATTTATATATATAAAACCTCTTTGAGATGAAGTTATTATTTCTGACAAGTGAGGAATGTAGCTAAAAAGTCAAAGTATGTTGAATAGAAAGATCCCTTAAATTATTTCAATAAATGGAAGCAGAGAAGAGAATATGTGATCTGAAAATAATTATAATGTTTGATGTTGCTTTTGATCACAAGCTATTGTGTCAAACTGTAATTTGAATATAATGGTTTTGAGGCAGGGTTCTTTCTGACACAGAAATTATGCTTTTGTTTTCAATTAACTGAGCTTCAAGTTATTTTCAGCTGGCTTTTGATTAATGGCATTTTGTGGTTTTGATAGCTCTTTGATGTGTAACTGATATATGGAGTGGACAAGACATGAAACAATGTCTTGATGCAATAACCAGGAGCTGGGACAGATTGTAGTTTAACAGGAATATCAATTAGTGTGAATGGTGCATAAAAAACACAATAGGAAGACAATTTATTTGGACTAGAGGTATTTGTTCTTAAAAAAGCTAAATATCCTGGTCTGACTCCACTGAAACAAAGGACCCTTCCTTTGTACATGAGTGGGTTCATCCTAATTTTATCCTATGATAAAATGGTGCAGTGAGTTATGGATGACTTCACAGCCTGCTGTAAGCATTTGTTGCTGGCAGTATATTTCTCTTGCTAGTTATGTTTGTTACCCCGTTATGTGTTGAGAGCTGGAAAATGAAATAAAATAAAAACCACAACAGCATACAAAGGTGAAAAGGTGACTATACTTTGGTAGAGGTTTAATCTATGTTTTTTAATTGAAGTAATTAACTTCCCCATTTTTGGGGGCAGTAACAAGCACTTTTCTAGCAGCTGTCCAGCTGTGATGGCAGTGTATTTCCAAAGCTGCTAGCTGCATTGGCTGAATCGAGTGCATGGCTCATGAAGGGTGGGTGAAGGTTGGCCAGAATGCCATCTGGTCTTGTCAGGGAGAGGAAGAAAAAATGCCTGTAGGTGCTGGAAGATGGTTGCAGCCCTTTACACTAAATAGACATTAATTAGCTAGTAATACTATGCAGGCATTGCTTTGTGAGGCAATAATAACCTAGCTCCTCAGAGGGAAGAAGAAAAAGGCTAAATGCCAAGTGTTTTAACTCAACCACAAGAATCAGATCATTGCCCAGGAAATCAGTGTGACAGTGCAGATGTTACAAGGTGGTTTAGGGTATTTTTTTAAGAGAAATCTTTGTGTATTACAAGATGAGAAGAACATCAGGTATACAACTTTGTATGTAGAAAGGAGAAGGGATGCTCTTTTAGTGAAAGTTTAGAAAATATAAAGAGATGATTCAGAACATGGTAGGCAGGAGCTGCCTAGTGACAATGAGCCTTTAAAATGTCAAAGGTTGGTAAAGACTTGATAAATCCAAGGATTTCCCCAAAAATCTTCTACTGGGAAACTCAGCATCAGCTCTTAAGTAGGCAGAGTAGTCTGACCTGGTGTTTTTGACAGCAAAATCTGAATTAATTTTCAGGTTCACATTTAGTGCAAACTGCATTTATGAGATTAAGCCACAAGAGTGAATTGTGTATGTTTTAACCAGGAACTTGTACACCTGTACAAATTACTTTCCATTGCCCAGATGAGGCTCCATGAGTACTGATTACTTTCAAACAAATCTTATTTTAGTGAAGGCATAAATCACCATCTCACCTTTATTGTACACTCCTGTGTAATCTTTATAATCGAACTAGGCCACAACAGAGCACAGGGTCTGTTTTTGCTCAACTCTCCCTTTTCTTTCTCTTCTGTTGTCTTAGATACTTTTACAAATAGCTTGCAAGGCATCATTTTCACTACCTGAAGGTGGAGCTTGAGAAAGGTTTGCCTAAAGCAATTCCCTGCCTCTTCCTAGGAAAGGAATGTCAAAAAGAAGGGGTTGTTTAGTAAAAGGGAAGATGTAGACTCAAAGAAGAGGGAAAGCAATGCAAAGAGGATTGAGAATAAGTCAGGAAAAGGTAAACATGGGTTAAATAGGGAAAGAACTTTGAAGAAAGCAAAGAAAAATAAATTATAAGAATATAGCAAGTGGATAAGAAATTGTGAGATTGAGTGCAAAAGTGATGCATTTCAGTGTGGATCCTGGTCATGTGTTTTTAGAGCTCTTACTGTTGTCAGCATAATGCAGTCATAATCCTTACAATTTTAAACACATCCCAGATAGGGGCTATAGTTTATCCACCATTAGGAAAACCTTTTTTCAGTTGCTGCTGTAAATCTCCCCTTACCCCCACTTATGGAGAATTTCTTGACAAAGATGGCACCTGTTAATTTTTTTACACTCTGGTGCACAAGTGTGGTAGATAATAAATGCTGTATATTTTATGGTCCTGTTGTGAATATTCTCTTCACATACTTCAAGTTTTTAGCCACCTTCATTAGTTTTGGAGATTTTCAGTGGGGAAAAAAAGCAGTAATTATTGGTTTCCTTTGGAATTCTACCTTGAAAATATGTGCCTGTGGTTCTGAAAAAAATGATTTCTGCCCTTTCTCATTCCTTTAAATGTAACAATGAAAATCTCACAGATTTTTGGCTATATTTAAATAATTTTTTTTGAAGCTTCTTGCCATCCACAAAAAAAATTCATCCTGACAAACAATAGGAAGGCTCTTAAAAACGGTGGATCTTGGCTGACAAAAAGGAGTGTAATTTCTCTCAGAAATCTCTGTTTTTAAGGTCCGTTCCCAAAATAGATTGAATTTCTTATTTTTTTTCTGTATAGCCAGTTCAGTAATGAGCTACTCTAAACCAGTATAGTTATTTTTATTTTGTGGCATAATCACTGAATACAAGAACAATCTGTAACATTGCAGACAGAAATAATTCCCGGTGAAATTCATACTCTCTCCATATCAACAAATAAAAGTCTTGCTTAATGCCCTGGGCTGCTTTGCAGCCCGTGGGCTTTCAGAATTTTCTGTATGGACACCTACTGTTGCTGGTATCTGTTACTATTTGGAAGCTAATTTGAGCTTTCACAATTTTTCCAGAGGAACCTTTATTTCTCCTTCTGGAGCTGCTTATTATACAGCAAAACCAAGTACAGCTGCAGATGCAGAATATATACAAATTTGTCAAAAGATCTGTCATGTACCTGGAATTAAAACTTTTACCTGGACAAACATTAATTCACAAGTTAGTTTTGAGCCTCTCCCACATTTCACCTAATTCATGTCCACCTCCCCCAAGCAGTGTCTCTGGTGACGTTCATCCCTGTCATGACTGGAAGATGGGACTCCTAGAAGATGTGTTACTAATTAGTAAACACATCTTAACTCAACTGTAGAAGAAAGGCAGAGTTGGGAGAGGAAAACAATGTTAAAATGACAGCGGATGGAGAGGAATGTTCATACCAAAATACCTTTGCAAAGATTGGCCTGCATGAGGTATGCTTGTGGTTTATCCTGAGTGAGGTAAACATGAGAACAGATGTCCTCAGCTCAGGATTCAAGAGGCTTTGCATTACTTGAGTCATGTTGGTACCATCTCAGGTGTGGTTCCAGGCAGGCAAAGATCCTGGCATTTTGCTCTTTTTTCTGAAGGCACAAAAGCAGGACTAGGGAAAGTGTTGCCACTACAGTCCCTGTTTGGTCAGGGGATGAGTCATGGCCCTATGGTGATTGCACCCACCAGACCTGAGGGACCTCTGCAAACAGTGAGAATCAGATTGTTCTGGAAACTATTCAACACAAATTTTCAGCAACTTCTGGTGCCACCCTTAAGTAATTGAATACAGGCAAAACCTTGTTTAATCACCTTTTCCTCTGTTTTAATTAGTAGAATTTTTATGTCACTGCTGCCAAAGTCTGGCCTTATGTAGAGAGAATTGGAGTGCAGAAAATTCATGGGTTTCAGTTATTAAAATTTTTGCAACAGTCACTATTATTTGGTACTTGTACATCATCCTGACAACCCCTATCCCAGTAATACTGAGCTTTAAGACTCTGACTTTTGCTTCTGCTCTTGTTAACCATAATTGGGAAAGGAAGAAATAAGAATTTGGTTCAGATTTGCACGTCTGTGGCCTTATCTGTATATGTTAATACAATGCAAAGGGTGTTGTTCTCTTCAAGAATGAAGTCTTCAGCCTTTGGTTTTGAGGTACCTAATTACTAAGGGGTTTTAATAACAGTAGGCACATCTGATGAGGTGGTTTATGTATCTGCCCCTTCAATATGTGATGGAAATTGGGTACATCCTGTACTGTATCCTGGAAGATGTTTTTATTCTCCTTGGTACTTATAACCAATTAATTTTATTATTCAGCATTTAGCTCCCCAGAGTGGATTGGGTGGGATTTTAGCTTCCTCTTTTCCCACCCACCTGCCCTTGAGCCTTCAGCATGAGGGCTCTTAATGACTTTTGTGGCATCACAACACCTGAGGCACAGCTGAGGAAATTCACCCTGATGGCAAATTATTTTGGCAGACAGTGACATGCAAAACACTCTCACACACCATGAGACTACAAATTTGTTTCTTTAGAGAGATCTTGCCTCTAGACTGACATTCCACTTTCCAAAAGGGGAATGCAGGCAGTCCAGCTCTCCTCTTCCCCTTAGAGCAACTTCAAGCAACAGAACACACATGTACTTGACAAAGGAACCATCTTACTTGGATGTGAAAAACTCAACTATCACCTAGCTTGAAAACGTTTTCTGAATAGTTCCAATAGATAAAGGGGTGGCAACGAGTTTTCCCACATGGAATGTAAGGGTTTTTTTATAATCTGGGGTGCATTTAAGGGATAAAAATTTATGTTGACAGAGTACAGATAGCTGGGTCCCTTGGTTTTCCTTAAGTGCTTTACCGTAACAGCGATATAGCTGCTTTCCACTCTCTAGCTGACAGCCAAGACTGAAGCAAGAGTCTCTTTTCTCTTTTTTTTGTTACAACTCTATCCTTTTCTGCCATTAGCTTCCATCCTTGCTTGCTTACTTTAGCCCTTGGTTTGCAAAGCAGAATCTTCACTGAGGAGTAAAACAGCTTTACAGCAAAGAAGACAGGAATACATTAAGAGGGTAACTTCCTGTGAGCTTGTTTTCTGTTTGTCTGGGTAAAAGAAAATGACATTTGATAGTTTGATCTTTAGGGCCTACTGCTTTCCTGCAAGCCTTGGACATGTGCTAACTGTGCATGGCAGGAGAAGGGTAGGCAGAGTGGATCTGATGATGCCACTGTAGAATGGGAATATCCCTCTCTCCAACTTTGTGGAGTGGAAAGAGCAGACCTATGGTCTCCAGTGACATTAAGGCACTGGAAGAGGGGCTGGATAGATTTACTGGGGTGATAAAGGATGATTGACAGAATGAAAGTATGTATTCTTCTGGGCATACTTTAAGCACTGTTATAAATATAGGGTGAATATTCTCCAGCATGGCAGACTTACAGTCCAAAAAATTTGGAAAAGTAGTGTACCTTGTAGTTTTAGATAATATGTATATCTGTATTTCTGTGTACTTGTTATTATTTGTAAGAGTTGAAGTAAGAAAAAACCTGAAGAACAAAAACCAAAACCCAAACATCCCAGTCCTAGTTTTCTGAGCATTGCACAGGAATAGCAAGCCTGTGTCCATGTGCTCTGTCCCTGCCATAAGGAGCTGCCATCTGCTCAGAGAGGAGAGTGGTTCTTAATGTGTTCTCACTCCGTACCAAGCTGTCTTATCAAAGCCAAAACTAGTGAGCTTCAGAGCCCTGGTACGAAATACAGTCCTGTACATATGTTATACACACATTGGACTACATAGTGTGTTCAAGTTTTCACACTTGGACATCTCATAATATGCATTCAGATTGCATTTTTTAATACCTTGTTCATATTCCTAAGTTCTGTTTTAACAGGCTTGCAAAGAGAATAGAAATGTAGTTTGGAAAAATAAGTGCTCTAAACTATCATGCAGAAGTACTACTTTGCCTGAGTTAACAGTGTCAAACTCAAAAAAGTCAAAGCTTTGCTAATTTTCTCAAATTCTTCAGATATCTTCATGCCTGTGTTTCATCTGTGGCTGAAAACTGGGAAGTGTCAAAACTACCATGCAACAAAAAGCAAAAGACAAAGGATAATTACATGAAAATAGGTCACTTTTTGAGGTTTGCAATTTTAAGTATTTTAAACTTGCAAATTTTAGAGTATTTGGTTGAGACTGGGAACAATATTCTGACATGAGCCTTCACCTGACTCATGGAACGAAAAGTGAGATTTTGCACTGGGGCTACTTGAAAAATTCACTTGTGAGCTGGTTTTGCTTTGTGGAAGTGTGCATGGAAGAGGTTTATGTCTTCTGGAAAACATTGCTTGAAACAGAAAGTACCCATGAACATGGGTTGGGTTTAGTGTTCTTGGGTTGGGGAGAGATTCTCTGGTTCACTTGGGAGCTGCTGAGGGAGTGTGTTTCCCAGGTTGTGTGTCCTGGCATGGCTGCTCTACAGGGAGCTGCCCTTGCTCTTCCATGTCTGGGATGAGTGTCCTAGTCCCTTGGCTGCAGGCTTATATGTCAGGGTGTAGAAGGTAGAGTGTCCTCTTAAGATGCCCACCAAAGGACTTCTTGGGTGAGAGGAGAAACTTCTGCAAGCTTAAAAGCATTCAAATTGTCCTTGCTTGTCTGCTGCTCCTCTGCTCTAGGAAAGGAGCACTAAAACCCACAGCTTTGTCTCCGTAGCTGAGACAGAGAGAGTGTTTAGCAGTGCTGGCACAGAGGTGTGTGCAAGGGAGGGAAATACATGAGGAGTGGGGCCATAACACATAGCCCTGCTGAGGTTCCTGGCAGTGTTGATGCCCATGGGCAAGCAGGGACAGATGGACCTGGCTAAATTATGCCAAGAGCTGAAATCAGAGAGACAGAGGTGGCTTGGAGCCAGTGTAACCCTGACTCCTACATTCCTGTTTCTGTGCCAGGCATCTAAAAGTGCAGCACAAAACCGTATCTGAAACTCCCATTAGAAGTTTTATTCTCCATAAATTAGTCTATAGAAGAAGTGTAAATGGCTTAACAGTTCTGCTCTGCCTAGGACATGGTGTGTTATGCATATTTATTAAGGTTTTTTTTTAATTTTGGGGTCTTCTTTTTTTTAAAGATGGCAAGAAAGTGAAGATTTCTTAGTGCTTAGAACTTTGTGAAAATCAGGCCACTTATTTTTGGACATAATTGCAAGAATTTGTTTCTGAGAGATTCTTGTGTTTCAGGAACTAAATGCTATTTATGAAAAAGTGACTGGTTTGCATTGCTGCAACAAACAGACCATTTAAAGTAGCTTTTAGATTGTTTAGAAACCCAAAGGGGCCCAAAATTATTTGGGTAGTACCTTAGCAGCTGATGTGCTTCACCTCCATCTAAGCCTGAGGGCCAAGTGGAGGTATGTCTTGTGAACCAAATTATATCTGATGTGCTTACATTGTGGCTGTCATGGTGTTGTGGTTAGAAAAATAATTTCTTTCTCTGGGTTAAATAAAAAACAAAAGTCATAGCAAAATGACCTCTGTGTTAATCTTTTCCTGGGAAAAGTAAAAGTCCACTGATTCTTTGCTGAGGAAAGAGGCCAGATGTTTTGTTACCTAATTGCACCTAATACATATTTTTTATTTTCATGCAGAATGCCATGGAAGTGCATAAACCTAGCCCCTTTAGTTCGTGTTCCAGGTATTCTTAATAATGCTCTCTGTCAAACAACATCCATCCCTTGAGAGCCAGTTTGTTGTTTCACCAAAGCATTACATGGTGTGGCTAGGTCTTGCTTTCTTTTAGGGTTAGAGCCACATCAGCTACTGCTTTTCCTTTACCTTTGGCACCTAAACTCATCAAGATGTTGTCAGGTAGGTCAGAGAGGATTTTGAAGATTTAATTCAAATCTGGAAATGGAAGAATAGCATTTCAAAGAAGTTGGGATTAGGCCCTCTTATGTTTTTGCATTCTGCTGAGATACTTTGGTTTCATGTGATGATAAGAGAAAGAAAGGCCAAGAACTTAAAACAAGAAACCGAACCAAAAACCAAAACCAAACAAACTAATCACCCTAGAGTGATCATACTGCTCCTCTGTAAATACCTTCTTTTTCAAGTAAATAACAAGCCAGCTTTCTCAACTATCTTATTCAAGATGAATGTGCTAGAACATTTCTCTATCTGTCTTTCTTTTCCTTTTTTTCTCCTTTTTTTTTTTTTCCTTTGAATTAACCTTAAGCACGTTTGGGTTTGTATCTGATTTTGCAACAAAACTTGTATTCCCTTGTTAAAAAGCAATTCCCAGACAACTCCTCTGGGTGTCAGTACAACTTCAGGTATAGCTGTATTGTGGTGTTCCAAACCTTCATTAAAGTATTCCACAGTGGACAGAGAAATGGTAAGAGATAAAAAGTTAGATAGTAATGAGAAAAGACGTGACAACAAAAGGGACACAGGCATGCCTTAGACCCAGCAAGGAATACATCTGAGCTGCCCTGGTTTCCTTAAGAAGCACTGAGTTATATTCCATATGTTGGACTGTTTGTGAACAGCCTGAGTGCAGGTAGACACTGAGGCTGTCCAAGGAAGTCACAGAGAGGCTAGAAAGAATATGGATCTTTGCCTTTAGCAGAATTAGAAAAAATTAGGCTCTCCAGAGTGTTGTTGTAGGTTACAGGATATGTCCAAACAGATTTCTGCAAAATAATAAATAACTTGAACAGAATTTCTTAGATTCAGGGAGCATAGCTGGTCAGCATTTTCCCATGTGCGTGAGACAGTATGGCTATTGTCTATGAGAAATATTTGAGAAGAAAGAATGACAGGAAAAGCAGAATAGTAAAAATAGAAAGCTTTGCAGAGAGACTCGAAGAACTGCAAAAAATTTGGGTTGGGAAGGACCCCTGAAGGTCATCTAGTACGAATCCTCATTCAAAACAGATCCAGCTAGATGAAGTTGTTCAGAACCTTGTCCAGATGAATTTTGAATATCTGCAAAACTGGAGATTCAATAATCTCTCTGCACAGCCTCTTCCTCTGTTTGATCATCCACATGGTAAATTTTTTTTCCCTAGCATCCAATCTGAATTTCCCATATTGCTTCTCCTCTTCTTTCTTGTCTTCTTTATACCTTCCCATTAAGTAGTTGAGGGCAGCAATTAGATTTTCCTCAAACTTTCTCTTCTTACTGAATGAACCCAACTCCCTCAGCCTCTCCTCATATGTCTCTCCTCACATACCCTCACCATCTCTGCAGCCCTTTTTGGAACTCAGTCCAGTTTGCCAATGTCTGTCTTGTTCTAAAGTCTCACAAGCACTGAGTAGAGGGTCAAAAATCACTTCCATCTGCCTTATGGCTGTGCTTTTGCAATTCCAGCTCAGTGTGTCACTGGCCTTTGCTGACACAGGAAACTCTGCTGATGTACGTTCAACTTGTACACTGCTAACATTATGCATCCTTTTCTGAAAAGCTGTTTTTAGCTGTTAGACCTCCCAACCTGTCTTATTGCATGAGTTTATTCCTCCTGAGGTGCAGGGCTTTGCATTTGCATTTCATGAATTTGCTAGCTTGCTGTATTTCTCCAGCCTGTGATGGTCACTCTGAGTTGGGAACGTATAGGGTCAAAGTGTGAGGAAGGTCCCAGTAATTCTTAGGCTTTTCTTTGTCTTCGGGTGCCAGGGCAGGAAATGGCCATGCCCAAACTGAGCATGATCTGGTCAGGGACCAGGAAAGCAAGCAGTTCTGCCTTTCTACCAGTAAAATATGATACACTGTCTGCAGCTGGGTCTGCAGGGGACTCATAATCCCAGAGGCGTTGATACAGATAGCTGAATGAGAGGGTTTCCTCAACTTTATTTTAAAAATACTTAATGTGCTAAAAATTTTCTTCATTTGCAATCAGGGAATATGTGAATAAATCCCAAGAGGAATGCCACTTTTGATTCTGAGGAGATGTACATGTAAAATGAGAAGGAATGGGTTTAATCTGACAGCTCTTCCTCTCCCCTCATCATAGACAGCTGTTGTCAGACTGAATTAGAAAGTTTGCAGAAATACATTGCTTAAGCAGGAAAAAAGGGGAATGTTCATAAAACCCTGCAGAATCTGCACACAGATTGTTATTTGGCCCTTAAATATTAAATGACTGGTTTTAAATAGGCCTGGTGCAGATGGGTTTTGCCACAGGTTTATTGATTAAAATAGCTGCTTTACATCAGCTCTAAGTTTGTTTCTCCAGAGGCTTTTGTCTTCATAAATAATGTACCCATTTGCTGAAATTTTGTTAGAACTCATCTGCTGAAGACTGGCTGTATATTTCTAGGTTGCTAAGCCTCAGTTGACTAGGCTCAAAATTGTGACAGTCCCTGCACTTACCTTCTTAGAAATGAACATTTCTTCTCCTACCCAGCTAGTGCTGATCAAATCTAGTGCTTGCACATTAGAGAGTGCACTTGGAAACAGCTCTGATTGTGTTTGGCTGTTTGGGAAAGGCTTGTATGATACAGAAGGCTGCCTTGGCTATACTGAGGATTAGATTTTTCCAGCGATTCATCCAAATGCTGTAAGAGGAAGTGGAAAAATGTCAGTGAGCGTTGGATTGGACCATTAATTTTGAAGCCTGTTTTAGATGGGCATGTCTCATGCCTTCAGTGTTTTAAGACTTCCAGTTTGCTGAATGTGTCTAGTGTGTGTATGATTAGGGTCTTTTTATGCTATTATTATAGCTTTTTTATGCCTTTCTAAATAAGTGTACCTCGTTTTCTAGGAGATGCTTGTGCATTTTGTGTTATGTTCCAAGAGTGTTTCTTTGCTTGTATAGGGGGTGGTGGAACAGATAATGCACAGCTTCCCCTTGCAGACTAAGGCTTGCAAGTTCTGTTATCCCTCTGACTAGAGTTTGCCACTCTGCAACAGGAGAACACTACTGCAGAACCCATAAGAAAGGAGGTCTATGACAGCATGGAAAGCAAACATAAGTGTTAACATGCTTATCTTCCTCCTCCCTTCCCTATCATAGAAATATTTGTCTTTGCTTTAACTATCCACTACTACAATAGCTGTTCATTAAACCAGAGCAAGAGGAAGGTCAGATTAATGCCTTCAATGAAAACATGAGAAAATATCATTGTTGGTAGAAGAGCTAATTGAATTTCATGCATCTGGAAATGTAGCCAGTCACAGACAATCTGGCCTGTCTTTACTCTTGGGAAGATGGTAAGCCTTTCTTTCTACAAGTTAATTTTACACCAAGACAAAACCAGAAAAAACTAACAGTTGATACCAAGAACAGGATATTGCAGGGCCTGAACTTTTGCCTGAATATTTTTTCTGTTTTGTTTAACCAAATGAAAATCTCTTCAAGATGTCATTTGGCAAAGTGTTTTGACCCAGGTGAGATCACAGATCTTGACAGTATATTAGTTTTTCCTGAAGTATCTCTGACTTGCCTCTTATTTTTTTAAGGCCTGGAAGTCGTGAGAATGATAACTTGCTTCTTTATGACAGTAAAACACACAGCTAGAATCATACTAGGAGGGTAGCTGACAGGCACTAGATAGATGGTTACTCTGTGGATGTTAGCAGCTGAGAATCTCCCTTCTTGGGACACCTGTCTGGTGACCAGTGCTGCCACAGTATGTCTCTAACACTTCTTACAGACCTGAGAGAAAGATGTGTGACCGGAAATATGAGCATCCACTGGATTTTTTTTCCTGTCAGGAAAGCCCCCTGTGACTGTGGAGTGAGTGTATGTGGTTTAGAGCAGGTCATTACACTTTCTTTCTTTCCTCCCTTAGAGCCTGTCATGAGCATGGGGTAGACTAGTCAATGCATAAAATGCCCAACACTATTAGTATGAACTTTTCAGCAGTCTCACTTCCTTCCATTATGGCTATGAGCAAGAGTCCCCATAGTGTAGTTAGGCCAATATTTGAGCAGTTAGGAAAGCCTCCCCCATGTTAAATTGTATGGCCTGGAACTGTAGGAGGATGTTGAAAGTCTTCCCCACTCTTTGCCAAAATACTTCATGCTTGTAGTGGAACAAAGAAAGCCTAGTTTATTGGGGTTGAACTTCTGGTGTCTCCAGTGGTGGAAGCTCTCGTTGAGGCTTTTCCTGTGGTTGAGGTGTTCAAAACCTCTCTTTGTGGCTTTACCACTACATCAGAAAGTTTGAGCTTATGCTAATGTGTTTCCTTGTGAAAGCAGATATCGACTCTCTAGCCCCTCTGTTAACAATGGATAACAGGAGCCAGCAAGCTCAGAGTTTGTTAGGGTGAGACAGGGAGGTGCATATGTACATATCAAGAGGCTGTGGTTTTATAAACCTTATTTTCTCAGGATGCCAGGCTACAGGGTTCCAAAATATGCTTGATGAATCCTTTCAACTGAAACCACTGATAGTAGCATCAGTAATAGTGTTAGATATCTTCCTGTTCAAACATTGTGTTCAAGGCATACAACTAAGTAGCATCGCAGTAATATATTAAAAAATATATAATAATTTTAGGCACACTAAATATGGATAAATATGTTTTTCTTCCTTCCTTTCAATCAATGTTTTAATTGAAAAGGCAGTGGTGTTTTAATACCATCTTTCATGTTGTTGATGCTTTAAGGAACTAATGACACCTGTTTTACCAAGCATAAAGAGCCAAATTATAGGATAATGTGTACTGGTTATTTTATTGTTTCAAATAAAGATCCGAAAGGTGATGAAACTGTGCAATTAAGAAACAAAACAAAGGAATAAATTCTGCTGATGCTGTGGGATACTGCATTAGCAATGGGTGGAGAGTTAGGTAGGATACATTAGCTAAGGAACCTGGCATGACTCCTGCATGTAAAAATATTTTTAAGTGCCTAAAAATTTCCATCACTTGTTATGACCCATTCTGCACTGTTTAACCTTGTAGGAAACACTGTGTGTTGAGTTTTGATCTTCAGAAGGGCTGCTACTAGAGATTGTGGACGAAGGTGTGTAACTAACTGGTCAAAGCAGTGGGACACTCCTAGTTATGTGTGCTAAATCCTCCAATTACCTGCATTTCTGCTGTACTTCCACAGACACGGCTGAACTGCAAAGGCAGAGCTGCCCTGGTTGGCAGCAGAGCAGGATGCATGCCTAGGATGTTCAGTAGCAATCAGAGACTTTAATGGCTGTAGAGGACTAATTAATTCTGATCCATACAGACACATTGGCTTCTTGTGCAGTCAGAATCTCAATTAGGCAATCAAATTTTTTCCTTTCACAGTGACCATTGCTCCAGCTGTGCTGTAACTCTTTCCTCTCTGTATTTCCAAATCTTTCTCTTTTTTAAAGCAAAGAAAATGGTATACTTTGTCAGGAAAGTTTCCTTCTTTTCTTTCCATTTGTTCTGTTTGCATCTATCTAGATATTTGCGTATCTGCTTCTAATGTTCTGTGATCCCTCAACCTTCTTTTTCAGACCCTTGTTCTGAAATGAGATCATGACTCCTTCCTCAGCTTCTTTATTCCTCCAACCCAGGGTTTCTAACCCTTCTTTTCCCCCCTCCAACCCTCAGCCCCTGCTGAGTCAGTTAAATATACATATGCTCTTTTCCCCTTTGTTCCTTCTTTTCCCTTCACCCCTCTGCGGCTGCTTTTTTTATGTCAGCTTTGATCTGTTTGTTGGCAACACTAACATTTTTAAATCCTTTGTAATTTGTTATTTTTGTACATTGTTGTAAAATTAAATATCTTGGAAAGGAAACATGGGTTGCCCCATTCACTGCAGGAACAAACTCATTGTTACCTGGACGGGAAGGCTATGTATGTAACTGAATCTGTACTGGGGAAGTGCTGAGGCAATGGTCCAGTCCACTGCATGCTATCAATCTGGTTTAAATAATGAAGGTATATCCCATAATCATCTATACAGTTAGGCCCAGTTTTGCTAAGCCAGGATACTGCAGCAAAAGGGAAAATGAAGGGTCAGTACTTAAGCCTCTTTATGTTCCTTTGTTGTGGGTGGTGACCAAAACCATGAGAAGCCTGATCCTTAGTGATGAGAACTGTGACACAAATCCCTGGAATTCAGTGAGGTTCTTCAGTTTATCAGCAGGGGCACTGAGAGGTCCCTCATGTTTTAAAACCCTTCACTCTCTTGAAGTATTATCAGAGGCTTTATCCACCAATTAGGGTATCCTATAACTTGTGTTGCTGCTGGTATGTTTCTGTACCTACATCTGTTCCAGACCTTTTTTTTTTTATTTTTTTATCTGTTCTGTTGCTTTTGTGAAGATGACATTAACTGTTATGAATTATGACTAGTGTTTTATGCAAGCCACTACACTGACTTATGGCAAAAAAAAAAAAACAAACCCACTGTAATGACTGTGAGTTCCTGCTGAGATGTAATTTCCTTGACCACCCTTAGTTGAGAGGTTTTCTCCTGGCAGTGACAGTAGTAGATGAGGTTTTTGCCAAGTATCTACAGACACTCTTGGCATCGGTCCTCAGGGACATGACTCCATATGGTCACTCTGGCCTGCAGAACCTGCTGCTAGATTAGGTCTCTGTCCTTTTCAGCTCTATTTTTTTTTTTGCCAGATGCCTTTCAATCCTCTCTTATAAGAAATAAAAAATAAAAACTTCAAATTAGTCCATATCCCATTCCCTACACTGAGACTGAACTTTATTTGTGGCCTTTTTTTACCAAAGATTGACTGGATTTTGTTGTTTTGTTCCAGGTCACCAGTTTCTTCAGAAGATCAAGGTAAGATCTGTTTTATTGATACTAATGATGTATTAAAAATAAGACCAAAGAATAGCTAGTAAGCTATATTTTAACACCCTCATGGTGGAGAAAAATGACTTTGTAAAAATGAAACTTTGATCTTGATCAAACTTTGCTCACCCCTAGACATTAAGTGCTTGATCATTTAGTTGATTTAGTTGGGACTGACAGAAGTTAAGCCAGTGTTATTTGTGAAATCAGTCTTACTTAATCAAATGGAACAATTGCAAGCATTTACAATTTATTCACCCAACTGTACAGGGCTTTACCTATGGAAAATGATGTGTGGGCTTAAAGGAAAATGTATGTTTTTTTGTAAAGATAAGTGCCTCTTTTATAACTCTTATAGGACGGCATCTTTGTAGCTGCAAGGAGAGTCTATTATGCTTTAAAGTCTTGAACACACATTATCTTGTGTTACCAGTAAAGTGAGTTTGGTAGGACAGTACAGAATTTAGCACAGCTAGGAGCTTCTACATGTAAAAATCTTATGGCTTAAAGTAGCAAGTGCTGCAGGTTATGGTAATATGCTTGCACAGAAGGAGACTGAAGGATCTGATCTTTACCTATGGACTGAAGAGGGAGTTTGAGGTAATTAACTGGTTAATAATTTGACCAACTTAGGTTCTTAGAGCTAGGTGTTATAAACATCCCTCTACAGTACATTAAAGTGTGGTTGCATTGGTACTGAAATCAAGACACATACTGTAAGGGGGGTGGTAATTGCATTGGCAGAGTTGCATAAGGAAGGGAGGGGAAAAAAAAGGAGGCTGACTGCAAGGAGAAAGTTCATCATGTAAATCTGAACTGGGAATGCTATTTTGGGCCTAAAAAGAAATAAATATCTATTTTCTTCTGGCGTTCAATTTGTATGCAGTCATACAGTCCGCAAGTTTTCTAGCCAATGTAATAAGTATTATTCAAGAAAGGTCCAGATGGGAATAGTAAGGACTGTTGCAAATGGAGATGTAAGGAAGTCTGAGCCTGGAAGCATGTCACTGAACTATGTTAACTTGGAATGTGGAGTGACTAGTTAAGTATCAACCTAAATTAGCCTTGGCTCCAGCCAAGAGCTTTTTAGTCCAGTATAGTGGCTGTCAAATATATTGTCATTAATAAATTCTCTTTCATCTCCTTGACAAGTTCTTTTTTAGTAAAGAAAGATACAAAGAAAGCCATAAAAATGGACAAACATATAAACCCAAAGATACATATAGCCCATCTATTCCATTCCTAGTGTCTGATAGCAGTGGATCACCTGACAACTAAGAATATGAGACTGGCAGAAGTATACAGGTTTAATTTCCTGGTGTAGCCTATTAGCTTCCTATGATTTGCAGCTCATTGATTTTGTGAAGCAGATGGAGTTTTCCTGTTTAATAGTTCATCTGCTTTTTACCATGACCGTAGTACAGGAGACTTGTGAGAAGTTAACAACATACCTCATGTCTCCAACCCTCAGAGGAAAGTTGAAATCATTATGGTCTAATATACTATTTCAGGACCTGGATTCAAGCTGCATTTCAGTGCATAAGCTTGTTAGTGATAGGCTGGTCTTGCTTTTTCATTTCCCTTGAATTTATTCTATTGCTTCATTTTTATCTATTAATGGAGCAACAGACAGTGTATATATATCTCTTTGCGAGTCTTTAAAGTTTAGTCTTTTCTGCTGCCGTAATGCTTTCCTTCTTTCCACAATTTTTATGCTATTCTAGTTTTTTCACAAAACCTTCCTGTTTGCCATCTACCATCTGCTGCCAGGGTCTGGCTTTTCGGGTTTGATCAACATCTCTGAGTAGCCTCTTCCTTCCCTTTTTTCCTTTTCTCTCATAAGAAACCTCCTCTTAAATGTAGAGTGAAAGACATATGTTCCCTTGACTAATTAGTGATACTGCTAGTTATTAGATGTTTTGTGACCATGGAGTATCTAGCTAAACTTGTCATCCATGTGTAGGAGCTTCTCTCAAACACAAAAGATTTCCCATGTCCCGGTGACTTTTCAGATAGAGAGGTCCAATGCTTGAATTTTCTTCACTGTGCCACATACAGACCATGTGTTAGTATTGAGCACAGTATTAGAAGGAAAATGTGATAAAAGGGCTTTAGCATGGGTTTTTTTAGAACCTAGATGCTTCTCAGTCCACTGAGACTGCATGTGTGGAACGTCTCAAATTAGTCTTAAATTTCAAATCTCTTACCTAAACAAAAAAGAGAGGGTCCACGAGAGAGCCGAAAACTTATCTCTGAATTGCCTGTCTTTTATAGTGTTTATGCAGACGTCTCCTGGTATATTGTTCTTGGAGTATGTATCCTGGAATCAATTTTGAGACTTCTATTTTCATTAATAATCAGTGCTCAACTGTGTGCCTATTCAATATGTTAAACACTTATGTAGTTTTATAAGGCAGTAATGCTTTGGGGTACACAATGGTTCAAGATCCAACTGTAGAATAATGTACCTTCACAGGTATCACTCTGTGTCCTGTGTTACAGCTCCTCTTCTTACTGTGGGACACCATTCTAATGCTGATTTTCTGATGATGTGATATTGATAATTTCTGAGAAAAGGCACTTTCTCTGTCGTCTTGGATCTAGTTCTAACCTTCCACTTGGTTCCTGATCCTTGTTTTGTCTGCTTTAATATTCAGTCCTCTTTTCTTCTTCTACTATTTCTCCGTGTTTTTTCCTTCTTTCCATCATCTTTGTCCCATTGACCATGATGTTGCATTCTGCGTAGATTCTTGCATTGTGCTCCTCCATTTGGTTTCTGAATGTCCTGAATCACCTCCAGTGTGGACTGCCTGCTTCAAGTACTAGTTGCAAACAGTAGCTGTAGCATCTGTAGTGTACTAACAGACTTGCTACCAGAATTAGCATCTAATGTGAGTGGCACTTCCATTAATCCCTGACGGGACAATGCATTGTGCTGTCTTGAAAAGTGGATGAGGATAAAGCACCATCTGTCTGAGACTGGGCATCTATTGAACAATTGTAACAGCACACAATGCTCCTTGTTGTGGACACGTGTTAAAGGCACCCTTATCAGTTACAAAACAGAGCCATTTTAATTGGCACAGAAAGGGAAACAGTACTGCTAGAAAATGCCAAACTTCAAAAGAAAAAATGCCCAAAATGTCTTAGAGATTTTAAAAGTTTTGTGTCTTTGTTCTTGGTACAGGTAGTTAGGAAACAGATAAGTAAAGAGTGAAATCTCTCATCTTATTTCCTTTTGTTTTTTTAATTAAAAAAAACCCCGCCAACCAAATGAAACACAAAAGGAGCAGACAAACCCCCTAACCCTCAAATTCTCTAACTGATTGACAAAATGATACAAGCCAAGTAAATACCAAAGCAGAGTAGTTTAGACAGGGGATTGGAGGGATGACTCTGAAGAATGACATGGAGGAGGAACCTGTTCAGTCACAGAGGCCTTGGTGCAGTTACATGCCCTGCAACCCTGGAAGACAGTGGTCTTCTTTGGGTGTTGGGATTAGCAGAGACTCAACAATGGGCAAGTGTCAGGGCCACAGAAGACCTGGTGGATGGCATGAGGGAGGGCCATGCAATTGATCTGTTAGTTAATGCTACCACCTGCTGTATTTTCACTTTTTAAAAATCCTGGCCATATGCTCAGGAGGTTTGAAACTGTTGGAGGTTATTTCATCCATTGTTTCTAGAGCAGGTATGGTAATGTGAGGGGAATGCAGACTCTTAATGCATTGCCTGGCTAGTGCACAGTCGTTGTCTGATTATTGTTAGGTGAATTGTTGAGGGTTTACCAAACCCTTCCTTCATCCTGTACCTTTCAGTGCTGCACTGTACATTACATGTACACTAGACTGTGCCCTGCCTGCTCCTCTTCACAGCCACCATGTAGAAATTTGCCTACAAATTTTCCACTGCTAATGTATTAAATAACAATATATTTTACATTATCTTTGGCCTAACTTTATCTGGCCAAATTTGCCTTATCTCTGCTAATCTGTGTGATTGAGTTGGCTCTTCTTCATCATGATGTAAGCAGTTGAGGGAAACAGTCTTAAAAAGAGTACAGTGAGTTCCATTTCCATTTCAATTATTCTGAAAAAAATACCAGCAAGCTCTTGAGTGTTGCTATTAATGGTGTAGGGACATTGGCATGCTATTCATCTAATGGCAACTTGGAGCTGATGCTGCTCAATACTTGTTTGTCTAACTTCAAACAGAAGAACCTTGCCTTTGATGGAATTACTCAGTTTTAAGTAGCTATACTAATGCACCTCAAGTAGCAGTCAACCAGAGCTTAATCCTTATGCATCTGAGTTGCATTCTAATCTGGAGACTAGAGGTTTCAAATATTTATGTCACTGCTCTCTTTCTCATTTCTCTATGAACCCGTGACACTGGGCTTTTTGCCTTGTTTGCTTTCAGCAGACATGTATTTTTTTTATGGTTTTTCGCTGCATCAGCATAATTTCTGTGATTAAACTCAGGGTTTCTGGTTTTTCTTTTTTTTTTTTTTTTTCTGGTGCAATAGATTCAAAATTCATGAAGATAGGATACAAATGAGAAATTAAAACAAGAGGTGAATATATTCAATGGAGAAATTTTGGAGAGAGTTAGTTATTACAAAATAATAATATTATTCAAGAGATTAAGGTAAGGGATGGGTTTTCTGCTTGAAAAGACAGATAGCGACACTGAAAGATCTTTCAGATTCTGACAGGTGGTGGCTTCATGCTGATACTTAGTATCCAGCCTGGATATCCTACACTTAGAAGGGATTTGTGTAGAGCTGGGAGTGCATTAGAAGTGAAGTGAGTTTGTAACAGTGACATCCAAATTAGCCTCTATTAGAAAAAAATTCCACAGCAAATGCTTGACCCAGGTTCAAACTGGAAGTTTGAGGTGAGAGGTTTAATTCTGTCTCTAGATGTCCCTCTGGATTGAGAGAGCTGCTATGTGAATTAAAAGGAAGAGAGTGATCAAGTGCGTGAATGGAAGGCAGTGGCAGCTCCATCCCATACAGGAAAATGCTTTTCTGTGCCATGTCTGCTCCTGCCTTGAAGACAGAATGTCCTGTGCACTGTGGTATTTGCTCCAGTGCTGTCTGCTGCATTAAAGAGAGGAAGTCTGAACCCGTGCAAGGAGGAAAATGGTTGTAGGAGCCTCAGAAAATAGCACAAGAATGGATAACACTCCTGTTTCTCCTAGTGGCCTGTGGGAACACAGGCTGCACTGTCTTAACTTCCTTTCTTCTTTATGGAGCCACTGTTCACTAGTCTTGCTAGTCATAGTCTGCAAAGGGATGTTCTCAAGAGTTTTGAGGCCTCCTGCCACACTGAATAAAAGGACAAGCAGGGTGCTATGAATGAACCCAAACATCTCAGTGCTGGTAGAACTGAAAAAATAAAAATAATGAATTGCTATTTGGAGCACCAGATACCTTCAAAAGAGAGAGCTGAGAAGCTGTATGGGTGATGTTGGAGGCGTTTACCTAGCAACAAATTGCGATGTCTTGGAATGCTTCCTCTGAACAATTCAAAGACAGTACAGTGGGATGTACTGCACTGCAGGTATTCCTTTTGATTAATTAGCCACTTTGGGAAGAAAGCCCTCCTGGACAGTGTTTTGAAAGTGTGTCTGTGGTCAGCTGAGCCAACAATATACTCAGGGATCTGCTCTGGGTTTGTTCATTTGCTTCTCAGCAGAGGCTGGTATTGATGCAGACCCAAGGTACCCATAGCAAGAGGAAGCGTTCTGCGAAAGCACATCTCTAGGGCTGAGGCAGATCCTCTCTGAACAAAACCTTTAAAAGGTGCCTACACCCCACCTTTCATCATATCCAAGCAGCCTGAGGGGTCAGTAGGCAGCTGGGAGGGAGACATCTGGCCGATGTGGGCATCTGAATGAGTAATAGATGAAAACAGAGAAACATTTCTTTCCAGATGGCCACTGCCATTATCCTTTTCCCCTCTGGAGGAAGTAGGAGTAAGGAGTGTGTTGTCTGAATCAGAGCACCTGTTTTCAAGCAAAAGCTGTGTGTAACCTTGCAACCTACTTTACTCCTGTTTTTTGTTTCTGATGGAGGTTGCTCATGGTCATATTAGAGTGGCAATCACTTCACCCAGTGAAGACTCTGGCTAGAAAAAATATTCTTGAACAGACTTTCAGATGATTTAGTCTTATTGTGAAGCCCTAGCTTTAGGAAGAGTTACTTGGATATTGCCAGGCAAAGGAACTGCAGCCAGTGTTGCAGCGACAAAAAACTTCAAGGAGTGTGCTAAGAGTGCCTGTGATGGTAATGGTTCACCAAGTCAGGGAAGAGGGAGGAACAGTGTGACCCACAATGTTCTTTTTTTTTTTTTTTTTTGGCTGTCCTTTTTATTTTTAAATTAAAAATAAACCATTGCTTAATTATTTTACCTAGAATTCTCTTTCTGCCAAAGTTGTGCCACTCCATTGATAAACTGTCTGCATTAGTCAGCCAAAGTCTTCCCTGCCTTGTGTTCTCACTTCATCAGAGACATTTTCTTCTACCACATCACTCCTGAAAATGACATTAATTGTTCTTGTCTTGGCTTAAAAATAAAATGGGTGGAAGCGAAAAGGAAAGAAAAAAAGTGATGATGTGTGCCAGATGGTACTTAGTTTATCTGCAACTGTTCTTTGGGGGTCTGAACTATTTACAAAGGAAGTACTTTTTCTTTATCATCCTTTCCTTTTGTAAATCTGAGTTAAATGGTCTTGCAGAAAAAGTTCAACATTAGGGTCCGAATACTTCCACTCCTAACTATCAACTGCATTCTCAGCTCTACACCAGTGCCACATAAACAATTCAGGTTGGACTCTTAATTGGCATCAAAGTAGCTTTAAACTAGTCTGAGTGAAAATGGGGCTTTAAAGGCAGCTTGAGTGTAATTTACATCTGCTTTGAAAGCCTTTTTATCCTTCCACAGTTGTATGAAGGGACTTCTGTGTAAGTGAGAATTTAGCCTTTCTTTCCCTTCAGCAAGCATGTGTGACTATTCTTACTTCCCCCCCCCCCTCTAAACAGTGGCTTGGTGCTATTGTTTGAATTTAAAATTCTTAAAAGGTAAGGTTCATAATCTGTATCTCTAACCATCTAAGTAATGGGTGATTTTTTTGTACGTTAAAATTTTTGCCTTATTCCCAAGTTAGGCAAACAGGTGCAATCAAAACTGTGTCAGTTCTCTTCTTTGAATCT
>NW_016690190.1:4165329-4220759 GCF_001604755.1 Lepidothrix coronata
GTGCGCTGAACTGAGCCCACCCTTTAATCCTGAGGTTCATCTGCCGGGGCAGAGCAAGCTTGGACAGTGGCAGTGAGGGTCTCAGGACGTAGGTTTGTTTAGAGTGACCTTCTCTTAGATGGATTGCCTTACAATAGAGTGCTTTTGTAAGTAAAGGACAACCCACAAATATTTAAAAGGGATCTCTACCACTTTGTGCAATCCTAGAAATAGATGTTATTGGGGCATGACTTATTCAGAGGGCCAGTGGACTTCAAAAGTATCTCTTAAACCACAGGAGAATATGTGCTTATATGCACACATTTTCGTGTACAGATGAATTAGTTCAAGATACTGTGTGAAGGCCTTCATAATATTCCTCTTGCTGAACGGTCATGAGACGTCTGTGTCCAGCTGCTGTTCAGCTGATGTGCTTTTGAGCTTTTAGTTGCAGTAGGTTGTTGCACTGTTGGGGTTTTTTTGTCTCCCGGGGAGCATTTTGATCTCTCGGGCTCTTTACTTGGTTGTCTTTCATGGAAATACGGCCTCACAGCAAAGTTATTTTGAGTTACATAGACTGGTGCCATTGCCCTCAGATTCTGTAAGAAGGCCAAGCCTTTTGCAAATCTGAAAACCCATAGAAGAATCTTGTTTACCACTTGTTTCTTTAGGACAGTGGGCAGTGGCAGCAAACAGACACATTTTGGAAAAAAAAATTAAAAATCAATGAGTCTTTGCTTTAGTCAGCACAAGAGATACTGTGTTCTAGGCAGGAAGCTTCTAAACTGCATTTATTTTTTGTTGTCATACTTTCATCATGATTCTTATTCAGTCGTTGGGCTGAGAACTAGAACTCCTCTAGCAAGTTCAGGAACCTTTTCCCATTCCCATGCCAGATAGTTGCTTCAGATGTAGACCACTGGATTCTTTCTCACGGCTGACTTCAGATTGGAAGGATATGACATATCTTTCATATATATGACCAGAGTTTCTAAAATGGCTAGCGAGAGACTTTTGTTTCTTTAGAAGTTATAATTACATTTATAAGTTGAGGCCTTTTCGGGCTTACAGGCAATCAAGTTCCTCATCAAAATGCCTCTCAGGTAGTTACAGTGCAGCCTCTTTCTTGAGCACTGAAGCCTGAGACTGATTGTCCTCGTCTGTTTGCCATCTTTTTGCTGAAAGTCCATGAAATTTTTTTCATGGACTTCATTAGTTACTTCCACTATTTGCAGGTGCATAAAGTACATGAAGACACATTAAATTGCTCCTTTCACTCAGCTTATCTTCAAAGCAAAATATTTAAGCATCATCAGCTTTGGTGAGACTTGAGATTGTCTGTAGATCAAAGACCTGTGAACTCAGTCATTCCAACAAAATGTTATTAATTTTGTAACTTAATTTCTCAGTTATGTAGACAGCTGGGTGCACATATTTTATAGGGTTTTTTTCTTTTTGTAACTTTAAAAGTAGATTAAGTACTGAAAAGAGGTAAAGTGTTTTTAAAAGCTCAAATGCAGTGATTTGCAACTTTTCTTCATCATGGATCCTTAAAATTGTTCTATGGGGCTGGGAGACCCTTCAGAAAAATCAAATGAATGTGCTGCTCTGTATCTTAGGTCCTCTTCTGAGAGGATCATAGTCCTCTCAGAAGGGAAGTAGCCCATAAACCAATTTCCCATGGTGCCCCCCCCACCCCTTTTCAACTGCAAGTTGAGGTTGAAGATCATGGCTAGAGTAGAGAAGTCAGTTCTGTAAAATTCTGGGTAAGTTATGTTACTGTCAGTTTGTCATAAAGCTATTACAAGCAAGTTGTTGTTTACAGAGAAAAGAATGTATTTTTGAATGATGCTCTATATGGAGTCCACTCATTTGAGAGCATAGCTTTTTGAGTGATTGAAATAGAAGTTATTATTGATTTCTGTAAAACTAGTGAAAAATAAAAAACAAGGGTTTCTTTTCTTATCATTTCTGTAATGCTGATTTTAACAGCTGAGAAGAGTCCAGCTGTGTAAAAGCACTCTTCTAGTTAGGGTCAGCTTTTAAATTCTCAATGTGTAAAACAGTAATTACTTTAGATTTCTGACTCCATGAATTTCACAAGGTCTAAAACAGCAATAAAGAACTGGAGATGTTTTGGAAGCTAATGATAGACCAAGTTAAGTTTAATAACTCTCAAAAAATCTGATGATGTCGTTTCTTATAGTTTCTTCTTCTTTATCAGCTCGACAAGGTTTGAGCAAGGCAGTATTTCATGAGGTATTTCTTAAGAGTTCCCCTGAGCAATCTCGTGGGAGATGGTAGTGAACACTGAGACTCAAATTCTGAGGGCCCCACACTAAAGCTCCTGTATTTTTTATTAGCTGCCTCTAACCAGTAAGACAGATCCAGCACTGAAATGCTGATGGCATATCAATTCCGAATGCTGAATCAGTGTTTAGCTGATGTTTCAGAATCAGTGTTAGCTGTGTTTCAGAACAGGCTGGACAGTTGCAGGCACTACCTGTTAAATGAGGTTTCTACATGATACTAATCACTTCAGATTATCGACTTTCTTATCTGTGCCTTTGGAAAGAGCTAAAGATTTTATGAGCCCTAATAGTCTTTGAGGTCAGAGAATCATAGAATGGTTTGGGTTGAAAGGGACCTTAAAGATCACCTAGTTCCAACTCCCCTGCCATGGGCAGGGATGTCACCCCCTAGATCATCAGGTTGTCCAAGACCCCTCCAACCAGTGTTGAGTTATGGTAGTTGAATTCTGCCATAATTTCCCATGTGCTTAAACATTGTCATACTCTGATTAGATGCATTATGAGCCTGATATTTTTTAACTCATGGTAAGATGTATTGTTGTATTGTTGCAAATAATACTTTGCTCCCAGACTGCATTCCATTCATAGATCCATAATAGGCTGCATTTTAATCAGCCATGGATGTGACAACTCTTTTGTGTGGTACTTATACTTTATAACATAGTTTTATGTAATTCTGCTCCCTCCAGTCCCAATTTTTAGACCTTCACTTTATTTTTATTCACTTTTTTATTAGCACTCTATGTGGGTTAGTTGGTACACCAGTAGTGGGTTCAAATATGGCTCTGAAAGGGTCATATTAGGTGTGCAATCTAACTAATAAAATCTGGAAGATATTTATGGTTTATGAATAACTTCTACTCATGTAAAAAGGCACATTACTCCTGTACTGCTCAGCAGTCAGACTAGAACTGTCCTGTTCTTTGAGATTCTTTCCAGTGCAGACCAACTCCTCTTACTGACTCACTAATGATTATAAAACTAACTTCGTAAATACCTTCCACGTCAACCTACTTTAAGCAAAGAACCTTGAGATTCTGAGATGTTACTTACGGGGGTTTATAAGAGTTTTTTTCTTCATGTTCTTTCTGAAAGTGTTTTAGCAGCAAAGTTCTAGTGTAATGGTAACCTGGTGATGAGCTCTGCTTCTGTCCTTGGTGTTAAGATGATCAGCAGCTTTGGGATTAGGAGAAAGTTTTTCGGCAGGGCAGATAGGAAGAGGTAGTTTGAGGTTCTCCTTACTTGTGATGCTTCTGAGAATTTTCATGGCTTTTGAAGTGAGTGAGATGGAGGTGGTCACTTCTGCCCCCTCCTGCCGTATTGTTTTGATGTGTTGCAGTCAATGGGTCTGTCTTTTTTAACCCTTACATTTATGAGTTGTTCTCATGCTGCACCTGTATGGTATACAAAGAACTTGCAAAATTTCTGAGACCAAAAGCATTGCCTGGTGGCAGCAGTGTCATGTCTTGAAAACCCTTAAAAGGGGGACTTCCTGTTTTCCTCTTGTTCTGTTATCCTTCTTGAAGGTGATCAGGCATGTCCCCTGGAATCATGCCATTCTGAAGGATCCCCTCTGTCTTAGTTTGACTCCTTATTTAGAAAAGTTGGAGGTCATTTTCTCTGGAGATGTTGCGGCAGACACCAGATTACTTTCTATGGAGAGGTACTTTCTCTTCTGAGCATCCAAGCAGCCCTATGAGACCTCTTAGACATCTTGCAGCCTCTGGACTTACTGGGTACAAATACCTCACTCCTTTGTTATCTGTTTGCCAGTGTTTAATGACTGATTTTACAGCACTCTTTTAGTGACGCTGAACCAGAGGGCAACTGAGATTTCATAAGTTAATTTTATGTCTGGGAAACAAAAATGTTTGTTATAACTTGGTGACATTAACATATATTTTTAGAATATGAAATAAAAATAGCTGTTTCCAATGGAAGTAATGGGCACTAACATAGAAATTAGATGAGTGGCACATGCCATAGGAACAGTGTTGTTTTCAGCATATGTGAGTGTACTAGGAGTTGTTTATCCCGTGACTCAAGCTGCAGTAGCTTGCAGCATTACCAGAATTCAATTAGCAGCCTTTTTCACAGGACTTTTTTTTCTATTAGTGCATTATCCACTTGTGTCTGTTCAATATTTAATTTATAAGTCAAGTGTGTGTGTGAGGGGGTTGGTTTTGAGGTTGGTGTTTTTATGGTGTTTTGGTTTTTATTTATTTGTGTTCGGTGGGGGGATTTTTTTTCTTTTTTTTTTTTTTTTCCTTTTTGTTTGTTTAGGATTTTTTTTTTGGTTGGTTGGGTTTTTTTAATGAGGATTCTTTTGTAAGTTGGCCCACAGGGGTAGTTAGAATCTCATCTCAAAAGTCAGCCAGTGGAAACCAGAAGCTGCTGTTTCATAGATCGCCTGCATTTCTGGCGGTCCATATCCTAGCAGGTAATTGTTTCTGTCAAGATCCATCAGTCTGGGCAGTGATTGACACATTTGCTGGCAATTTCAGCAGAGAGGTCAGTGATGGAGTAGGGGCTGTACCAGTAGAGAGGGTTGAGCTTTGCTGAGAAGGCAGCCTGGGGAGTCCAGCACCACTGCAGACTGAGCGTTTGTTTCCTCGTTACATGGACAGAGCACTTCAGTCACCTTTCATCAACAATAAATCTGCTTGCTAAATAAACATAAAAGGTAATAAAACATTTTTATTAGTCATGACAAATGATTGTTTCAGGAGAAGTTGAGAAAATAATGACTTGATTAAAATTATTAAATCAAGCAATTTTTGAGATATCTTTAAGATCAGAAAGTATTTTATGTGTGATAAAACAATGGCATAATTAATTTTATTTATTACACCAGTGGTGCAGTTTGCTTAGAAGAAATAAAACAATTCTCACTTTAATGTTTTTAATTTTAAGCTAGCTTGGCATTGCATGTTAACAGCATTTTTCTCCAGTTTCTCAGTCTGCTCTCTCTTGTCAATGCCATCTGCTTGCTTGCTTCACCACCTCTTTAACAACCAGGTGATTTTTGCCATCTTCACCCTCCTCCTCCATATGCCCAGCAGTCTCATTTCAGTTTATAGGGTTAGTGTGCTAAGCAATAGTCATATGTTTATTTAAGCATGTTCCCTATTTTAAAAAACCTTTCTCCATTTCTAGCTCAAAAACTTCTACATCTTCCTGCATTTTGGCTTACAGCACTGAATTATTTTAGTGTAGTCTAATCTCTTGTTATGCCAGCTGGTTTTGTTCATCTGTAATATATTCATTTATGCAATAGGTTCTTCTCCAGCAAAGCACTTAATTTTAACAGTGCAGGTAGACTTGGTGTGAAAAGAATGTAATTAGCTCAAAGCTAAGCACCTGCCTAAATGCTTTACTGGATTTGAGGCTTAGGGAAGAGAGGAAAAGATTGGTCTAATTATGCTGAATGTGTTTTAGAGCTACTTTATCCTAATAGCATTATCACCAGACCAACTTCTGGTTATGGATACTCAACATAGAAGGTTTTTCACATCTCATCAGGCTTTTCTTTTCATAGAATCTTAGATTTCTCTCCTGGCTTTTTTGAACTATAATCTTAAGCATGGCTTGCATAGGAAAATGTATCACTGCCTCTTAGGAGGTGACTTCAGGGAAGACATGTCTTCAAAAATTGGATGTAGCAGGAAATGAATAACTGGTATCACCAGATCATTTGATTTTCACATGTGTGAGGAGAGCAAAATATTTATACAAGTCCAGACTGCAGTAGCCTACAAAATAAAGGTGGCAGTAAGACCAGATTGATGGGTAAAAAACCAAAATGAATGACACAAGTGTTAAATTCTGCTCTGCTATTAGTTTGGACTGAACCAGTATTAGAACTATTGAGGAAAAAAGCAGGATGTAAACCACTGAAAATGCAAACTGAAGAAAAGATGTAAATGTATTTTCTAGCTCTTAGTTGCTGGTGTTTGCCTTTTTCCATTCTTAAAATCTGTGTGTCCTCATTCCCACAGATGCCCGGGGATTTGTAGGACATATGATCACTGAAAAAATGCCCTAAATCTAATGTTGCAAGAATCGCTGCTACTGCTTTCCTAAGTCACAACTTAGCTGGACTAGGTTTTTTCTTTTCCCACTGCTGCGTAGTCAGGGCATGAGGCATTTCTGAGACCAGAAAGCCATATAACCTCACATGTTTTCAAGGAAAAGCACTTTTGTTGAGTTGCCTTTGAACATCCTTCCTCTTCTGTAGCGTTAAGCTTGGATGTGTTGTAATTTCTGAAGGCGTAACAAGCTCCTCATGGAATTCACACTGTACAGTTTCCTCTGTGTTATTTTTCAGAGGCAAAGCTATACTACAGTTTTCTTTCCCCCTTGTTCCTCCCTACATGAACTTTTGGCGTCTTTATCAAGGATGGCACTTGAACAAATGCTTAATTTGATTGCATTGCCTAGACTCAAAGATAGAAATGGGCTTAGACATACTTGAAAAAGCATGAACTGAGGCAGATGTTTAATGCTTTCTAAGATGCAAACCATGTAAGTGCTTTCTCAGAATGTTCATAATTGTTTTTCTGCAATATATATCATGATAGAAGGAGGAAAAAAAGAAGGAGATAACCACACAATGTTAGGCTTGTAATAGCCTCTCAGGGCAATACAGAGTCCCAGGTTTTTGCCTTCCTTCTTCTTTTTAGCAGGCTCAGGGCAGACAGTAGTGGGTAGTAGGAAGCTCCTGGCTCTATGTGCAGCTCTGTCCTGCCTTGTTGTGAGCCTTTGTCCACTTTTTCTCCTTCTGTGTCTGTTTAAAATACAAAGGCTGAAAAGGTGAAAACTGACTCTTGCTCTGAGTTTGGCCCTGTCTGCCAAACCCAGGGGACTTGCTCCCTGCTGGCATCTCAAAATGTTTTTGTAATACAAATAATTATTAAGAAATTTCTCTTAGTCATCTGCAAGTTGGGATTCTCGATGTATTGGAGACTGACTGACTATTCCACCACCAGTATGACAGAGTCTGACAGGTCTGAAGCTACTTTCGGGTTCTCTGTGTGGATGTCATTGATATCTTCAGTGATGGCTCAGGTGCCAGAAACTTGGCCAGCCCTGTGGACACTGTTGAAAGGGGCAGAAGTGTCTCAAGGGAAAAATTTAGATAGAAGCATGCAATTTCAGGACAGCATTGGAAATGCTGGCTTGATGTCCATACAGCTTTCATGTAACATGGGCAGTCTTCTGCCTTTCCAGTGTTAGTGCAGGTTTTACATTGGCTTGGTAGTACATGAGAATGCAAGTGGACTGAGGTATCACTCTTCACTTACATGTACTGTGAGCTGTGTTCTCAGCTGTGAGGCTATATGCATAATGCTTTCTGTCTGACATTAGTTTTCTATTTGTCTTTGCAGCACTTTTACAGGCAGTCATATCTGGTGATCTACTGAAGGTAAGTACAGAGCACTGAGTGTCCACTTATTCCCAGTTTTTACTGGTCTGATATACTGTAAATTTTATCACACCTCTGCTCAAAATATAAATAGACTGCTATGGGGACTGCTGGCAAGTGCCATTTTACAACCTTTCCAGGAAACCCTGAATACTAGGGGAACACATCAGTCAGGTGAGGTGTGAAATTTGAGTGAATAGGATCTGGTGTTAGACAGCACCTTTCAGCTCAGGATTCATAGCCACTGCATGAAGCACTGTGCCAGTTACTAACAGGGAAATTACTATGTTGAACAGCAGGGTAGTTCTGACACAGCCTTACATAGTAAGGGATATTTTACACCAGTGAGGTTGGTGGCCAAGCCCCCAAGTTGATAGATCATTTAATGTCTACCTAGGCAAACCACCAGATCAGATAGAACAAACCTCATCTGGTTGTTTTGTCATCTGATGGATGTCTCAAAATACATAGTGTCTTGGTATAGTTGGTTTGGGAGGAAAAAGTGCTCATGCAAAAATGTTTTTTTTTTTCCCTAAGACTGAGGTCCCATGTCAGACAGCTAATCAGGCTGTGTGTTTCAGTAGCCAAGTCAGGATTTGAAAACATGCCCTAGAATTTGGATGAGGACTGTGATTAATGATTGCAATTTTATCTATGAGAAGCCACCTTGGAGCCATTTATAAAAATGACAGTGCTGTTAGGCCAACTTTTTGCCTGCATGTGCCCCTTCTACACCACTGCCCCAGACCTTATGGCTGCAGCATCTAGAGAGCAGTTCTTCAACCAGCAGCCATAAAAATATTGCCTCCTTTCCACTTCTTGAAAAGTTTTTGCTTGAGTTGGCTTTGACAGGGAAACTTCTTGCCCTTCTTCGGATGTCCTGCATCATAATTAATGCCTCACTGTTGCAGTTCTCTCCCTTTTCTGCAGTTATTTGCACTACAAATCCCACCCCCGCTCCTCCCCCAAAGTCTGCAACACTTCTGAGACCTGGCTGATTGCTGTTTCCCTCTCATTCTTACCCCACATAGTGCTTCCCCCTCTGCCAACCCTGAACACTGGGCAGAGAGTGAGAATGGAGATCTGGGATAGTTACCTCACCTTCCTCTGGATTTTTGAGTTGGAGTTTTCTGATTTAGTCAGAAAATGTTTGGCTACTATGCTGAGGAAAAATTGGAATCTTCAGTAGAGAAGCCAGAATTTTCTATCAAGTACATACATTTAAAAATATTCCAACAGTTTCACCGTATGTTTGCAAGCACTGATAACAAGCAATAATTCATCAACAATAGAGTAGCAATGTCTCAAGTTTTAGGAAATACAGACTATTCTTAACCCATATAATTGTCAATACTTCTAGTGTCAGTTATTTTACATTGGAACCTAAAAGCTGGCTTAAAATTAATATTTTATTTTATTCCATTTTTTGTACTGACCTCCTATGAAAACTGGTAAAGAAATTTACCTGCATATTTGTTTTCCTATTCCTCCCAACTTATCCTTTTGTGTGTTTTCTCTCTCTCTCTCTCTCTCTCTCTCATTCTCTCTCTCTCTTTTTTTTTCCTTCTTCCCAGTTCATAGAATGCTGTAAAAAAGGAGCCAATTTGTTAATCCAAGGACCTGATCACTGCTCCTTGTTGCACCATGCTGCCAAGACTGGGAACGGAGAGATTGTGAAATACATCCTGGAACACGGTGAGTCACAGTAGTCAAGTCCACAGAGAGCTTGTAATTCAGCCAAGTGTCAGTCAGGTAAAACCATACCATGCAGCTGGAAGTGCCCTCACTCATCTGTAGTCTCCCTCAGCAAAACGTCCAGTGTGTGTGAGCAGGAGGCTGGGAATGTGGCAGTAATGCCTCCAGATAAAGTGTGAAAACAAAAATTAGAATGGCTTTTGAAGAGGATGTTGTTTTCACACTTGCATCAGCTGGGGGGCTGTGAAGAAGCAGTGTGATGCTCTAGTTAGAACCTCTGTCACAGCAATCCTCTGAGCTGTTTTTCAATTAAAGCATATGTTGTAAAAAGCATCTAATCTCTGTTAAAACATTTGCAGGGCTGGAGAGGCCATACAGCTATTGTTATTATTTCAGTATTTAGTAACACACTGATCAAGAATCTGTTTACTTATTTCTAGATTGAATTCACCTAGCTTTCATTCCAACTGTACAATATTATGTCTCTGATAGATTCAAGATGAACCAATAGCAAAAATTTCTGATCTCCGTTTTATATTTATAGGCTGTGATCAAGTCATTGCCCTTTTTCCCTTTCAGCTCTTCTTATCTTTGTCAGTATCAGGGATTGCAGGCATCCTTACACAGGCTATGCAGCAATTTGTTTGTGTCTGAGGCAGTCACGTTTAGGAGTTTCTGCCTGTTGAACTACAATAATCTTGTTCCCCTTTTGCTGGAGAGTTCCACAGTAATACAGACATTGCTCTGCACATAAAGCTAAAGTCACAGTTATCAGCCTCCTGCACCGTAGGAAAAGTTTTCTAGTTCTTTAAACATTCTTGTAACTTGTCTCTGACTCCACTTCAATATATCAATGGCTATTTTGACTTCCAAATGTCAAAATCAGCTATATTGTTTCAGCAGCAGTGTTAGCACTGAACACAGAGACTGCCTCTGGCAGTTGGAATAAGTGTTAGCTAATGCTCGAAGGCTATTGCAGGAATTGTACAGAGAGACAAAAAAAGCATAATTCATAAGAAAGGAAAAAGTAACAATCCATCTGTTCCAGCTTGTCTCCTAAGTTAGGTGTTTACATAGAGGTGTCAGGTAGTCTATAGGTCCAAGTTCCTGTTCTGTCAACAGGAATCTGTGACTCAGTTCATTTGCTCTTGTATGACAAAGGTACTAGAGGAGACTTGTCCTCTTTCAGTGGCAGATGGAAGTGAGGAGGAAATCCTTATTAGCAGCAGACTTCTTGCATGACTAACTCAAGAGAGATCCTGGTTGAGGCAGTCATTGGAGTCCAGCAAGTGATTCAGGTGACAGTTACCTGTGCACCTTATTCATTTAGATAAACATAAATGTCTAATATCATTTGCCCTTGGATATCCAGGGCATTTGCATGAGTCTACAAGATGTCACATGAGGCCTAGAGGAGGACCAAGCTGGACTGGCAGCCGAAGCCCAAGCAGGCATCCCTGTCATTCCAAATGCATCACAAGGCTTGACCATAGGTATATCAAATTGCACAAAATATCTGTGTGTGAGCAACTGAACTGTGCCCCAAATATCTGACTGAGGGGGCTGAATCGCTCTTTTACTCTTTTTATGTATAGATACCTACATATGGATAGCTAAGTGCAGTTGGCCTTGTATCCAAACAATGGCTAATTTTCTCACCAGTTCTAACAAGCCTTACCAGTGCTAACTCTACCTCCTATTTAGCTGCTCTGGATTATCTCATTAGTCACAGTGCATATATATGCCACTGAATTCTGTAGGCAAGCATAATTTTGCTTTATTTTCTTAATGGCCCTGGTCTCTTTTCACCCTGCACATGACCTGTGCCAGTTCACTGTCATAGATACCCCTCCTGGATTTTTCTTCGACAGATATACCTTAACTTAGTCAAAGTCTGACTCAGTTACTGTTCTTTTGGTGAAGGTTTAAAATGAGATCATTTAACTGATAAGGATGTAAGCAGGGAATCCATGGGAATTTTTGAAGTAAATAGAGAAATGTGAGGGATTACGGACTGTTAGACAAACACAAATCAGAAGGTTGAGCAAATGTCAACTCAGTTCTTCTCTCCCCTCTTTATCCCCAAGGATGGCAGGAAGCTTTTGCAGCTTTCCAGACATATGTCCTCTGGGCTTCTCCAAACGCATTGTTTGTTTAACATTCTCCAGGGATCAGAGGGTGCATGGGACAATGCTCTAATAGAGGCCTCCTCTCTTCTCCCACCAAGCAATTAATGAAATTCATTTCTACCCTGGGCACTTCCCAGTCACAAATGAGCACTCTTGCTGAATCATCATCATCATAATGTCCTTGTTTTCTTTGCATTTTCTGGCATCTGGCATCTTCTCAACATTAATTACTGTGCACGACCTGATCCAACACTACTCATATCTGAGGCTTTCCCTGTATCTAGCTTCTCATTTCTGCCGATATCCACACTTCATAAAAATAAGCCTTACTCCTGTTCTGGCAATTGCCTCTGCCCAGCTGCACTTCCTCTGCTTCCCATACATGACTGGAGATAGTTAATGTTAATAGGAGTTGCACTGTAAAATACCCTCAAGCACACAGCACAGAAAATGTATTATTAACCACACAGGGAAAAATCTTCTGAATATCTCTAAAAAAACAGCAGCAATAAAACAAGACAAAAACCCCTGCCTCAGGAATTTTAACTGCCTAGTTTGAAAATGGTGGAGTGAACCAAACGCAACACAGGAGTGGGACCCATAGAACTAGGATTATGGAGGAGGAAAAATGGTGTAGTGATGCTGAGACTGTCCTTTGTGGAGATGGCTTTATGCTTTCTGCAAACATGCAGGGTACATTAATATGAAAGGTTATTCTGTGATCACGATCAGAATGATTTCAGATGTTAAGGGAGGAAAATAGCCTATCTTAAATTAGAAATAGCAGAGATGAGTCACACAAGGAGATTGCTGTGCAGTATTGCCAGATACTTCGCAGTGGACCAGCACAAGCCTGGAATAGCAGCTGAAGCACCAATGTAGTAGGTGTCAGGACGACAGCTGCTTATTGCTGCAGGAAGAGTTGTGTTGACTGTTGCCCCAGCAAAACAATTTCTCTCTATTCCCTGTGCAGGAAGGGCAGATAGACAGACCTATCAGTTGTTCAAGATTGCCTTCCTAACTCAGGAGTCTTTTACTTTTAGTGGGAGAGTCAGCCTTAAAGACTCGTCTGTAGCTGAGCTAAGAAATGCTTAGCTAGAAACAGAGGGCCAAACTTGGTAGGTATTAGAACCACAGCTGCTTATTGCTGCAGTCAGCAACTGCAGCACGTCCTAGTGCATACACATTAGAGAAGAGCTAACTGCTTACTTGCTTAGCACAAGCAGAATTGAGGAAGGCTTAAGAAGTTCCATTAGAGAAGAGGCCTCCTAAATCATCATCTGTATTTGTATTTGGCTTGCAGTCTTTATCTGACAGTTGTGAAAAATTTATAATTTATAAACATTATACAAGTAATTTCATTTGCCTTGTCCTTGTCTTCTCCTCTTCTCTATGAACTCAAAAGACAAGCAAGAATTTTATATATAATTCACCTAGGCTATTTTAATTTTAAACAGAAGAGAGGGCAGATGTTTACAGTTGCCTTAGGAGTTTGGGGTGGGAACTTCTGATGCAACAGTCAGTGTGTAGAGCATCTTGTCCTAAACATTTCTATGTCCTCAAACCTCAATGTCCTTGCTCCATTAGAAAGCATCCTCTGGTAAAAAAAGACGATGATTTCATTAATCTTAGCACTGCAAAGTCCAGAGTTAAGAGTCATCAGTGAATTCAGGTTTGCATCCTGACCAGATTCAGGAGTTCCTAAGGTGGCTTTTGGAAAGCAGATTTTGCCATGACAGAGATGTATGTTGGTGACAAAGTTTGAATAGTCATCAGAAAGCAACACTGAATGAGAGTGAGTTTGTATGACATTTGTTAGTATGTCTAGATTCGCAGAGTGTCATTTGTGAGGGGCCTAAGCAGAAAAAAAGTTAGTCTTTGTAGAAGGCACAAGGTATAAAATAGCCTATTTTCATTTGCAAGTTTACCAAATTTTAGGGCAACAAAGCAGAGAGAGAGTTAGGATGGAAGGAATGCTCCCATAACCTGACTATCCTCTATGTTACAGTGGAAATTCTGAGCTAAAAGACACTGGCAGGAAAAAACAGACACTTAATTTTCACATCAGGTAAAAAAAAGAAGAATGTGGATTTGGGGAAAGGCTTGAAGTAGTTCTGAATTTCCAGATTACTGTTATTTTAAAAATATTCCCACTTTGAAGGTAAAGAACCAAATCCAGTGTTTTCCTCCACATAACAACATCAGTCAAGTTATTAAATAAAGCGGGTTTTGACAGATAAACACACAGAAATGCTGATAATGACTGGAATTACTGCTTAAAGTAAATACCCTTCTTCCCCAGTTCTATGAAGGACTGACAGGACAAGGGACTGGTAAGGGTTAGTACCTGTGGGTTTCCTTTGGGAAGCTGTAACCACAACCATCAGAGAGGGGTATGCTGGGAGCCCAGAGGCCTTTCAGAATATGTGGTTCTGAATATTTCGGAAATGCCTCTGAAATATGGCCATTTAGACTCTCTTTTTTGTTTCTGTAGTGAGCTCAGTGAAAGGGCAGCTTCTTTTGAGCGTTTCCTTCCCCTTCCCTCCTCCCATCCCCAGCTCAGGATGCTTTGCCTCCTGAGAAACTGGTAACGGGCTTTCGTGGAGTGAAAGAGGGCAAAAGGAGCGAAGGAAAAAGGTTAATAATTCTACCCAGACCATCTAGGGGCAATGGTAAGGAAAGAGAATGATCTCAGCTG
The DNA here is from genome assembly GCF_001604755.1 of Lepidothrix coronata. NCBI lineage: Eukaryota > Metazoa > Chordata > Aves > Passeriformes > Pipridae > Lepidothrix > Lepidothrix coronata. The sequence continues at coordinate 4,179,568 of NW_016690190.1, forward strand.
AGCTTCCCCTTGGTGTGTCATGCTTTTCAGCTCCTTTCATGTGAACTTCTCCCCCCCTCAGCCCCCGTCCCCATCCTGCCATTCTTCACCCCCCCAGTCTCTTTTTCTCTTTCTCTCTCTCTTTTTTTTCCTCCCTCCACCTCTCCACACATTTCTATCTTTTGTTTTTATTTCCCCCCCTGCTGTTTTCCTTGATAGAAATCTCACTCATGCATTTCCCTTCCGGATTTCTATTGGGTTATTTTGTCCTCTCTCTCTCTGAGCCTTGGTCCCCTTTTCTTTCTCTGCCTCTTGTCCCAGAGTAAAACAGCCGCCTCCCTGCTGGGTCAGGATGACAGTGCCGTTAGCTTTCCCAGTGCCAGCCCTTCCCACATCTGTGCAGCTTTTGTCCCGGGGCAGAGGGGGATTTGGAATGGTCGGTTGGCAGCGCCAGGGAGACTGATATAAAAATGAGGTCCAAAAGAGAGGGGAAAGGGATTTAAGAGGAGGGCGTGAGATGGTTTAAGAGAAGCACAAGTGAAAATAAAATGAAGAAGTAAAGGCCACAGCCCAGGCTGTGTGTGAGTTGGGACATTCCAGCTTCAGAGGTAGGCCAGAGAGAATGAAATTAATGAATCCTGGTATCATGTTATGCAGCTAATTGATTAATCTCAGTATCTGGCCCTTAAGCATAACTCAGGTGGAGTCAGGGCTCTCCCATGAAATGCTTAATTTGGGACAGCATACAGAAGATCCTTTCCACTTAGGCAGAATGTACCTGTCATCTCCTCAGGTCTCTACTCACAGGCTGCTCTCTCAGTCCTCCGCACTCAGCATCTCTGTCTCAGCCCTGTTGCTTCTTCCTGCTCCAGACCAGTTTTCCTTCACTCTTGGCTTCCTATCTCTCCAGGCCCACTCTGCCCAAGCTTCTTCTCCCTCTCAAGTCATATTCTTCTAACTTCTCTCCGTCCTTCCTCCTAACCTTTTTCCTCTTTTCGGGGCAAGTACCTCTATGCCCCATGCAGCCAGCCCAGTCACCCTTGTTCACCTTAGCAACACAACCTTCCTTGCTCCGTCCATGAACAGAAATAATATTGGCAGTGTGTCTTTTCTAACACACTGCAATCCATTCCTGCTTACCTATCACTGGATGTGTCATTGCATAAAGCAACGGGGAATTACCTCTATTTTTGAAAGAACGTGATTTTTGCATGGGAAAGGAGTCCTTTTCTTCATATGTGCTTTTTAAATTCTCAGGCATTACCTTTCTTTCCTCTCCATGAGAGGCCCTGCTTAGCCCCTTCTACCCTTCTTCATGCTTATGGGAGCTTAGGGGTCATGAGTGATTCTTCTTTTTGATAGGCAGGAGTGAACACATCACCACCAAGTGTGGAGATGAGCTGTGTGGTGGCAGAGTAAGGGTGCTTTGCATTAAAAATCAACAGTGGCTAATGAGCTTGGAGAACTGTCAAGATAGATATGCAATGGTATACAATGCCCTCTGTACTGGGGACTAAGCCACCACCCCTTTCCCATTATGACAGAAGTGAAGGACTTACCTGCAGCTCCAGGAGCCCCCAGTGATACTGCATGTGCACATTGTAAAAGCAGTGAGGTGAAGACCGGCTGCTCTGATATGTTTTGACATACACTCAGAGTGAAAGGGGTGTAGGGAAGGTTGTGTGTAGGCCTTTGTAAGCAAGTAGTGTGAAATTCCTCAGTTTCAGGTGAGATTTGCTGTAAGCTCTTGAGGACTCTTGAATTTCAAAGTGTGCTGATGGGAAATATTCGTGCATAGGAAGGAAAATTACTGTAAAGTTTCAGTGTTTCCTTTGCTAACTGCCCCATAACGATCTGGCACTGTACTCCAGAGCAGTGGAGAGAAGAATGATACAATAGACTGCAAAGGGAAAAGTTTTTCTTGTTTCAAATGCTGTCCAGATCCTAGCCTTTCTGTATCACTGTAATTCAGTGATGGAATTTGCTGCTATAAATATCTGCCTATAGCAAATATCAAGAACAAAAGAACATAAACATAAATGCATTATTTTTTTTCCACTTAAAAAAAATCTTTTATGTTTTTCTTAATCTTACTTTCCTGATCATTGCTAACCAGTTGAGTACAGGATTTGCATATCAATATAAAGACTGCTGGGAATATTCCACCCTGATCTACATTTTGTATAATGCTATTAAATGGAGTAGTACAGGGATGTCATTCAGGATGGAATTTGGCTAATTTCAACTTCCTAATGACATTTTCCTTCTAGTAGTAACAATAGATTTTAACTTGCAATATATCAGGGTTTCCAATATATCACCATTTTCAATGCACTGTACTTATGTGAACCACTTAATTGAGCAAGGTGAAGAGTGAGAAAATAAACCCCATGAATATTCATTCCCAGTGTAATTTAGAGGCTGATACTCCCTGGTGCTGACACTCCAGCAGTGACTGTGCATTCAGAATTTTGCCAGTGCAAGGGCTCTCACAAGAAAATAGTACATTGAAATGTGACATAGATGTGCAAGTTGAGCTTTCAGTTGGCTGCTTTTACGTATTTGTACTGGGAATCTTCTCCTGGTAGACGTAGTCTTCTATTCATGCAGACAAATGCTATATGACATACCTGACTGTCTTTTGCAGGTCCATCTGAATTACTGGACATGACAGACAGTGAAACGTAAGTACAACCTACTCTGTCCTTCACATTATGTGTGTTAGAATAGCAGACTTCTCTTGGTTTTCAAATGCAAATTTTTAAACCAAAAAAGCTTGTAAAATGGCACAGCTCTTCAAAAACAAACAAGCAGACAGAAGTCCCCCTAAACACAAACATCAACCAGATCATATGTGGCTTCCTGGTCTAGAATAAAAGTTTCTTGGACTTCATAAAGTACTTCCTTTCTATTACTTCCCATGCTTCCTTAATCTTTCTAGGGGAATTGAAGTCCTACACTGTGTTTTGATGTTGCTGGCATCCAGCTACTAGGGGAACAACCTGAAGAATAAATTCCAGAAGTCAGGAAATTACTTTTCTTGTTCTACACCTTTTCTTCAGTCCCTTCTTCATTCATCCAGGGTGCTCTGCCTTGGTTCTCCCAGGTGGCCACAACCTGTGCATTTGAAGGTTTCCATCAGGTAGTTAAAACATCGATCACCTCTGTTCTTATATAAAACAACACCCCAAATCCAAAACTAAACAAAAAAATTACTTTACTTTCCAGTTCCCAACTGCTTTAAATATTGTTGTACAATTGAAGTTTGCAAGGGAATCAGGAATAATCCCGGAAAGTGTATGGAATATATGGGAAGCAAAAGCCATCTTTCTCACAGGTATTAAGCCTACCATTCCTCATCCCACAGTGCCCTCCTCTGCTAGCAGAGAACACCTTGTGCACAAGGTGCATGTGTGAAGTCCAGAGGTGATGGTGTCTGGATGGTTCTTTTCACCCAGTAGCATAGCACAAGCATTGAAACAAAGTGCTAGTGAACATGGCTACAAGGTCTTCCCTTTATAAAGGTCCCTCTGCTGCTAACTCTTGAAAAGGGAAGGTTCGAGCTGTGACTGGCAGTATAAATTTGTCTTTTGATCCTCAGGGGGAAATCAGGTAGTATCCCATTCTGATTCTAGTTCTCCTGCTGCAAGGGCAGATTTCTTGCAGAGTTGCCTATTAATATTTCAACTTCCCCTGTCATGGACTGGGACTGAAATTCCTTTGTGCATTCTCTGGGTAGGTAGGTGTAAGATTTGTCCTACTACGTGCATTTCTTGTTGTTTGTTATTTTGCAGGTTTTGTAATGGCCCTACATGTTGGATACTAGTATTAAGGACACCTTTTCAATCCACTCAAAGCATATTTTCCTCCTCTTCCTAGGAAAATCTAGATAGATTTCTTTACTCTCAGTACTATAGTCAATCTCAGAATCCTTTTACGTGTAGCTCTAGTGTGAGTGAGGGGCTCAGCAATAAATGTGCTCCCATTGCAGTGTTCTCTTTTGAAAAACCTGTGTTCAAGCTTTCCCAGTAGCTCACCAGTCCAGCAGTAGAAAACAAAAACACAGCTCTTGCTCTCATACACCCAAGAGAGCAGGGTATCAGAACCAGGGCAGCAAGTGCACCAGTTTTAGCTTTGATGGGCAAGATTTTTCTAGGATGAGTTGGAGAATGAGGTTGAGGAAACAAATTGCAGGAAGAAACAAACACTGTTGCTGTTTTGCCTGCTGTGAAGTAAGAAGGGAGCTAGTTTGCCTTTGCAGCAGCTAGCAGAACTGGCGTTTGGATGGAATGTGACGTTCAGTCCTTTGAATACTTAAAATTTGTGCGTGTTTCTTTCCCACCCCTCAGAGTTCTTCGTCTGCTATTTGTGCATTGCAGGCTTTCCTACTGAGTCAAAGGATGTAGATGCTAAGGGAGAGAGTGCACAAGCCTACCTCTGCCAGCAAGAGGGAACCTCGCAGAAATGCAGCATCCTTCTGTGTCTATCCTCTGCACCTCATACTTCGTAAATGTACATTGGTGTGATGTGTCTCACTGCTGGTTTCTGTACTTTGGTCTAGGGGTGAGACAGCATTACATAAGGCAGCCTGCCAGCGCCACCGCGCCGTCTGCCAGCTCCTGGTGGATGCGGGAGCCTCTCTGAGAAAGACAGACTCCAAGGTAACCCAGCTCCATCAACCACTTATAAAATACTGCAGCCAAGCGAGACCAATCAGCATCCATCCCTGCTGTTTGCATGATTGAGGCTTCCTTGTGTGGGCCAAGAGCAGCTCTTTTTAAACAAGCCATTTTTATATAGAAAACTGTATTAATTTAAACAAGTACAAGAGACTTCAGTTCAGTCCCCAACACGGGTCATCATCACCATAGTGAGAGCCTGGCCTCAAACTATTCGGTGCATTGGGTATGAATGAGACATCTCCATGGCACAGCAGTATCCTCCTCCTGTGTGGTCAAAAGAGAGGCCTGTGGGCAAGGACCACCTGCAGGAGCCTTGATTTCAGATTGCATAGCTTCTGTGAGGCTTGATTATTGTGGCTGACTTGCTTTGTGAGGATGGCTATCTATTTGCTTTTGCCCTGGCTTGCCCCTGTGCTCACTGATGGGACGCTAACCACAATCCTCTCTTGGTGTAAGCTTGATTGAGAAAAAAGTCTGGGCAAAATTAAATCCGAGGAATATTCTGTCATTGAAACAATCTGATTGCTTAGGAACATGGTCCAGAAGCTGCCTCTCTGGAATTTCTGAGCATAAACATCCTGTGGTCAGCAGCTGAGAGTGGGTTGTTTCTCTGGGTTCTAGAATCAGAAGCATCTTTGCTGTAGCAAGGCATTCAAAAACAATTCCCACCATGCTATGCTGTATAGGGTAGCCCATAAGGGGAAGAGAGATCCTCTATGATTCTGTGATCTCTTTTTCAGATGACAGTACTGTACATTGCAAAAAGCTTTCTGAAACAGCTGAAATCCAGACAAGTGGCTTCTGACTTGTTAATCTTCTTCTGCCCAGGAATCATCTGTTCTTCTGAATATATTAGCACAAGATTTTCTCTTCCTGTTTCTTATTCTAGGGTAAGACCCCTCGTGACAGGGCTCAGCAAGCTGGTGATCCGGATCTGGCTTCCTACCTGGAGAGTCGACAAAACTACCAAATGGTTACCCACGAAGATCTAGAGACAGCAGTCTGATGTCTGAAAATGTCGAAGAGGATCCTTGGAAGGCTCGAGGCTTCACCTGAGTCGCTCAGGTGTCATGTGAGAAAGAAGCTGATGGAATCAACGTGTCTCTCACTCTAGTGGAAAATACCTGAGGACATGCCACCAGTTTCTAAGGGCTACTGAGTCTTGCCACGGAATGGTTAGGTTCCATAAGTTAGCCCATGATAGATGAGGTGGGACACTCAAAGGTCTGTGGAATCCATGGGCCGTGGAAATTTACCGTTATTGCTTCCAGCAAGTAGCATGAACTTCTCCCATGTTCATCTGTACAATTTATTTAAAAAAAAAAAAGGAAGAAAAAAAAAAAGGAAAGACTTAAGAGGGTGTGGGGGAACAAAACTCCAAACTAACTGGGACACTAAAGCACCCAATGAGGCCCTCCTCCATCTTTACAATTTCCTGCGTTCCTTTTATTCTCCTGTTCCCCTCACTTCTCATCAGTTAAATAGTACCTGTTATCTCTGTGTTTTCTTCACAAATGGTCAGGCAGTAGCAAAATATTTGAGGAGCTCTGGATGCCCTTAGGAAAAGTCCAGTGTTTTTACCAGCTACACTCCCTCCTTGCCATCCTCTCAAAAGCTGCATCCTCAGTACCCCATCGCCATGGAGTTTCCTCGCTTTAGGAGAGGATGCTGCCTGTTGCCTTGTTTCCCAGGGTGTGGGGCACAATTAGATTTACAGCAGTGACAAAACCTAACCTCGTTGTTGCTGGGTATGTGGTTATGGTAGCCTCACGATACAGTAATTTGTATGGAAAGGAGTTCTATGGGATATACCATGTCGAATGGCAGAGCAGAAAGTTACCAGTAAGGTTTCTCATATTACTTTTCTGTGTGTGTAATGACCGATCCAGTTCTGCTCAGGTTTCAGGCCTTCCTAAAAGCTGATAGTTGTTCTTTACTCTTGAAAACAAGGGTTTTACACTGGAGATAGATTTGTGCAATACTGAGGGAGTTCTGATGGACTGATATATGGACCTAGTGCCCTTTGCATTACAGCCAGAGATAGGAAGGAGGCCTAGAACATCAGTTATCAGCCTTGCTGCTGCCAACAAACAAATGGGCACTGGCCCAGTCGCATGTGGAATAGAAAAACCTTCTTTGACGGAACCTGTAAACTATCTGATTCTTCAAGGGAACAAAGTTTCAGGGAGTCTGTCCCGCTGGAGAAGGACAAGCAGCAGCTCCTTGCCTCATTACCCACTATAGGCTCGAAAATGTAAAGCTTAGCCACTGTAAAGGCCCGCTGTGTCTTCACTACTCGTCTGTTCTCTGTCTTATAACCATAAAAGAAGAGAAAACAAACACACATACACACAAGCATAAACAAAATGTTCCACCTTTGGGTTTCCAATTGCTGCAGATATCTCAGCTGCCAGAAATAACAGAGCTTCCACTTCTACTGTGTCTGACCAGTTCCCATGAAGACATTCATGACTGAGTTTTGGCATAATTCTTGTAATACATTTTTGAGTTTTGCTTTGTTGTTTGTTTTGAAGGATCCGCCAGTGTTTGCTTTCATATGCCTTGCTAGGTGTAGCTCTCTGGTAGATGATGATCATCAGGATTACATACATTTGGAAACCATGAAAATAACTCAGGTCATTATCCAGATAAGTTTTTCTTCCTTACTATAGGTGGAGGAAATTAAATGTATTTATTTTCTTTTTCTTTTCTTTTTTTTTTTTTTCAAACAAGTGATTGTTATGGTAGAGAGGGAGGAGCTGAAAAATATACTTTTAATTTTTTTTCTGTTTTCAAAGGTTCATTTGATATGAGCAAAATATTTCCATAGTATTTCTTCCTCTGGAAGGAAACTATATATATATTTGTAATCTATAGGTCAATGGTGACATGAAATGTATTTTGTCTTATTTTCTGTCTTTCTCGTTTAAAAAATAAAATATGAAAGCCAAATTCCTTCTCTTGGTAGTCATCCAGGGGCTTGTGGAGAAGGTCAGTATGTGTATATATTAGAACAGAATTTGGCAACTGTTAAAATAAAAAATTGGAATATAATTTTGGTGTGGTATGTGAAATTTCCACAAGGAACATTCTCACGCTGTGGTTTCATGGTAGGCCTTGCATAATTTCCCAGCAGTGAGAAAAGACATTACTGTAATATTTCTATATACTGGATGATAATAAGAATTATGTTTCTATCAATTTTACCTTTTTGCTTTGTTTTACTGTTGTGAGAAACGGAGGAAGCTTCAATGACACCAGGAGCTTAGCTCTGTCCTGTGCTGGGGCCAGTCTGGTACCTGAGCAGAGTGTGGCCACTGAGCCTGTGACAGCTCCCTGGTCCCTTAGTCCCATGAAACAAATGGAGCAGTAAAGGCTTGCTTTAATCACAGGTAGCTTCCAGAGGCCACATGTGACTTATGATAAGGGAGCTGGGTCTGGTCCCTCTCTGTCCCCAGTGGTCCTGCCCTTGTCAGGCTATCCCTAGTGCCTGAGAGGTGGTTGCAGCCATGGCTGGCTCTGGAGCAGCTTGTCAGGATGTGCAGATTTCCTGAGCAATTTTATGCCATTTGGGCTGCTCGGAGGAACTCAGAGCACATGAGAGACCGTGGCTTGCCTTTTTCCCTGGAAGCTGCAGTATGATGATATGATCAGAGTGAGCCCATTGTGCCTCTGGAAAGCTGCCCATGCTGTATGCTCAGCTGAAGACAATTACTTGTATGATAAAAGCACTAGATAATGATAAAAGTACTCCCAGCACTGGAGTTAGGACAAGAACTGGCTGTATGTAGTGCCTTTAGTATTCAAGCTGTCCCAAAGCGCTGCACACATAATGCACGAGATACTTGTGATGTGTTGTATTTGTAGGTAACAGAACATGTATATTGTTTTCTACAATGGCAAGGAATATCAGAAGTTGGTTCACTGAGGGCAGTTTGGGACCAGGATGCTACAGGATTATTCCTTACCATTTTTGAAGTGTGATGGGATTCTCAATTTTGGACAGCCACCAGAAGCAGGCAGACTCTGTAGCAATCAGTGGTGACCTATGTATTGAATCTCTGGAGCACTTGGGCTCTAGATTTATCCAGTGTAGTTGTGCCTGCACTGTGCAGGGCCTAAATTTCAATGTGCAGCTGGGAATCCACTTAAATTACGTGTAAAGCATTTCGATTACTAAAAGTGTCTATTCAGTGGCCGTGTTTATTAGTGTGTGTATATTACTATATATATGTAGATTTATAAACATCAATATACATATATATAGATGCATACACACACATATACACACACACTTAAAATTGTGCCATTTGAATGACAAAGTACCTAGGGATGCTCAGCTACTGATATTGCTGGACTGAAAAAATGTGATTTTCCATTTTAATTTGTTATTAAGGGGAACTTTTTTTAGTAGAGCTGAGGAGCTCCTGAATTGTTCCATTGTACTGGTTTTACTATCTCATTTTGGAGTTGAATGGAGGGAAAGAAAATATTTATAATGTTGATAAAATAAACTTATTTTGTAATTTAATAGCATCAGTTACTCTTATTATTTCATGTTTTAATGCTAGAGATATCTTCTATGTGTTATCCAAGGCATGATGATGTCATATATTTTTCACTAATTATAGCATAGAATCATAGAATGGCTTGGATTGGAAGGAAAGATCATCCAGTTCCACCCTCCTGACATGGGCACCTTCCACTAAAACAGGTTGCTCAGAGCTCCATCCAACCTGGCCTTGGACACTTCCAGGGGTGGAGCATCCACAACTTTTCTGGGCATCCCTCAATACTGTGAGGTGTGAGGTTGAGTTTTACTCATGTAAAACAGGGGTTCAAGACAAATTTTATCTGTTACAAAACAGGCCTCAGACTCCAGTGACTCTTTCACCATTTCACATGATGACTTGCTTGTCTGTGTTTTAGCACTTCAAGATGTCTGTAGGTGTTTTTACTGATACCTGTCACTCTTGCTTTTCCCCAGCAGCAGTAGAATTTCTCAGTCTCAACTCCTGGTGCTATAGCCTGGATTCAGACTACATGAGATATCCCCTGCTACATGAGGACTGTCATGCAGAAGAATCATAGACAAAGAAAATAGTACAGAATTGATGGGTTTTTTTGCCATTGATCTTCCCAGCTGTATTTGCCAAGCTGATGCTGCTGTGTAAGAATAGATGGGGCCCATGATTTTTCTGGTGATGTGGCTGTGGGAGGTTTGTTTCAGTAGTATTTAATGGCCTCTTTGGCTCATTTTTTAATTTGTCTTTTCTGTGACAGTGATGTGCACGGTAGTGAAAGTTTCTAACACAAAACTTTATCTAGAAGTGGCTATTTTTCTTTCAGCCATCCCAGATACCTCCTGTGGGGTATGCTCATGTGTTGACCCTTCCAGGACGACAAAAGCATGTTGAGATTATCTGACTCTGGACTATAAATTGGGCAACATACATTGGTAGTCTTAAGATTTGTGGGAGGTTACTGGTACTCAAGAAATGTATGGACATGCTGGATATTCGGGTGCTTTGAAAGTACTCCAAGGAAATTCTGTTCTTGCACTTCATGTACTCCAAGAAAGAAGCAGTTTCTTTTGCTGATCCATTTGAGGTCTGTCATTTTCCTTCCCCCACTTTTTCTTCTTGTGCACCAGACTGACATCCATGGAGAAGTGTTTCATAATACTTGTTTTAAGCTTGCTAAAAGTAACATTTTGATCTCCATTTTGTCTGTTCTTTTCCATTCATCAGACATTGTTTCCTCTATTTTCCTCACTGAATCTGAGCTAAAGTGACATTGGGTTATTAGCTTCCTAATTAATCTAAAGCATAAAATGAGAATATCTTCAGTCATTTCAGCAGTCCTAGAAACAGCTTATATTACTGTGCCTTTCTATATGCATGTGAAGTTATAGGACACAGTATTACAGTGTTTACTGTGGTACTCCTCATTTTGCTTTCTTAACAACTATTTTACTTAGTAGTGGATTGCTACAGCATTAAATTCCATGATCTGCCTGCCAAAATCTGTTGATTGCAATGGCAACTTGGTAATGTGCTAAAGTTTACTTGCTAGCATACTGATGAAGACCGGAATTTTATGTGGAGGATGTGTCTTGAGCTTCAATATGTTAAATTCTTTTGTAACGGCAGAAAGCAGCTCATGGCTGCACTGTGGAAACGCCTCAAGGGGAGCTATAACCCAACCCTGCACCCAGCTGTTGAGGTGAACAGAATATATAGAGGAGTTGGGATGTCTCAGCATTTGCTAAGGAGTTACCACTAGAGACAGACTGCAGCACCTCAGCACTTGGCTTGGACTGCCCAAAACCAAGTACTTGGGCAGTTTCTCACTTCTGTGTAAAAGCTGGCTTGAGAGGAGTGAATTACCCAGTGTTCAAAGCTAACCATGTCTACTTGCAACCCAAGTTATGCCATGGCACCACCCGTCTCTGGACTGCCTACCCGAGATCCTCTGCAGGTACCAGAGCTCAGGAGCTTTCCCTCCTCATTGTGTTTCCAGTTCCACTGCCCATGGTGGTGCCCACAGAAAGTGGTATTTTCTCGTCCCCTGTTCATGTCCTCTGGAGAAACACCCCCTACCTCAGCCAAGGAATTTCCTGGCCCACGTATGGTGCCATTTGTGCAAAAGGGGAAAATTCCCTCCCTCGGGCCTTGATCACACCAGTAAATTCATTACATTTGACTTCAGTGATTAGGCAGGCTTAGAGCTGAATAACCTTACTGTATTCAGCCATCAGAGTGCATCTTGTCCCCTGCCTTATTTATAAGGTGCCACATTCCAGTCTCAGCTGCAGTTTCTTGTTTCTCAGACTTTTTTTTTTCTTTAAAAACCCCAAGACAATCTATCCTATGCAGTACACATGTATCTAGTTACCCAGAGAGTGGGGAAGACAGGCAGCTCATTTTAAAACCCTCTCATTCTGATGTAGCACATGATGACTTCTAAAGTCTAAGGAGGGGGATGACTTGAAAAAAAATCATGTGTTTCAACATTCACACATCTATATTTCAGGAAATAATTTGATGCTAAGCCCTTTAAAAACAGTCAGCTTATGTTCTTAGATCCCCTACATGTCAGAGATTTGGGGAATCTAAGAAGGCAGTGATTCTCTTGACAGGCACATACAATTAGTTGAACACCCGAGGAAGCAAAAGTCTTGCTTTGTTCAAAAATTTGTTTCTGTTTTGTGACCTTCATCCACTAGAATCAGAACTCTGACTTAGGAACCCTATTTTAGAGTTTACCAATATGTTAACAGCTCCAGCACTCATATACAAAGTATGTAGAAGCTGTAGCCTTTTGACATGCAAGAAATAAAGCACTACTTCTTTCAGCAATGTAATACTACATATGTAATTGCTTCGTCTCGAGCCAGCCTCCTTTTGCTGGTGAAGTGTAACACCTGGCTCTTCAATTAGTCCCTGTCTGGGAGACTGCTTGATGTGTAACCTACCACTCAGCACTGTGGCAATCCAATGCTCTGTTACGACAAGTGCTGCAGCAATTAGCTAACTACTAATGCATAAACCACAGTAGCAATTCATTTCTTAGTATTACACTTTATTTTAATGAGAAAATGGCCTTCTGATTCCAACTACCTTAATGACCTTCAGTTGCCACTTTTTCCTCAGCCTGTGATCAAGCAGAGGGAGAAAGTAATCTCTGTTCCTACACAGGAATCCAAATCTTGTCTAGGAATGGTACAAACCGGTTAGGTTTGTAGGTATGGAGAAGAAATTCAAGAAGCTCTTGAGCCTGATGCAGCAGACGTGAGTGATTTCTTCTTGGCTAATTAGGCTTTAATAAGTAGTCCCAGTTTTCTAGGGCTGTTTTTGCTGTGTGACATTCACATAAAAAATGAAAGATGGCAAAATTAGAAAAGCAAAAGCAAAGTGAAGGTGGTCCCTGGGAATGGGAACCCTACAAAATGGTTTCCACATTCATTGCCATTTTCCAGATAGGGAATTGCAATGCTGCCTATTGAATATCACTGTAATGAGTAATTATGTACCATAATTAGATGTATCTACTTGTAAAAATGTGGTCGGTGCATTTCTTGTCTGAGCTCATTGCATCCAATATTTATGTCACCCAGGTGTGGAGGTGTCCTCTTTTTGCCCTCATAGAGATCACCACACAGTCTGGTGGGGAACACCCTCGTATTTGCAAATCTTGAGGCTGCATGAAGTGAGACATGAGTCCTAAGGGGTACAATGACACCTCTCCCTGCTCCTTAGCCATGCTGGAGGTTTTCCTTCCAAATGAGTGGAAGAAACACCACATCAAAATAAAACGATTGCTGTAGGCTACAAAGTGAATAGCTGTCTTTCCTATCTGGTCCCCCACTTCAGCACTTTTCCAGGACTAGGTTTTTTTTATTTCATCAGAAAGGGAAAACTGTTGATGTGCCTGTTTCAATAGGAGATGGGTGCAGTTGCAGTTGTTTTGTCCTGTGGTATTGCTTCTATTGTAATACTGTCCTTATCCCTATGGCATGTGGGAGGAGTACAGCCGTGTCAAAGCTAAGAAAACAAGTGATCTTGCTGGCAGCTAATGGCAGGAAGGAAATGGAACATAATATTATTTAAATTTGATTTTAGATAATTTTCAGTGCTCTTTGCTTTTCCTTCCCCCCCCCTTTTTTTTCTTCTCTCTCTCTGTTCTTCATAGAGTTTCTGTATTGAAGTCTTTAATCTATCGTCACCTCTTCTTTCCTTAGCTCATACTACCTTCATTTTTTGACTGGAAAGGTCAAAATCTTACTCTTGTTCTAATTACCCTTGGGACACTTCTGCTTGACCAGATGGTTGAATCTCCTCTGACCATGTCCAGACATGGGTAGGGAATGTTGAAATTCTCTGTACTAGGAATGAGTTGGATGTGCAGTACTAAAGGCTCCTCTGAGGGCAGTTGTAATGCCTGAGTTGTAATCTCAGGATTAAGCAGATGGGAAGTATGATGGACTTGGGTTTTTCATACCTGAGGGGTTGATTGCAACATTTCCAGACTTATCAATAGAAAAATTCTTTTGTATAATTTTTTTTTTGCTACTCTCATGGTTCTTCCTTTGTGATTTTCCTGTCAAGAAATCTTTTCCCAGGCAGATTTTATTGCGTTGCTCCGTGATGTGCTCGCAAGAAGTGTCAGCTGTTTCTGAGTGGTAAGTGAGTGTGCTGGTCTCTCATGCAAAATGGCTGGCCCTGCTACTGTACAGTTTTCTGCTCAGCACATATCTCAGAAAAATCACAGGGAGGTGGCAGAGGCTTATCAGTTTTTTTGTTCCATTTACATGTCACTGCAAAGTGATTCTCCTCCATCTGCTTCCTTTGATCGCTCAACAGCTTTGGGAGAAAAGTGGCTGAGCCTTCAAAGCACTAAGCAGCTCTTGGGAGCTTTGTTTCTCCCTAGCTTGCTGCTGCACCTCACAAAGCTGGGAAAGGGAAAGCGGGGAATGCCTTATGTGCAGAAAGATCACCTTACTGGCAAAAGTAACAACTCTCAGAAGGCTACCTATTCCAGACACCCCACCATGTGCCAGCCAGAGTGTAAAATACCTATGGACATCAGTAAGCTTGTAGGAGCTGACTTCCTTTCTTAAGAGCTCTTCCAAGCTCTTTTTGATTCTCTTTCTCCTGCACCAGGACAGGGATTCCTGCCTGTTTCCTCCCAGAGCAGCTGTCCTGAGGCTGTCCTTTGTAATGGCTGCCATCTAGCTGCCCTCACACCATGTGTTACATGTGCCCTATCTCCTGTAACTCTATCGGAAAACAAAACAACCAAGAGTTAAAATCCCTTTCCAAATGGACTTGAGAGCTGCCAGCCTTGGCCACTGACCCATCAGGGTGCTGTGCACTGGGGAGGGGAACATGGAATATGACTGCCAACATTTCTCTGTAGAAATTTCCTCAAGGTGAAATGTGCTTTCACAGTGGGAAATGAAGGTTATTTTTCTTCTGCCCATATTGTTTTGTGTTGTAAACCCTGTGCCAGTCATTTCAGATGCAGCCAGCTTTTTGGAAGCAGGAGGATTTTGAAAGATTTTTGAAAGTCTGGCCAGTGCTGTAGCTGAGGACTTGTGTTCTGTAGCTCCCACACAAACCTTCTGGAGGTCCGTGGAGGTTTCACTGTCCTCTCTGACTCAGTGAGCAGAATATTTTGCTACAAACTACAGGCCTGCCTTTGTGCCACTGCTGTTGCTACTTTGCTTCTGCACAGCTTTTAGAACAGCTATGGCTTTGCAGCCTTGCACTAGGAAAAAACAAGATGTCTTGTGGGAAAACATGATTCTCCTATGGACACAAACACTCATCAAGTTGCAGGTGTGTGGTAATAAAAATTCAATGTACATAAATACTGAGCTTGGTTTATGAGACTGTCACGGCTAGCTCAGTGGAGATTTATATCAAGCAAGAACTGACCTGTTGTTTTACTGCAAAACATAAAGGTTATGCAAAAAAAGTCACTTGATTTAATGATATGTTTCTGTCTTATGATAGTTTACAAGTCTAACTGTGTGCCACATGGTTGTGTCATGGAATAGGGAAAGTACTTGCTGTGTGTTATAATTTATCATCATGTTTCTCTGGACGTATTGTGGTCAAAGAGATAGACCACAAATCAAGGGTAATCAAGGTAGTAAATCAAGGGTTTGAGATTTTATTCCTGCCACTTTCATTGAGTCATTTTGGGTAAGTCATTTAACCTTATTGTGCCTTGGTTTTCTTATCCGTAAAATGGGGATAAGATCACCTCCCAGTACACAGACAGGTAATGTGTTTCATGTTATGAGCCAAAATCTGCTGTATATTAACTATTTTTGAGTTTTTGTTTTTGTTTTTGTTTTTTTTTTGTTGTTGTTGTTATGCCTTGTAATGTTGCTCACACATACTATCCTGCTTCTTTTGGAGCCATTTTTTGAGACACAGTGAGAGTAGCCCTGTCCTATGCTTTTTAGTTTAGTAAAGAGTGCTTGAGGATCACAATTTTCTAATGAACTAGTTTGCACTTCTCATGCTTGATTTCCATGTTTGAGCTTCCTTGTATTAAAAATTTTAACTCAGGTGATATTTCAAGTCAATTAAAGCATTCAGGTGGTTGCTTTGGCTTCAGGGGAGCATGTTGCTGAATTTTAGAGCAATTTTATTATCGTACAGAGTTCATTGAGCATAGAATGTTTCATTTGGAAGTGTCCATCTCAGAAATGCCACCTCCCTCCTATCAGGTTGGTATTACAGAATATTGTCTAAGAGTCCAGAAATCACCACTTCATTTCGTTGGTGCAAAAGGTTTCTGGGGAATGAAGAGATTCTCTGGCCTTCACACTTCTAGTCACTGGACAAATGGGAGATTAAAATTGATAAAGAACAAGGCCAACGGTTAGGAAAGAGTTAGGGAATTGGAGGTGTCTTCTGGAAAAAAAAAAGAAGGCTAAGAAGGAGTCATCGTTATGTGGGATGGTGATGAACAGACTTGTGATGGAAAGGCTGAGTTTCCATTGAGCTACATAGTGCTGCTTCCTGGAGATGATAGAGAAAGGACAATGGACAGATTCTGACCTCCTCTGCACTGAATTCACTCCAGGTGACCCAAGATGTGACTGAGGTCAGAATCTGGACCACTCCATGATGTGTTTGGCCCTCTAAATAGAGCAGTAAAGTCAAATAACAAATGTGCATTTTTAACCAACATTTCATGGGCATCCAGAGTTCTAGTATTTGTATATATCTTATTATCTGATTCCACATCTGTTCCAGGGGTTGTAATAACATCTCAAAGGGCTCTTTTATGCTACCTGACCCCATGCATAATGCTCTGGAGCTGTGCACCTTGAGGCTGCCAGCTGGCAAAAGGAACCAGAGGCATGCAGCAGTACCCATGAACTGAGGATATATGTTTAACAGAGAATCAGAGTACAGATAATAATTAGTGAATATGGGATGGAGGAGGGTTTTTTTGTAACAAAGTAAGAAAGTATTTTTTTCCATGATTTTCTTGCATTTCCTATTTATACAAAGTATCTTGATCACTGTGTTGCTAAGTAAGGAGATTTTAAACTGGGGGAAGGAAGAAATACGTATACAGTGAAAGAGCTGGTTACTGTTCCTTTTGGACGCTTTTTCTGTGTTGTGACTTGTGTGGAAATGTACAGAATAAAAGTGAAGAAGCGCATGCCTTGGCTGGGCTGAGTTTCTTTGTGTTATTTGCCAGCAGAGCTGGGTTGCTGTTTCTGGCAGAGTGAAAAGACCAGTGTGACTTGAAAGCTGCGAAGAGCTAGGGAGAGTGGAGGAAAGGGATGCAAGAGTCCAAATTCTGCATATATGTGTGTGTGACTGTGCAGAGAAAGGATGAGAAGGGTGCGTTAAGCCTCAAGATAAGCCAACTTCATGCTCATGGTAAAGAAGAAGGTTAATGATACATTTAACACTTCCAGGGGAATCTTCTTGGTCCCCTAGTCAACTCAGATTGTCAGCTTAGCATTCAGTGAGTGCAGGAGAGATCCAGCAGAGATTAGCAGGACTGTAATGTAGGCGTATAGGTCACCTCATGATCTTAGTTATGCATCTCAGGAGTGTTTCTTCAGTGCATTCTCTCATTCAGCTCTGTATTATCTTAGGATAACCCATGAACATATAATGACTCTGTGTGTTTCTGCCCAGCTGTGTCTGACTGAAGAATTTTGTCATGGCCATTCCTTGCTTTCTTGTCTCCAACAGCTGCCCTTCCTGCCCCATTAAGAAGTTTCTGTGCTGTTTCTGACACCAAGGATTTGTGACCTCTCTTCCACGCAAGTCAATGTTTCCTAACCGTTCCCTTGCCTCCACTCTCCCACCCTGAAATCATATTTCTGAATAATTTTGTGATGTTTCCTTTGTCCTGTCTCTCTGGGACAGCCCCTGCCCTAAAAACACCTCCCTCGCACATGGTTCTGGCTCCCTCCTACGCTCCAAGCCCTTTGATGCTCAGCGCTGTTGCCAGCAGCCAGCTGTGTGCTTGTCTCTTTTAAATATCTTAAGCCCTCTTTTCCTGCTGTCTCAGAGAGCCTAAGAATATTATTATTAATAAGAATAGTGCTAAAAAGACTAACTGTTCTGCCTTTGCAGGACTGGCTGGAACTGGATGAGGATGTGACCTCGTAGTGGGTTACACTGCGCAGTGAGGAGGCACTACCAAGCACAGCTTTGACGTCCATAAGCACTGTGGTACAAAGCACTAACCCCTCTGGGGTCCTTCACAGTCACCAGCTGCACCAAATGGCTGCCAGCTGCTCTCTGGAAATGTCTGCGGAGAGGAGCTTTTTGATGTGCTCAGAGCTGCCCTCACAGCAACATCTGGAGGTGTTCCACCACCTGCAGGCAGAGCTGCTCAGTGGTGCGTTTAAAAAAAAATGAGAGTGCAGCTTTACATCCTACTAGTTTTGCACCCCAAATTCTTGAATGTGTGTGGCCTTGCACGTGTGTGTAATTCTGAAGAGAGTCCAACTGCTCATTTCTCATCCATTGTAATTTCCCCTTGTTAACTCAGCATCTCATCTATGTTAGCTGTTTCTAAGGCAGGGCTGGTTTCTAGCCAACTTAACCCTACCAAAATATTTAATAAAGCTGGTGAAATTCATAACTATATATATACATACTATATACACACATATATAAATACCTATCTCACATGCTAATGTACTTTCTTAAGTGGGGAATTCCCTTTTCTACAGAACCTCTCTTTACATATGAAATGTAATAATTTTTCTTTAAAAAGCTAAAGCTTTCATAGCAGGAATGTAACTACAATGAAAAAAATAAAAATCCATTCTTGGGAGGAAAAAACCCAATCCTGACAGGAATCATTTGCTTTGAAAAAGAACCCCAAACCCCTGCAGTTTCACTGCAGCCAAGTGACTTCAGTATTTCCCTGCAGTTAAAATGTGGTTCTCTCTAACAAGGGACCTTTTAAACTAGGTAGTGATGCTTGTAAGAGATGTTGCCAAGGTTGTTAAGTTTAAAAATAGGTAAATATTGGAAGCAGTCCCATAATTTCAAGGTGTTGGATCTCATATTTTCACATTCAAGGCTTGATATTGATACATAAGTATTATATTTGCAGCTGTATTAGTTCACAGCAGGCATACCATGGCACAAGAAAACCTTCAGAGATGCATCTTCTCTTCTTCTGTCCCATCTATCCACAATCTTAACCAGCACTAGGGTGTGTGTATTTGCCAGGAACTGTTTTTATGTGAATATGGAGTTTAAGTACCAGTGTGTCAAGTCCGTGGATTCGTGCTGCTCTCATTCAGTAAGGCAAACAGTCCTGCAGGTATTAAAGGTGACCTGTGAAGCCCAAGACCCAGAAAAATAAAGGGTTTGTTTTCTGCAGATAAGATGCAGGAGTTACCTGCTGGGTGTTAAATTCAGGTGGACAATCTGTAGATGACGGGAAGTCAGGTAAAGCGTTGCCTGGTTAATATCTATAAGCAATTTGCTATCTAATCAGGAAGCTGACAGAAATTAGTAGGATGACTGTCAGAACTTTTGACTGCAGCTTCTTTCCTCCTACATTTGCCACCAAGTGTGAAGAAGAGATTTAAAAATGAAAGAATAAGATTAAAAAGGTAGTTCTAATGATATTTTGGATCCTGGAGCCCCATCCAACCTGAACAACCTTGAGTCAAAAATGGTGATATATGACTCAGACTAGTGTTTGGTCTCTAGATTTTGGGGGTTTTGTTCCTGATATAATCAGCCAGCAGGCTGAGGATTATGTTTCTAAGAAATAGGGTGTGATTACCTGTCTGCTTCTGTTAATGCCTGTATGTACCACATAAATTTCTTTGCTGACAGAACTGATGATATTCTAACAGGCTCTGGTCTTTCTTACTCCATTTATGAATATATACTTAGCTCCAGGAGTATCTGTGTTTTGCTAATGGGTCTTACTCTGATCCCTGAAGTACATAATAATGGGATGCAAGGCTCCATATAAATATAAGCGGTTATTATTCTGGCTGTTCACTCTTTTTCCTTGTTTCACCCTTCTGTCTTTTGTGAGTTGTATAATAGAAGGGCAGATATGAACAGTCATGTCCAGTTGAATGAGATGATTGTAGAATAAGGGGTCACTGGATAACTAGCAGTTTCTCTGTTAAAATTTCTCTGTAGTCTTTACAGTCATTTAAAGTTTTCTATTTTAATTTTTAAGTATGTGCCACCTAATGTTGCTGTGAGGGCCTGAAATTTTGTATATATTCACAGACCTGACCAGAATTAAAGTTATGGTAAACCAATGGACAGCTTACAAATTGAAGCTTGTGATTTGAAGTTTCCCCTAATACAGAACCGAGTGAGCAGTGTGTCTGTAGCTGCATGACTCTACAAGTCACCCTGAAATTCTTACACTGGATTTGCAGTGAAGCTGATTTTTACTTGTAGTGCCCATCTCTGAAAAGTGACCTCCTCATGGGAGAACTAGTTTGGTATTGCAGTGCTCTGCAGATGATTTGAGACTTTTTTTCACACTTTAATAATGAAGGAGGTCAGATTTGTATCCAGAAGTCAAGCACCTTTGTGCATATGTGGGGGAAAGAGAATAAGGGCTAATTAGGATTATGAGGCACTGTTTGATTTAGAATATTAATACTTTCCAACCTTCTCATATTTCAGATTTCTTTTTTTTTTAAGTTTCTGTAATTTTCTGTAGTCTAATTTTGAAAAAAACAATACAGGATCTGGATTATCTTTTTGTTTGGTTGGTTTTTTGTTATTAACAAACACTGACATTAATCTTTCCAGAATATTGATTCAAAGATCCTTCAAAATGACAGCCTTTTTCAGTGTCTCAACTCAGTCATCCAATAAAAAAGACTTCTGAAAAAATGACTGTGTATGTGTAAGGTGAAGGGTCTGGAGCATGAGTCATGAGAAGCACCTGTGGCAGATGAGTTTGTTCAGCCTGGAGAAAAGGAAACTCATGGGAGACCTTATAGCTCTCTACAACTACTGAAAGGAAGTGGTAGCAAGGTGGGAATTGATCTCTTCTCCCAAGAAGAGTGATAGGACAAGAGGAAATGGCCTCAAGGGGGGTTTTAGCTTGGATATTAGGAAAAATTTCTTCACTGAAAGGGCTGTCAAGGACTGAAACAGGCTGTCCAGTGAAGTGGTTGAGTTGCCACCCGTGGGGGCATTTAAAAGGTGTGTAGATGTGGCATTTAGTGATGTGGTTTGGTGGTGGAGCTGGCAGGGCTCACTTAATGGTTGCACTCAAAGGTCTTTTCCCACCTAAATGATTCTGTGATTCTATGAAGGTCTTGGATCCAAGGACGTGGGAATCATGAATTATTCAGAAACATAATTTTGATTGGCCGAAGTTAGTTTCTCTGCATCAGATTCGTTTTTACTACTTCTGCCTTGGGGAGATGAAGCTTTCTGGTGTGAGACATTAATTTCTGCTTCCAGACTGTTATGCATAGTTGTCTCAGATTTGCACCTTGGTCCTACTCAGACATATTGAACCTTCCTGTTGCTGCTTCTCTTCTTTCCTAACCAATATGGGTTTCTTTTGCAACTCTTTGCTACCTATCCTCACTAGATTACAGAAACAATTTAAGCACACAAAAGCAAGTGACTATGGACTTCCTCCAGACACCCAGCAAGAGATGTCTTTTTTACTCACGTGGAAAGAAACTTCACTTAGGCTCCATAGCCTTAGTCAGCATCTAATCAACACCCGAAGCTTGTTTCACGAAAGGGGAGGTGGATGCTACAAATTCAGTATATTCTTTTGTGGCTGTTTGCTTACAGGCAATGCATGCAACATCCTTTTCTGCTAAACACAGCAGAGCTTCTTAATTACAGGGGGTAAGTTTTTTGTTCAAGGTGTCCAGGTCTGCCAGCACCATGAGACTTGTTCAAAGCCTTTCCAGGTCAGAGAAGCTGTAGTTACTGTCCCTGAAATTATATGGGAAGGGAAGGAAGGGGCTATCTCTCACTGCATGACTGATTGCCTTTACAAATTGTCTTTGCTGTTCCTAGATGTCTCACATCAGAAATAGGCTTAGCGGCACCTCCTGTTTAATGCGAGAGATGGGTTATGGCTCACCAGCTGTACACAGATCTATGCGTCTGCTGCACCCAAGATGGATGTGGGAGTCATCATGAGTAACATCCCACAAGAAGGCTTTAGGAACTGAAGAAAGCTGTCTGGATCCCAAAATTTTGGTTTGCCAATGTGCAGACTTTCATGAGAAAACTATTTGCTTATTAAAACACACACTGAATTTCTACTATATACTATATAATTTTTATATACATATTATATATATACACAATTTTTATAGTACAGTCATAGGCTAATATAGGTTGGTGGAGAAGTCTGGTCCAGTCCTGTGCTCAAACCAGGGTCAACTTTGAGGTTAGGACAGGGTGCTCAGGGTTGGATCATTGTGTATGGTACCATTTATTTATTTAGGGTCTTATCAAGGCTTTCCTTAGGTTTTTATAAAAACTGAAAGAAAGAAAAAAGTACTTGCTGTAAGGACCCGGGATCATGAGTAGACGAATGGGCTGCTATTGTCCCCACTTCAGTAACTTGAAGCAACACAAAATGTATGTGATTTGCAGAATCAGGAGCCGAACATACCACAGACAGCTAGAGAGGCTTACTCAAAGGCACCCAGGAAATCAGTGCTAGAAATAAAGCACAGACCTGCAAATAAGTCCTCTGGCTCTCACTATGTTAAATTCATATCTGGCAAATTCTATTGTACTGTGTGTCTCCTATTAAATTTTCTAGTTTCTGCATTCTCTTCTGCTGATGGTTCTTTCATGAACTTATGCACTTTGCTTTGAGTTGCTAGGGTTGTTTATTTTTTCGTTCCCTGGAGCTAAAAGTTGCATCCCTATTGTGTAGAAAATAAGAAACAGATTCGTTCTTCTCAAATGTGTTGGGCCTTTAAATGGAAACTGGGAGGAGAATGAGGGGACAGCCTGCAGCCCTGTCACATTCTTTCCATTGATACACATGGACACCAGGCAAAAGTCTGATTCTGAACCCCCAAAAACAATAGATATGGAAATGTTTTTCTCTTTTATTTAGTTTTTCTGCTGTCCCTCTTAAAGTGAGCATAGTGGTGAAAAACACTACAGGGCCTGGTCTACGACTTGTGCTCTCTGTTACTGCACAGAAAAAGAGAGTTACCCCACAAGTTCGAATACCAGCATACTGGCCAACAACAACAACAAAATGGTTTTATCTCAGTGTGAACTAAACATAACATCATTAAAAAATGATCTGCTGCAGGATACAGCTGGGTTCATGCTTACCTAAATATGGCCAAGCAGTGTGTTTGACTGGAAGAAGCAAATGGATCTTCCAGACAAGCAGGTAAGTAATTCCTCATCTTCCCGCCACAAGGGTAGGGGGTGTAGGTTCCCATGAAGGTGTCATGATGCAGATACTGCTCAGCAGTCTGACTCAGGCCTCAGTCACCACTGTCTTTCAGTCCTTTTCTTGTCACCATTTTCTTCAATAACCATGAAATAAGAGAGTCTAATGAGATCTGCTGCAGCTGTAAGACAAAAGAGCAAGCAGTGCTGGTGTTGGTTGTCATGGGATGGGAGAGGGATAATGCATAGGCTGTTGCTCTGAAATATTAATTAACAAGAAAAAACCCCAAAAAACTAATCTACACCAACACAAAGAAACAAACCTTCAGCAAAAGTGACTAATTTATTTTTCTTCATATGTCAATAACACAAATGTGTTTCAGAGGCCATAATGCAAAATTTGGCACCAGAATAATGGTAAAAAACAGCAGCTCAGTCTTGTCCCATGTCTCAGGTATTGATGAGATGTATGAAACAAGACTTCTTCAAGCTGGAGGACATTTGGTTAATGACTTTTACAGTTGTGAAAGCTAGAGTTTTCACAATGTTGGTCTAGTAATTCTGCACAAGGGTAACAGGAAATCACTTTCCATTTTCTTTAATTTGTCTTCATTTTTTTAGACAGTCTGAGCTTAAAAGTGGTCTGTATTCTGAAGAGGTTCCAATTGCAATGCTCTTCCTCTTCTCAACTGTCCCGTATAACAAAGCCCATGAATGTTAAAACAATATTGTTGGTCTTTCTCAAATTCTTTTCAATAATCTTAGTGGGTGAGATTTGAATTTGAAAAGCTGTAATCAAAGGAAAGTTTGAACTAGTAATGGTTTTTTGACATCTTGAGCGATAGCTTGATGCTCAGTGAGTTTGAGTATCTGCCATCCTGAAGTTTTATGAACATGTTATCACAGCCTAAGAAGGTGTAAATTCCAAGGGATTTACCTGTTCTATTTGTTTGATTGTTTTCTTTAATAACAGTAAACTCAGAAAAATTTGCCTTAAATCCCCCTCCTAGAACAATTCTCGTAGCAAAGTACTAGGTAATTTTTCAGACTTGGTCACACAGCTGGCTTATTATGTTACTGGGGAAAATCATAGGTGAAAATAGGCTCCACAGTGAGGAGAGCTTGAATGAGTGTCTGCCTACAGTTTGATCTGGGCATTCCTTACAGGATGAATCTGAGTTCTAGACAGGCTGGGGGGAAAAAAATCCAGCTGTGAGGGTTCACCTAGGATTGAATAAAAAAGTTATCCCTGTTATTAAACCAGGATTCCATGGAGGATGACTTTTTCCTGTCCAGATCAGGTAGTATATCCGTTTGCAGAGACTTCACCCATCTTCATTTTTCAATTTCATGAATGAACAAACCCCAAACCCCCACACTTGCTAAACAAGTTTATAAATTCCCAGCACTTCTTTCATCATCGGAACAACCAGGGGAAAAACACTATATAAAGAGCATTGAATTACATTTGTGACCTGGTCCTATGACTATGCTTCAAAATTAGGTGTTTTTCATTTTTTTGTCCCACACTGTAGAAATAATTTAAGACATAAAGGGAGTATCATTTTACAACATTCCAAAACAATAATTCATCTGGAAAATTAATGGTACCTGTAGATGCTAGAGTAAAGACAGGCAATGCAGCTATGAAAGTGCTCCTCATTTCCTATCCCAGACAGCTGAAACAAAACAGATGTCACACAGACTCAAAAAGAAAAGGGGGGGAAAAAGTTAATCAAAATCTAAAACATCACTAAAGAAAGAGTTCAGACAAGTGATGCAGGTTCATAGACTCATACAAACTGCTTGTAAAACTCCCATGTTTTCTACCTCCTGAAAATATATGATGAAGGAAACATAAATAGGCAAATTATACCAGAAGAATGAGTGTTTTGTTAAATATTATGAATATTAAATATCATACTGCCTTCAGGCAGTTAACAGTGGTTCCTAACACAAATCTGGTGGTGTTTCTGCTTTCAACTCTTTGACAATGGTGCAATTTCTAGACATATATTATTTATGCCATCCAAATCAGATCTTATATTAGCATCATTTAGACAAAGAGAAGGATGCAGGTTATTTAAAGTGAGAGGGACAAATGCTGAAGAGGGACATAGAACTTAATCTAACTGTTTGGAAAGGTCTACTTTACAATATCTTAGTGTTTTGGTGGAATAATTAGAAAAAGAATAGCCTGGGGAGGCAAAAACAATTCTGAAGAATCTCTTGTAGTGTTGAAAAACAAATTGAAAGAGCAAGAATATTGCTAATGATGTACAAGTTGATATATCCTCTTAGGTTCTGCAAGCTCATTAAAATAATTTCATCAATAATGGCATATATTAATTAGCATTAATACTAAAAGTAGAACAAAAGGACCTTAGCTAAGATTGTGTTCCTTTTTTTTTAAGCATTACATTTATAATACTAAAAGATCACGGGATCTTCAAAAGACATAAGGTTCCTGATGGATTTCAGAAGACAGAGGATGAGATGTTCCTATCTCTTTCTTGGTAGAAATAATAAGCCAATAATGACCAAAAGAGTGTACTCTACAGAGTTACCCTGAATTTTCCTGCTCCTCAAAGTAGAACTAAGTATCTTTGCTCAGATCCAACTCCTTTTAGAATCTCCATAATTTCCCTTTAAAAATGAATGGTGAAGGCAAAATCATTACCAGCAATAGCTGCGGTGGTTTTATCAAAATGAGCCTAAAATGAGGATTGTTTAAGTGAAGTCAGAATTGATTCTGCCTGGGAAGATATCTTCCTGTGTTATACTCCCTTCAAATTCCTGATGTGCAGAGGAACCACTGAAGTGAAGAATATACTGGAGGAAAAAAACCAAAAGAACAACATGTAATGTAGGTGTGGTTATTTTCTTGAGTCTTTCTCACTGTGTTGACAATTCCAAGAATTAAAAATGTGAAGAAAAAAAAAAGAAATCTCTCAAGAGAGAGGCTCCAAACGTTAAACATTTATATTTATTATATATTATAACATAAAAAATTGTGATACACAGTTTAAAACATATTCTGAACATTTTTATTTACTCTGGATTTTTTTTAACAATCTTTTAGCATTTATATTCTTAACTTTTTCTGTAAAGGATGACTGGAAGAATCAGGACTTTCTCCCCATTGTTTGCATGTCCACTTTTTACTATTGAAAACTGCATGTCTAATGCAATCACATAATGCTGAGAACTAGGTCTTTGGGGAAAAACTCACATCATTTAGCAAGAAGTGTTAGCATTGCCCATAGTAATCCCCATAATTCGATATCAGCATGAAATTTTTAATGTGGATGTTAAAGGGTTTTAATGTGCTCATTTTTTTTAATAACAGCCAGTCCAGGTCTAGGTCTGTGAATGATGATGCCATGTTTTGTTAAACTCCTGAGCATGAAAACCTAGATCAAGCTGACATTGAAGCCAACAGCATCCCACAGGAGTTTCCATCAAAGATGTATTGTGCTTTATGAGGGCCATGCAACTGGCTCAAATCTCAAGCAAGCAATTGCCAGTAAGTTAAGAACAGATGTACCTAATTTTGTTCTTATGGGGGAAAAAAATCATGGCCATTACATTAACTAATGAGGTATTGCACATGCACAGGTTATAACTGTTCGTCTTCCAGTTCCTATGTTTCAAACAACAGACCTTTTATGTTGTTTTCTCATTATGTGTGTGTCTATATATGCATTATATATCTACTAAATTTCCCCTTTGCCATAGTTGTTTCTAAAAAATGGTAGCAGGGAAAGGGTACTACATAACCTTAATACAATTTCACTTCTTATTTTGTTTTCTCGAGAAAATATCTACCTAGCTAGCTATCATCTAAAGTGATTTGCAACCCTGTCACCATCAGAAGCAACCATTTTAGGGCCTGAATTTTATTATGTCCTGACAACTGTCAGTCTCAGTGCATGTTTGCCTTTACCACAGTGACTGCTACTTGCTAAAGTGAAGCAAAAAAACCTCCGTTAGTATACACAAGCTTCGCTGTAACCACTGAAAGCTGGCGAGCTCAGCTGTGAACTGAGGCTAAGCCACCAAAGTCTTGGAAAGAACAGCTATAAAGAACTCTCAGTAATGTTATTTCTGAGCTTGTTTGATAATTACTTGTTAATATTATATTCTCGGTGTTCCTTCTATTGCTGTGATTTCACTAAAACTCATAATCAAGGATTTAGCTCTCTGTTCTGCAGTTGCTCTGAAAGAGAACATCTCATCATTTGATTACACATAAGGAAAAATTGTCAAAACCACTTATATTTGTCTTTAAATGTGTAGTTTAGCATCATTATAATTACACAGGTGAACTCTTTACAAATTGACAAACAAATCAGTTTAGAAGGCGGGAGACCATTTTGATAAGTGGAATTTCTTATTTTTTCATACATCCAGCTCAAAGTTGTGCTGGTTGCATCATACTGTGGATGCAGAGGGTGTTGTAATGGTTGCTCCCCACAATACTACCAATTCAGGGGTATATATTAAGAAATATTCCTTTAATTATGTAAGCGTCATTGGATTGAAAGGTAGTGATTATGTATTTCAAAATGTGGTTACCATAGTTTTACTTTAACTGGAAAATGGTTGTGTGTCATGATTCAGCTTATAGGCAAAGGATCAGAATGCTTTTCATTTTCTAATCACTTGCCCACTATATAGTTAGTGCCTCTAATTTGTTATCGCTGGCTTGCCACTGGGAGTAAAATTGACCATTTCAGTTCAGTGCCTAGGGGAAAGGTATTTAGTGCTATATCTGATACTAGCTGATTGTTTTAATGAAGTATCAAGGACTGATTTGGTGGGATTATAAGTACTATCTTCTCTACTTCTAAAGCCAGTCCTTTTATAGAGTAGTTAGGCATGCAGGTATAGTGCCTTTCAAAAAAGAGGTATTAGCAAATCATGTTCTTCCTGAGAAAAACTGAAAAGGAAATTTACATTCCTTTTTTTCAGTAGTTTTCTGCCATAAGTTTGAAACAACAACAACAACAACAAAAGTCAATTTTATTGATTATTTTTCAATGGAAGAACATTTTGTTTCTGCATTTTGCTTTGATTTTCCCACAGAAATGAATAGTGACAAAACCCCAGAAAACAGAACAGAAATGGTAGCTATTGCTCAGCCCTTCATAATAAAATGCCATTTTGTTTTTATTTATATCTCTCCCTAAACTGTAAGTCTAGAGAGAAATGAATGTGTTTAAACAGGAAAAAAAGTGATAATGTACTCAAAGCAGCAAATTTTTTATCATAGCTCTTTTATTTTAATGTAATAGACTTTGAATCCTGGATATGTAGGACTTCCATTCTAAAAATTGCCAGCACAAAAGAAGAAAATAGTGAGAGAAGCCAACATATGACGAACTGTCTTTTAAATGCTGGGGTCTGGAAAAGTCTGCTGTGTCACATTATATTTGTGGATTTCCAACTGCAACATGCAGATGTATGCACATGAATAATTTTCGGCAGAAGAGCTCTAATCCCCTTGTAGAAAATAGAGTCAGTCAAATGTGTGAAGTTACAATATGTATTCATGGTTTGGTGACTGAAGCTTAAGATTGAGTTCTGGGACACTGACTTTGTTTTCAAATATCTTAAGTTTTTAGCATATGTGCTTGATTGAATAACTCTTCTGGGTTCATGCTCTCTGTTTGCTGTCTTCCACGTGCATCTAGAAAATGTGGTTTGTTTGTTTTTTTAATATGCTGGATTGCTTTGATACTAAAGAGTGAGGTATAAATTATTGTTTTTGAACTCCATGGATTTTTCTACTCTAATTATAAGATTGATAGTCTCTGTGACAGTATTGTGCGGGCTTGAAATGAAAGATAGAGTGAGAAGGTACACAGCTCAGAAGTAGTTGATTTCAATCTTCAATGCATTCACTAAATAATTCAGTATCACTAATGGAAATCTGATCTTAGCACGGGAGTGGGGATGCAGGGCACTCAGTTGCCAGGGTTTGGCAGCTCAATAGCTCAGGAACAACAATGGAGCAAAAGGTGAAAACACCTTTAAACTATTGTAGAGTTCTCTTCTTTGCTTTCCTGGAATCATGTTACGTTTTCCTGGAGCTGCTGTTGCTGATGGTGAGGAAAAGCAGTGAAAGAAATTGATATTTACAGTGTAACAAACAAACAAGGAAAGCTCAGCTCCAGCCGATCTAACTGGTGTGCAAGGGGTGGTGTTTACTTTTTGAAAAGTACAGCCTCAGCAGTGGGACAAAAACCAGTGTAGATCTTCTTACAAGAAAGTTTCATAAAGCCTTGTCCTCCGACTTTCTGAGCTCTAGAGTCAGAATTTTTTGAGGGCATCTTTGGAAATACTCGTTTTAGAAGCTCCAAGTAATCTCCTTCAGGTGGATTGGAAGGTGACGTGATTACCTAACAGTAACAAAGAGCCTGGCTTTAAAGAGAGAATTTGGTGTTTACATTTTTTCTAAGGAAAAAAACCCACCTAATTGAAAGGGAATTTATTATGGGCGTTTTCTGCATTTTGGCAAAAATTGTTTCTAAAGGTGAGAGCTCCTTTCCCCAAAATGGTCTTAAACTTTTACTGTTTGAATGGGGATTCTAATTAGGATCTAATACTTTTGGATTGTTTGTGAGAGCATTTGCACATGGCACCAATCAAAAATCCTTTTATAGCTTCTTATGGCCCTAACCTTCACTTTCTTTTTTAAGAGATAGCTCAACCCTGTCTTTCTCATTTAGGTTTCCAATTTTTACTTTGGGTGGCAAAGAAGGTACGTGAAGACAGAAACTGGACTTCTACAGCTTCCAGTCCATTACTCACCTCTGTTTTTTGATCAGGGTGAAACCAGCAGCTACAAACAAATGTTCAGGATTTTAAAGGTAAATATCCCTGACAATCTGCAGCAAATTCTCCTTTCTAGGTTACCTTTGTGTTCAGAGCAGAAAAGTAGTAGTCAAAAAGTATTTTTTCAGTAGGGGTTTCTTTACATGTCACTGTATATGTTGACTAGTCTGTAGTTCCAGAGATCATGTAGCAAATATATAATTGTCTGGGGGAAAAAAAAAAAAGTCAAGAGAGACAAAACAGCAGAGAAGATCTGGAGATAAAATTCTCCAGCTTTACCATTCTTTTAATAATGAAAATATCCCTGTGGAAGTAAATGGTCATACTTATCTTTCATCCATCCCTTTTCTCCACTGTCCTGCTCTTTCCCACTAGGAACCAGCACCATAGACACCTTTAAGGCTGTGACTAACATCTGGTTGATGACTTTTTATTGACAAAAGAAGTTACATTGGTCCTTTCAAGATTGCTGTATTCACCAACTATCTCAACTTCTGTGTCTTTACGAGTATCTCAATAGCAAAACTTCAGTCAGGAAATTGAAGTGTTATACTCCATTAATATCAAAGGTATCTAACACAGTGGGCAATTTGAGGCAAAGAATATTTTCCTGTGTTTTACACTGCTTATTGCAAAGGAAACCTCAGTTGAGCCTTAAGGTGCCATTGAGACAAATAATATGAACATTAAAACATATTTACTTTTTGTCAATCAAAAACCTAAGTACTCTCTTTTTCAGTAATAGTCCAGACCATAATACACCCTTTGAGAAGCTCTGCTAACCTTTTCTGCAGTTTTATTTTGGAGATTCTGAGTCAAAATCCAAGCCATATCACTCAAAACTAGTTTCTGTGCATGTCAACTCAGTTTCAAGAGAATAATTTCTGAGCTATAAAAAATTGTAGAAAATCTGTGACCAAATTTGGTCAAAGATTATCTGTTGGCATTGCTTCTAAAATTAAGTGGCCAAAATGAGGATTTTAACATCATGCACATCTTTGTGAAAAGCAGTTGCTTTCTGCAGAAAGCTTCCACTGTTTTATGAAAATGTTAATTTTTCAGTGTTTTGGCTAAGACTCAGATTTCTGTAAGGAAAGTAAGAAATCTCTTGACCCACTTCGATGAAATCTTTTTTGGTTTCAATCAAGGTGAACTTATAGCCATTGTCCTCTTTTCTGTTTTGTTACTCAGACAGGATTGATCACCTGAAATGTGCTATTGTGGTTGTATGGAGAATTTCTGGGGTTTGAAATGTGTCAACCACTACCAGGTGTTTTTTGATGGAAAGTTTCTTTCTCTAAATGTTTGTCGTGCTTAACACCATGATGTCAGGATTTCACTGAGAAGCCCTCAGAAAGGTGCAAACTGGCATTCATTCAGCCTTGCATGCTCTGAAATATGAATACTATTGAGTGCTCATTTCCACTCATCCAGCTGCTAGAAAGTATATTCTCTCCATCTCAAGACATCACTTTACACTGCAAGTCAAAATTGTTTTTTTAAATTACATCACTGTCATTAAAACTGCTGGTGGTGCAAATCCTGAACAGCCGCCATGCCAGGACTGAACACATAACTCTGTGATGAAAAGAAGATGCCAAGGTGTGGATGGAAGGGGGTAGTTTACTTTACTAAGAAGGACTCCAGGTGAGTGCAATTGCCTGCTCTGGGACTAGCTGTACAATGCTTTTCATTGTCACAGATGGTAGGTGTTAGATGATGCAATGTGTATGGTGCCAGACAAATTACTTTTTTAGCTCATTCCTCTGGAAACAGGAGAAGAATCTGAACTGGATTTCTGTGCAAACCTGGAGCAGGAGCTGCAAGCTGCAAACCCAGCTGAGACCTAAGCAGTGAATGGACCCAGTCTTTCAAGTGAAGGCAGGGACTTGCTCTGGGGAAAGGGAATTACACAGAAATTGCCTGGAGTTTGGAACAAGTCCACTTAGTTTTAAATTAAGCTGTGGATTGGGGAACACTCTTATTCAATGGATATAATGAACCTAAAAGTTGGAAAAGGCTGCTCCTAAATGAAAGCCTTGATGCAACTCCAGCAACTGCTACAACCAGAAGTGTTGAAACGCCATGACAAAAGTTGTTCTCATACTGCTTTCAGGCCACGTTGAAATTAAAACCTAGGGAAGAGGGCTCAGTTTGGTGAATTTTTTTTGTTGTTTTGTTTGTTTGTTTTGTTGTGTGTTTTTTGTTTAGTTTGGTTTTGTTTGGGTTTTTGTTTGTGGGTTTTTTTGTTTGTTTTTATTTCGTTTGGTTGCTTTTTTCTTGTTTGTTTCTCACTCCTCAACAGTATTTCCAATCCAACACGGCCCCGGTCAAAATGGCAAGCTCTAAGACAGCGAGGCTAAAGTTTAAGCTCCCCAAACTCTGACAGCCAAAGACGATCCGGGCAAAAGCTGCTGTGGATGTTTGTACCTGCAAAGGCAGCTGAAGCCCCGACGAGCCCCCGCACAGGCCGGGGGGTGGGTACCATGAAGTGCACCCCCCGACCCTCGGCTCCCCCTCTCGCTGGGTATCGTGAGGAAGAGGTGGGGAAGCTGCCTGCACTAACAAACCCAGTAGGGGCACCCGGGCCAGCCCCGGTGCCGCGGGGTCCGCGCCGCCCCGCCGGGCTGTCCCCCGGTGCGCTCCCCCGGCGGGGGGAGCAGGGGGAGCTGCCGCCGAGCCCCGGCGGAGCGCAGTGGCCCCGTCCCGCCCCCTGCCCACCCCCGCACCCGCCCAGCCCCGGCAGCGGGGGCGAGGCTGCCCCGCGGGTGACCCGCCCGGCGGGCGCGCCCCCTCCGCATCACACGAGGGGGCAGCGCGGCTGCTCGCTCTGCCCCGGCGCCCGCCTGCCTCCCTCCTCTCGTCGCCTCGCAGCAGCCCGGGCTCCGCCGAGTCAAAGCGCGGATCAGGTTCCCTGCCTCCAGTATAAAAATCTCGGCGAGAAACCTCCTGCGGGAGAGAGAGACGGGGCGCGGGCGGAGCGGGGCGTGAGACGGCGGCCGGCGAGCCCGTCCGTGGGGAAGCGAAGGGACGCGCGGCGGCCGCACCAGCCGCTGGTCACCGGGGACGGTCGCTGCTCGCCCCTTTCAGCTGCGCAAGAAGAGCTTTTTGACGCCCGAAGTAAGTCCGAGGCGGCGGCGGCGGTGGCGGCGGGGGCTCCCAGAGGGAGTGTGCCCGAGGGATGGTACCCCCTAGCAAGTCTCCTCGAGTCTGACAGCGCTCGCTCCCCCAGGGGCAGGGTGGGAAGCACTTCCCCCTTCCCTGTCTTGGCTCCGGGACACTTGCCCCAGCAGGGCTCCGCAGAGGGTGGCCGGACAGAGGGGTCATGGGGCTGGGTGGGAGCCCGGACCCAGCGGGGTGGTGGCGGGCACCTGATACCACGGAGACATCTGCCCGAGGGGCAGATGGGGGGCGAGGTCTGGGGGTGTCCGGGAGCACCCCGGGCACGGGACCGCGCAGTGCCGTGGTGGGGAGTCGGCGGCGGGTCGGTACGTGGGAGCGCTTAAATGCCCAGGCGGGTGAGAGGGAGAGAGGTGGCGGTGGGTGACGTGACCCAGAGGGAAAGGGAGGCAGGAGTCCTCGGGCGGGTCCATTTACAGAGGACAAAAGGGCAGCGAAGTGACCCCGGAGCGGCAAACCCCCTGCGGGTCCCAGTTACCGTGTGCCAGCAATGTCCCGGCTGAGACTCGGGATAACGAGTTTAAGTTGTACCTTCAGACCGAGCACTGCAACTGATATTTTTTTCTTGGGACTTTGCCTTCTTATCCCTAGTTTACTTCTGGTGGAACAACTGAATCTAGCAAGTGCTGATAGATCTATTTAAAACTTAGTTTGTGTCTTCTGCTTCCTCCAGAGGGATGGGTTGGGAGAAAGTCTGAGTTAACAATGGTGAAAGCACAGTTTCCTCTTTGTTGAGCATGTATGTTATTCTGCAAATCTGTTGTGGTCTCCAATATTGGCGCTTCTAGCTCCTTACCCTCCTTTTCTCCCTCCTTTTTAAAAGTAGAACTTTTCATAGGGGAAACGTAGTCTTGATTCTTTGAGAGCTTATCTGCTCCTTTTACATCTTCCATCTTTTACATCTTTCTCTTCCACACTGCAAATGGCTTTTGGTGAATGTCTACTGTGCTTTAGCTTAGAGATACACTTGGAATTTGGCTTCTAGGATGTAAACCTTAGAGACTGGTTGGTTCTTGGGAATGACATGTTAAATCTTTCTCTGTGAGATAACCCTGCATCTATGGATAGTGTTTTAATTAGATCCTGTTTGATTTAAATTACTTGTATTACAGTAGAGGAACACTTTACCTGTGGCCATCAAGTCTTGAATTCTCTGCCCTTTCCTTGTTTTGCCTTTGGGCATTGATTTTTTTTTTTTTTTTTTGAGCTTTTAGCAAAGCTCAACTTTTTTTAGCAAGAAACAGTAGACTGAGTGTGTAACTAATGGTATTAGGGAGAAGGAGGGAAGGGGTGGGGAGAGAAAGAGAGTAGGAAAGGAAAGTTGTTACAAAGAAATAATTTTACCTGGTCTGAACAGTGGTCTTGAGCTGATTACAAAGCAAATTTAATGTTTCTGTGTGTTTGTTTTGTTTTGTTTATTTCAGTTTCCTCCTTCCAAAGGAATAAAAATAAAAAAAAAAGTCTGAACTTTTGATCATGAGAAATGGTTTGAAGACAAAAAGGAACCTATGTATTTGTGGCAGAATTTATTAATTTGCTGGAGAAATTAAAATTTGGAAGTGCACGGACAGGGTACTTCATTGGACTAAAAAAAAAAAAAAATCCAAACCCCCAAACCAACCCAAAAAAGCAGTAACAAAAACCTGCTGCATAATTTAGCGAAGGAAAGCAGATGTTTAATATACTCCTGTCTTCAGGCTAAGTTAAACTCTTCGGTGACTTATTACACATGAAGCTTTGTGTGACATTGAAGGACCAAAACTTACTGACTTTAGCATGCTCCTAAGCCAGCTCTTGGGTGGGAAAAGGAGAAGCCAGCAACAAAACCTTTTTTTTTTTTTTTTTTTTTTTTACAATTGATAAACCTTTTTTTATAGCGTAGAAAAGGCCTAAGAAAAACAGACTTTTTGCAGTTATCCGGATGTCTATCCCCAGATATTTGAGATGCAGTTTGTGGCTGATACACCCTTGCCAGCAGAAGGTTTGTCTTGCTATAGTATTACAAAACATAGCACTACTATCCCAGTACCATATGCCTGCCTGTGTTCTACGCCCATAATGACACTGGGGACACTTTGGAGGCTTATCTTATTCCTGACACAGCTGTACTGATGGATGTTTTGCGTAGATTAATCTTTCTGCCACAAATGTGAATATTATTACTTAGTGGACTTCTAGCAGTCATGGCTCCAGCGAGGTACTTCCCTGACACGTCCTCTATTTCTTCTTGATTGTTCTGGCAATAGTTGTTACTGAGTGCTCAGATAATAGTTTAAAATAATGCTTTACAGAAGCTCTGAAAATGCACTCATTTTTTGTTTTGTTTTGTTTTTGTTTGGTTGGTTTTTTGGGGGGGGGTGCTGTTCAGATTTTTTATTTTGTTGTTGTTGGTCTCCTTTTTTTTGTTTTGGCCAGGAAAGATACAATTTATCTAGTGTTATAGTGTAACAAGTGTTTTAGTGTAACACTAGAGCATTAGGGATGGAGTTGGCATGGCTCATTGCTCTTGCTCTGTTCAGGCCCCCTCATTACCTACATTCCCAACCGTGGCGTTTTCTGTGGGAATTGGTCTTTAACAATGTCCGCTTTGCTTCGATATTTACAACCTCTTGCTGATCAGTGTATCAAAAGCATTTTCATTTAGAGGATGCATTTCAGGACTTTAATTGAGGAAATCTCTTTGTTTCAGGCCTCTATAATAAACCATTCAAATCGCTGTCTTTGAACGAACTAGGTCACTGTAACGCGTGCACACATAGAGTGATTCTCATCTGCTTAGGGTAGCCGAAACTCAGTTGAGCCATATCCCTGGTGAGCTTGTCCCTGATTTATCCTTCTTGGACTGGCTTGTTCACAGGGAGCTTATGCTGAAAATTCACTGCTGGAGGTCATTCTCCATTCTTGGCATCTCTGGCAGCCTTAAGCTTAAATTGCAGTCTCGTTTTCTGTCCAATCAATACCACTCTTATGTCGCTGAGTTTCCATGGTGCCCCCAATCTTCTGTCTACATATTGATGTCTGACAGCAGGAATAGCATTCTGTGTCGCTATATATACTTACTAAACCTGTCAAAACTATTTAGGGTCTGTCGCACTAATTTATATCCATATCCTGATATTATTTGTATCTGTTGAGCTTTGACTGATGGAACTCGCTGCACTAAGGAATCAGCCCCAACAATGCACTCCAGGGATGGCTCAAGGAATGGATGTTTTGAGAAAGGGGAAAAAGACTCTCTTCTAGAGTAGCTGGGGTAGTCTAGAATCCTTTGAGCACAAAAGAATCATTTTGAAAACATCCAAGTCTCAATGGCTCCAAGTTAATTCTTTGGAAATCATTCTTCATTGTGCTGCTCTGAATGCACAGAGGGTCCTCTCTGATGGAGCCATGCAGAGGAAAATAAAAAAGTGGGCATTGTCAAGTGTTCAATGTGCGTTTGATGAGAGGTGGGGAAAATTTGAGTCAGTTGTCTTACATCAGTTTCTTCAGCAGAAACACTGTGGAAAAATTAAATTAAAGGAGCCAACAACGTCCTCTGTAATGTGGATGTTCTTGTTTTACTGCAATAACTCACAGAGCACAGAAGTTGTGTAAGAAATGATATGGTGGGGTCTCTGTGGACTGACATAGCAGCAGCTAAACTAGGTGAGAAAAGGCATATCTTTTGTGTACCACTAAATTTCAAGGTACTGATTCTTGTTATTCATGCCAACAGTAATAGACTCTAAAAAAAACAATGGATTTTTTTTTTTATTTAAATATGCTTTTGAATTGAACGGAAGTGGTCATCAGCTGAAGAAACTCTTTAATTTCACTACCTTTAACATGAGATTGATCCAACTCTTGAAATAGGAACTGGCAGTCGGTATGGGATTTGCTGGCTAAAATTTTTCTTGTTCTGAGTTGCCAGAAGAACTGATTTTATGATGTCAAGTTCATCAATACTTTTCAGACCCTCTTCAGGCTCCTACAGTCTTCTCACTAATGAATACTTTCACTCGAAGACTTAAAAAGCCCCACTGCAGGTGGTAGTATTAAAGTAGTTCAGTTTATGTTTTCAGCTATGGTTTACTTTATCATCATGGAAAGAGTCAGTAGGACTTTACCAAAGTAGACTCTCTCTTGGCCAATACATCTCACCTTCTTTTATTCCAAGGAGTAGAATCACTGAGCCATTTAAAATATCTGGCTCTGCCTTCTGCAGTGGCACCATGATGGTTCTGTTGTTTTTTTAACTTTTTTAATTTCCTTCCTTGCTTATATGTGGGAGTGGCTTTGTAAAAGCTGTAGTCATCTTGCAGACTGCTTTTTAATCTTTTTCAGACTGAAGATTGAGAGAACGCAGCTGTAGGCAGTTTCATGGGAGATGAGAAGGGAGAATGTGAATGTAATAAAGAGCTAACTATATTACTGATACAGCCAGGGGATTTTTCACCCTCACCATCCCTCTACTCCAAAAAGCCACTGCCCTTCCTTGCACATTCTGGTTTCAATGTGGATAACCTCTGGAGGTGAGGAATGGAGCTAACTGTGTTTGAGGCAAAATCCAGTTCCATTAAGTTAAGCAAAATATATTAATGTGTTTCTTTGGGCCCTAGGAGCACACTGCTCAGTCAGTGCCACTGATTGCACGGCAGCTGCAACAGAGGGGTAAAGACTTAGAGCAGAAGAGCATTACAGGAGCTGGGGACTTTCTGATAAAAATAGTCTCTGAAAATAAATAGTGCTTGGGGCTCCAGTACACTGCCATTTAGCAAACTGCAAAGTTCAATTTTAAACTGGGCCTTTCTCCTTTGAGGCCTGCCAGCACTATTTCAGAGCTCATTAAAGATTTCACAAGAGTATTATAAAAATCTTCCTTCCTCATTAGTTTCTACACAGTTTCAGTGTAGCTTGGACCTTGTAAACATCCTCTATTTAGTTGTAGATTATATCATTGTCAAGTGCCTGTGAGAAGGGAAGAGAAAGGAGAAATTCTGTAACACCTCAGTGTAAATGCATGTTTTGGAATTGGTCAAACAGCTGGCTAACAACTTAAATTGAACAGAATTTTTGCCATCTTCCAAAGATATTTTTGGAGCTAGTCCCTATCTGTACAAAAGCTCTCCTCTTAGAATAAAACCAGACAGAACAGATGGGAGGAAAGAGGAGGCTAGATAGGCTCTGCTTTTCTTCTGCAAGCATCCTTCTACACACCTGGGCTGATGCTCAGTTGTCTAAGGGAGGCTGGTCCAGCTGGCAGTGGAGACAGGCACAGGACTGCTGAAGATGGCAACAAGGTGGAGGTAGCCTATTTCTTAGGCTTGAGTGCAGAGTTGGTCTTGACCTCCTGAGCTTGTTAAGGCAGACAGACCACTCTGCTCTTGTCTTTACCATCTGACTTTGCTAACT
The DNA here is from genome assembly GCF_001604755.1 of Lepidothrix coronata. Lineage (NCBI taxonomy): Eukaryota > Metazoa > Chordata > Aves > Passeriformes > Pipridae > Lepidothrix > Lepidothrix coronata. The sequence continues at coordinate 4,218,035 of NW_016690190.1, forward strand.
GCATTATCTGTTGCCTTATGCTGCCCCGAAAGATTAGAAAGTCAAAAATCAGATAATTTCACTTTATGGGTGTATGGGAAAGGAGGAATTCCTTGTGTATTGACACAAACAGTAAATATATAGATATCTGTGGAAGCAGAGTATCCCTGCTCGATTGAAGGCAACAGAAAAAACTGAACTAACTTCTCAGATTCAGTTCCAGTGAATATCAGGCACAAAAACTGTTTTGTTCTTTTTTCTTTTTCTTTCTTTCCCTCAGTGCCATGTGAACAGTGGCATTAGTTTAACAACCAACTAAAAATGATATAACTATTGCATTTAAGGCTTCCTTGTTTTGACTGGATCATTAATACAATGGATTCATTTATGTGTGTGTTTATTTTTTTAGCTCTACTTCTCACACATCGTGTATCTCGAAGCGCAAAAGAGTCTTAGTAGTGCAATGCAAATGTATGTACCCATCTGTAGCCAACAACAGAAGGCTCACAGTCTGTAGCATCTTTGCCTCTGGGATAGGAGCATCTAAAATGTGCTTAATGCTGAGTGTAAGCATTTGTCATATCAAAATCTTTAAATTTAAAGATATTTTAAAGGTGGTTTTGCCTTTGTCTTTTTTTAACAGGTTTACAGCATGTGAGCAACAGTAGAAAGACTGACTTCATCTAGAAAGACTACCGTGATGCACTTTTAGGCACTTTGTTAGATGGTAAAGGATGGATCTCTCAAGAAAAGTCTATTGACTTTGAAAGTGAGATGGGAAGGGAGTTGGAAATAGCCTTGGTAGAAAGATGGCATCTCTAATATGATGATGTCTCTGCAGTGGCACTACAAAGTCACAGCTTGCTTTCAGACAACCAAACTTCTTCCGTTTCGATATGGAGACCTTTCTCAGCTCACTAGAAAGCATATTCTTCCTGTTGAGCAGAGATTAATATTAAACCAGGCACACATCTTCCAGCAATTAATTAGGCAAAGTTGATGTTTCAGCAAGAGCCTCATCAGAATAAGTATTATAGAATTCACACTAAGATTTAGAAAGAGTACCCACTTCTTTGTTTTGGTAGCAAATTCTTCAAAATAAGGTGAACTATAGTGCTGGTAAATGGTTGGGAGTCTTCTTGTACTTCTTGCAGCAAAGCCTCATTGCTTTAATTGAAAATGCCTTTGGAGTTAATCATCTTTTAGTAAATTAAAGAAAAATCAAGAGATTGTTCTGATATTCTGCCTAAATTCCAGTAGGAAAACGCTTTGTTCCTTTAGTTTGAATAATAAAATTTACATGCTAGAAATAGCCTCCCCACCTCTATCACATTACACAGAAATAATTTGAACTTGTTCTACCTAGGATGGTTTCACCTGGAAACTCAGTCTTCTATGGTACTGGCTTAGCTTTCCTCCCGGTGCTGACAAAAAGCCCCTGAGATGCTCTGGTTGCTTCCCAGTAGCTTGTGCCACCTGACTGCCTGGTTGTTTGCTTGGATTACTGCCTTCCCAGAGGTCAGAAAGATGTTTTGCTTTGTGCAAGAGTCACTTGCTTTTATTAGAAGCCTGTCTGGCTGCAGCTGATATGCAGTAGGGACGGACGGATGGAAAAAATCTACCAGCTTTCCCTTTAAGGCCAACAGATAGGATTTTCAGCAGTCTTCCAAAAATGCTGCAAGCTTTGATTAAGGAACTTCATGTCATTTCACTTATTAAATCCTCACTTTTCTAAGCTGTCCCTTCAGCCCGTGTTTCTTGTCCGATTTGCGCGTTGTCAGACGCTTTTGCTAATCTCTGTAGTTGATGTTTGCTTAAGTGATTATTTGGCAGAAGCGTGTGAGCGGGCGTGTGTGTGTGATTGCTGTTGGCATGGCAGTTGGTATGATATGGCATTAGCATACTTGTTCCATGCTGTGGGCCTCCTCCTCTTCTAGGCTTATTTATGCAGCAGAAGGACAAAAAAAAAACCCCAAACCAAACCAAAAACTCACGGGGGAGCCGGTTACGGTATGGTGATCCTCTAGCAGGTTTGACCAAAGATCTACAGAGTTCAGAGGAGCCTAAAGGTTGCTTTTACTTTCTTTCTGTTACTAATCCTAAACAGACCATCCACCAGCAGAGGATTTACAAAGAGCTGCAGGAATTATGGGCTGCCTAAATAGGGGCATATACATTGAATCTAGTCTTCCCTATGCTTGCAAAATAGCATGGGAACTGTGTTTATGGGATGATAAGGAAAAGGCAAGCTCCTCTCCCTTCATATTTATTTGCTCAAGAACATGTCTTTAAATGGGACATGGGTTTTAGTTTGTGTTTTGGACTCATTAACACTGAGTGGTTATTGGAATTATTTGTATATTTTGTATGTTTTAGGAGGTGCCATTCTCTTCTTTCCATCGCTAGTAATTTGAGATATAGTCTTTGCACCTCTTGTGCAATGGTGGAACATCTTTATGGGCTCTGAGTTACCTCACTGAGAACAGTGGGATTTACTCAGACAATGTAAATGTAAAAGTGCCTGTGAAATCTTTGCTTGATCAGTGCCTTCATTTATAAGTTTAACACAATTAGTGGAAATAAAAATCTCTGATGACACAGTACGTGTTCAGGTCCATGCCCTTTGTGAGTGTGTGGGGAGGAAATCTCTTGTGATAAGTTTTGTAGCAATACATTTAGCATGGGGCCTTTGACAGCTTCACTTGATATTTTTCTGGACATCTGTTTAAGCATGAGCTGCTCTTGT